>NC_091950.1:135218475-135559805 GCF_031021105.1 Erythrolamprus reginae | reverse complement strand
GAATCATTAAAAAGAGACAAAACCTAGAACTAAGGAGAATTTTCCTAACAATGAGAACAATTTATCAGTAGAATGTCTTGCCTCCAGAAATGGTGGATGCTCCCATCATAGGAGGTTTTGAAGAAGAAACTGGATAACCATCACTCTAGAATAGTATACAGTCTCTTGCTCATGCAGGGGGTTGGACTAGAAGACCTCCAAAGTCCTTTCCAATTTGTTATTATATGTCCTATGTTCTTCATTGTTGATGTCATATGCAAAATATTCAGCTTATTTTTAGTGTTGAATAACAACATTAAATAGTACTCTTCTTACTGACAAGCACTACCCCAAACAAAATTAAATCCTATCATTATTACTTGCATCAACTTTAGAATCATTTCATTGTTTCATTTCAGATGCTTTAAAATGAATTTAGAATTCCTTTCATTTAATGTTTTTAACCAAACTTTCCCTTTTCCTCCTCCCTGAAGCAAAGCTGGTGTTACTTTAAATCACAAAGACAGGTTTTTGGAAAACTCTGAAATGGACAACTGTTGGCAATCACAGTTTATGCTTTTTTCCAATACTGTTTTCAATCCAGAATTGTGCTGAGCTTTATCCAGTTGCTTTAATGATAGGTTTATTGTTAATTTCATTTTTCTGTGTTGTTTATTAACCGATAGCTGAACTTCTCTTCTGGTGGAAAACAAGTTAATCATTTTTGTATCAATGAAAATTAAGGTATTTATTGGGGAAGATACAGACATCTACATATACAGCCATAAATATCCAGTGTGCTGGGACGACATGTGGATTTAGTAAAAATTATTCATGTTTTGTTTTTAACACTACAAAATTTCACTCCTTTTCATTGCCACCCACTAGGCTCAACTCTGGACTGAGCAACATGACAAAAATTGCTAGAAGTTGCTTCAATGCCAGGAGAAAAGAATTAGCCCTTTCTTTTCATCTGGAGGGTTGCAGGATGAAAAAACCCACTCAACCAGGTTTCAGGTATCAGAAACAAATGGGCTGGCAAGATGCCCTGGAACAGGAACTATGCGGTTCCTTTGTGAAACCTCTCCTCTTTTAAGTTCTGTTGCAGAATCCTTGACATTCCTCCCATTCTACCCTGGCTTACTGGAACCAGAACTCTTTGTTTTGATGGAGAAAGGCCTGGAACTAACAGAAGAAGTGCGAGTGCACACTCCCAAGAACACTATGTTCTTTAGCTGCTACTCAACTTCTGGCAAGAATAGTTGTGAATCACTCCTACAATCTGTCCCAGCTGTCTGTCCTTCCTACCCCCACACACAGACAGGCTACAGATGCAAAACTGTTGTCTTCCTGGAAGTGTTGGACTATAACTTTCATGATCTCATCCAGCACATCCATAATTGTTGTGGTTGGCTCTGGCCCAGCTCCTGCCCCAGGGAATGTGGAGGTGGATGCAGGGGAAACTTCAACATGTCACAGGCCTGTGTTATTGCCGACAGTCAGTTCAGAGTTTAGTTTCCTCGGACAAAGAAGAAGGTGGGAGTGACATGGAAGAGGGGGGCTTGGCACATAGCCCAGGCAGTCAATCTCCCTTATCTTCCATTGATTCGGATGATGATGTTTTGGATCCACGCAAGCGCAGAATTATGCGTAGAAGAGACCAAGTAAGGACATATTACAGGAGATAAGAGTGGCCACCTGTGTTTGGGTGGGGCTCCAGTAATTAGGGCTGCTGCTATAAATAGCAGCATGTGGGTTTGGCCGTTGTGGAAGAGTATCTGATCGCAGTTCGTCATGAATCCTGTGTTGCTGGTTTCTGGACTTTGCTTGTTGATTTTTCACGCCTTTGAAAACAAAGCAGAGCAACCCACGTGTGTCTGTGGGTCTCACTTCGTTGAAAGAAGGGGTGTGAAGTTTCTTCACAGCTGCTAGCTAAGTACTTAATGACTGCTTAAGGTTAATTGTACAGACTACCCGGTTGTTTTGGGAGGAGTGCTCTTTGCAATACAAAAAGAGTGCTTAGTTTATTTTGAATTTTGGGATAAAGAACATTGTTTTGAATTTTCAAACGTGTATGTGTGTGTGTGTCTGAAATTTGTACCCTTGAATTTTCTGGAGGCTCCTACCAGAGAGCCCGGCAGAACACATAACGGGAGCTGTAATTTAACCTATTAAGAGAATACCAAGTTGGGATTGGTAGAGAACTGAAAACATTTAGAGAGCTGCAAAAAAAATACATACAACTGCAGTTCCGGGTCTTGGGATCCAAAGTGTAGTGTGATGCACAGCCACATCTGTAGCCATTGGGTATGGCCAGGCACAACTGCCCACAGTGCCCGTTATTTTGCGCACACTCGTTGAAACCATCCTGTCGTGATGAATGGAAAACTAATATATCCATCACAAAGTCCAGACGATTCTGAATAATTGTTCGATTCCTCCCATTTGTCTTGTCAGCTCTTTCTATACTGTGGAGGTTCCAATCTGTCCAGTAGATGAAGTCGCTGTACTGAGTTAGCCCAAAGGGGTGAGGTAGATCATCTGCTATTATTTCCCTCTCTTGCCCTGAAAGAAACAATCCATATTGTTAAAACAACACAGATTCAAACCATGGTAGCCCAAAGATGAAAGGTTGGATGAATTAACTCATTTTTTTTACTAATAATCTTATCAATTAATATAGATCAGTGTTTCCCAACTTTGGCAACTTGAAGATATTTGGACTTCAACTCCCAGAATTCCCCAGCCAGCATTTGCTGGCTGGGGGATTCTGGGAGTTGAAGTCCAAATATCTCCAAGTTGCCAAGGTTGGGAAACACTGATATAGATCATCCATTTCTCTCATTTGCTATTCCTATCCCCTTTTTGAAAGCAGCACATAAAGCAGTACTGCCTGTCAGAGTACATTGGAAAAAATTGCCCTGGACAATTATGAGACCCCATGGTCAAACACAATGCCTTTGTTAATTTTATTTATAGTCTCAGACCAATCATTTTCTATAATTATTCATCTCGGACTTAATGGATGGTTGACAATTATAAAAAAACAATTACAATATAGTTCAACATTTAATATATATGGCAGCTAAGAAACAAAGCTATCACTGATGAAAGCTTTAATTCTATAAAGAAGCAGAAACAAAATGATAGAGTTTGTGAAGTATCTTTATTTCACTTAAAGAAAATCCAATTATAGGAGCAAACTCTCAGTTAAGTACTGACTATTTTCTGCTGCAAAGCTTTATCAAGGAAAATATATGCTGGTACATTAAAGATTAAAAAAAATAGAGCAGTGCACTGCTTCAGATTTGATTCTAATCAGTGCTTTTGGGAATGCAATTCGTTAAACCAAGTATGTATTTTTCCATTCCTGCATAGCAAATTTCCAAACAGATGTTTGCATGATATGTGTGATGGCTGCTACCATTGTCATCAATGTTTGAACTAAATCATATCTGCACTTCACCATGATCTGTGGGGGAAAGGCTTTCTGGAATCCACTCCCCCCAGAGATTAGAACCGCCCCCACCCTCCTTGCCTTTCGTAAATTACTGAAGACCCACCTATGTCGCTAGGCATGGGGTAATTGAGATATCCCCAGGCTAATATAGTTTATGTATGGTATGACTGAGTTGTATGGTTTTAATGATATGGGTTTTTAGATGTTTTTAAGTATTGGATTTGTCACGTTGTCACTGTTGTGAACCGCTCCGAGTCTCCGGAGAGGGGCGGGCATACAAATCTAATAAATTATTATTATTAATTATTCTCATGATATTTTTGGTAGAAAAAGAAAAAGAAAGGAATGCCAAACAAGCTTATGACATATTCAAGTTATAGCATTCCCTGCTGACTGTATAAGAGCACAATATCTAAAACAATAAAATGGTACATATACATATACAAAAATCTAAATTTGAAGGACAGAAAATGGGCATATGCTGGACACCTTTAGGAACATCTTCAACTAAGCAATTCATTTCCCAGTATTTCGTGTCAGCTGCAGAAAAAACAAATACACAAACCTAAGGAAAATACAACTGTTTTAAGATGCTCCTTAGCACCACAAAGATGCTACATGTGATCAGTTGATTTGTTTAAATTCCTTTGTCTTAAAGATCAAAATAAATAAATTCAGTATCTTTCTTCAGCATGACATACCACCCACAGCTTTCTTCACCTATTTGTATACTACCATCCACTATATTACAGATATTGGCAAATTACCTAGCATATTGGATGACTCAATCATGCTTGTGTCCAGATCAGTCCAATAAAGTCTTTGATCCTTGTAATCAATGGTAAGATCATTGGCACGTCCCACCTTATCTACCAACATGATGCTATTTGTTCCATCCATGTATGCTCGGACAATTTTGGGTTTTCCTCCCCACTCTGTCCAGTACATATACCTATAATGAAACAAAAATTGGGAATGATTCAGTATTTAATTTATAGAGCCAATTGCTTGGCTTGCAAGTTACCTTATGAGTTCTCAGAAATGGGGGGGGGGGGGGAAGAAATATTCTACTACATTACAAAACAATTTACTTTAGATATTTGCACATTATTTGAGGGGAGGCATGGGTCTCCCAGGGACAATGGGTGGTTACATCAAAATTGGGCACAAAAGTTCAAAATCAGGCACTCCAGCCAGAGGTGGCTGCTAAGGTAGAATGATGACGTGTGCTCGCCCCCATGGCTTTCAATGCTAGTCGAGCCCAGCACAATTATGCTACTGCACCTGTGCAGGTAGCAAAATTGTGCGTGGTGATGCAGGTATGCCCATGATTTGGTGCGTTTTTTGCTTTCAGCAGGACAGAAAAGTTGCAATTCCATAAACTTTGAGGCTGTATTTTAATCGCATAATTAGGAGATAATAAGCAATAATACTGAGTTTGGGAGTTTTTCTTTTTTCTTTTCTTACCCTTTTGATGGATCAAGGGCCAATGACCTTGGATTGTCCAAATCTTTCCAGACAAGAACTTGCCGGAATAGCCCATCCAACCGGGCCACTTCGATCCTATTGGTTCCAGTATCTGCCCAATAGAGATTCTTTCCCATCCAATCCACAGCCATGCCTTCAGGGTAATCTAACCCAAACTCAATCACATGTTCGAGTCCACTTCCATTCATAAAGGCTCGGCTTATTGTCTGCAAAAAAACATTTTAAAAAATGGCAGGAACTTCAGAATACAAAATAATTCAAACAATTAATGGCTGAGTGCAAAGTACTATACAAGACAGGGCTCCCTCAAGGATTTGTTTTATTTTGTAATAAAACAAAATAAAACAAAAAAATAAAATTTTGTAAACGACAAAATATTTAGAGCCAAAATGTTGTTCTGGAAGGAGTCCATTAGAACAGCTGGTTAACAAAGCAAACATTTCAGTGAAGACACTATGAATACCTTTAAGCTAATATCTGTCCAGTAGATTCTGTTGTCGGATACGTCAAAATCTAGAGCAGACGCTTCTTTCACCCCTGTAAGAGGAATGGCAACATCATTGTTGCTGGCTCCAAGAGAAATCCTATGAACAGCTGCCCTGCTGGTGAAGACAAGGAAAGCTTCTGGAATGATGCAGGTCCTCATATCACTAAGTAACTCCAGTCCAATTGGACAGGCACATCTGCACCCCTGGGGTGTGAAGAAGCACAGGTGGCTGCAGTCGCCATTATTCTCAGCACAGGGATTTGTCCCTAAAAAGAAAAACAGTTCTCTGAAGAAAAAGTTTGGCAAGGATAGGCTTTAGGTCTTAAAGCAGAGGCCCTTCTATGTTCAAGATAAACTCTGCCCCGTGTCTTCTAGAATTGTCTAAATGAAGGAAACTGGGTTAAAAACATTCCTCCATTTATTATTTATCTCAATTTTAAAGAAGTCCTGGACTGAAAATTCACTTTTATGAAATTAAATAGGCGTTGATTGCTTACCTGAACGCCTCTTCTCGTACGGTGAGCGGGTACAGCAGTCACATGGGTTGCTCATGTCCAATCCGGTGGAACTGAGCCTAGTGTTAAAAAAGCTTGCCGGATCCGCCCCTTCCCCAGAATTCGCGAATCCATAGACTAGGCTCAGCTGTGAAGCTCTGTAGTGTTCAACTCTTATTGTTAGAGGAAAAAGGATTATAGAAGGTAAAGAAGACACATACAAGGGCGGGAAGTGACTGCTGTACCCGCTCACCGTACGAGAAGAGGCGTTCAGGTAAGCAATCAACGCCTATTCTCCGTACTGAAGGAGCGGGTCCAGCAGTCACATGGGACATACCCAAGAGATGGTCCCTAGGGAGGGATTAGATTGCTATCGTGTGAGATAACGGATTGGAGTACCCTTCTGCCGAAGGCAGCGTCCGCTGAAGCGTAAGCATCAATCTTGTAGTGCCTGATGAAGGAATTTGGCGAGGCCCAAGTGGCTGCTTTGCAGACCTCCTCCAACGGGGCTTGAGTCGCCCAAGCGGCCGAAGTGGCTGCGCTCCTGGTGGAATGCGCTGTGATGTTCCTTGGGACTGAGAGGGAGGCCGATTCATAGGCCTTAGATATAGTCCCTCTGATCCAACGGCCTATTACTATTGAAGACACTTTGGTACCCATGACTCTGGGGTGATAGGCTATAAACAGTGCTTCTGACCTCCGAAAGGGTCCAGTGCGTTGGATATAGATTCTCAGCGCTCTAATAAGATCCAGGGTGTGCCATCTAATTGCCAAGGGATGATCTCGTTGGAGGCAGAAGGATGGTAGGACAATATCCTGAGTTCTGTGGAACATGGAACTGACCTTGGGTAAGAAGGTGGGGTCCAGTCGCAAGACTACCTTGTCCTGATGAAATTGACAAAGGTCCCTGCCTGATCGAGAGGGCAGCCAACTCCGAAATGCGTCGTGCAGAGGTAATAGCCACCAGGAATGCTACCTTAAAGGATAGGTACCTGAGGGACGCCGATTTTAAGGGTTCGTATGGTGCCTGCGTGAGGGAATGGAGAACCCGTGGCAAATCCCAGGATGGGTACCTGTGGACCTTGGAAGGTCTGAGGTTGGCTATGCCCTTGAGGAATTCCTGAACTTCAGGGAAGGATCGGAGAGGCTGTCTGCGGGGACCCCCTAGGACAGATGAAATGGCTGCCAGATGACGCCGGAGGGTGCTGGTGGAAAGTCCTTTATGGAAGCCTTGCATAAGGAAGGAAATGATTCTGTGTATGGGGATGCACAGAGGGGAGAGACCTTCCTGTAGACACCACTGGTGAAACTTGGACCACGTGTGGTCGTAGATTCGATTGGTCGAACCCCTTCTGGCCTTTAAAATGACCTCCACTGAATCGGGGTCATGACCACGCAGTTCTAAGTCTCTCCTGATAACAGCCAGGCGGTGAGGTGGAACCACTCCGGGTCTGGATGAAATGAAGCCCCCTGCCGCAGCATATCCCCCGAAACGGGGAGTCGCCAAGGGTCCTGGACGGACAGCTGTTGGAGATCCGCGAACCAGGGCCGGCGGGGCCAATGAGGGGCGATTAAGATTACTCGGGCCCTCTCGGTGAGGACCTTGTGAATCACGTCCGGGAGAATTGGAATTGGAGGAAATGCGTAGAGTAGGCCTGGAGGCCATGGACTCCGGAGGGCATTGATTGCTTCCGCTCCCGGGGATGGAAATCTGGAAAAGAAGCGAGGGAGTTGGGCGTTCGCATTGGTCGCGAAGAGATCCAGGATTGGTAGGCCGAATCTGAGGCTGATTTGGTGGAACAGGTCCTGATGGAGATTCCACTCTCCTGGGTCTATCGTTGCCCGAGATAGCCAATCCGCCTGGACGTTGAGGCTCCCCGAGATGTGGTCTGCTAGGAGCGACCGAAGATGTTTTTCCGCCCAAAGGCCTAACTTGAGGGCCTCCCTCATGAGGGCCTTGGATCTCGTGCCCCCCTGTCTGCAGATATGGCTTTTTGTGGCAATGTTGTCGGTGAGAATGAGAACGTGCCGGTTGGGAATGCGAGGAGAGAAATGCTTCAGAGCCAGGGAAACGGCTCTTAACTCTAGCCAATTGATTGGCCTGGAAGCTTCCTCCGGGGACCACGTGCCCTGGGCTATCATCCCCTGGGCGTGGGCGCCCCATCCCGATAGACTGGCATCTGTGGTGATGACAAATTGATCCGGGCACCTGAACGGGGATCCTTTGTCCATGGCCGGAGACTTCCACCACTTGAAGGATCTGCGAACACTTGGTGGGATGACAATGCGACGATTTGAGTTGCTGTGCCCCGATCTCTGAAAGGGTAATAGAAGCCACTGGAGTTCCCTAGCATGAAGGCGAGCCCAGGGAATGATGCCTATGCATGACACCATCTTCCCCAAAAGGGATGACAGAGTTACTATGGATACTGAAGAATTAGATAAAATGTTAGAAATTAACTCCCCTATACTGAGTTTTCTCTCGGGAGAGAGAAAAACCTGGGAGGATTCTGAATTAATAATGGATCCCAGGTGTAAGATGGATGTGGAAGGTTGGAGGTGGCTTTTATCAAAGTTGATGGAAAATCCATGGTCCTGAAGGACTGACATGGTGACAGAAAGGTCTGTTTTCACTTTCTCTAGGGAGTTCCCATGAATCAAAATATCATCAAGATAACATAAAATGTGGATGGGAGACGCCCGGATATAGGCCGCCAGAGACCCCAAGAGCTTTGTAAAGACCCGAGGGGCCGAGGAAAGGCCAAATGGCATCGCCCTATATTGGAAATGCCTGCCTTGAAAGGAAAAACGTAAAAATTTTCTGTGGCATTTGGCTATAGGAATGTGGAGGTAGGCCTCAGTGAGGTCTAAGGAGACCATGAAATCTCCCGTGTGGATGGCGGCCAAAATAGAAGATAAGGAGTGCATCTTAAACTTCCTATATTTGATGAATAGGTTTAGCTTCTTTAAATCCAAAATAGCTCTCCAACCTCCGGAGGACTTTGGAACCATAAATAGGATGGAGTAAAAACCTAGGCCCTTCTGACCGGAAGGAACCGGTTGAATGGCTCTGATGGACAATAAATGAGAAATGGCCTCCTCCATACGGTTACAATCTGAGGAGGACCTGGGAGAAGGGCAGGAAATAAAACGTTTCGGGGGAGGAGAAATAAATTCTAGAAGAAGACCTGTTTGAACAGTGTCAATGACCCAGGGGTCCTTGGAGGTGAGACGCCAATTAGAGGCGAAATGGGCTAGGCGACCCCCTATGGGAATTGAGGAAAGATTACCATCTAGGTTTTTTTGAAGCCCTGTTAGAGGACGCTCCCCTTTGGAAGCGAAAACCTCTGCCCCTGGAGTTCCTACCTTGGGAACGAAAGCGGGGGGAATACTGACCTGGAGATCTCTGATAGGACGCCGCTTGATCTTGCTGGCGCCCTGGGCGACGAAAGGACTGCGTTTTGGTAGCCTTTTTTGTGGTTGGACCCAAAACTTTCTTCTTGTCCGTGGTTTCCGTGAGGAGTGGATCCAGAAGATCACCGAAAAGAAGGTCGCGCTTTAAGGGTCCCTGGGATAACTGCCACTTCTGGCGTACTCCTGCTTGCCAAGGGCGAATCCATAGGAGTCTTCTTGCCGTTGTAGAAGCTGCAATAGACTTAGCAGAAAATCTAGTAGATTGCAAGGTGGCATCAGCCACGTACTGGGCAGCTGCAAAGACCTTGTTGAAGTCTTGTTGACCTCTCAAGTCATCGGGAGGAATATGCTGTTGAAGTTGGCGAAGCCACAGAAGCATGGCTCTGGAGAAAAAGGAAGCTGCTGCAGAACTTTTAATGGCCCAGGAATCTGCGGTGAATCCTCTTTTGAGCATTTGTTCAATCCGCTTGTCCTCTGGGCGAAGGACTTCCTCCGCTTCGCCTGGCACAGCCGCTGCCGAGTGAAGGATCTTGACAGGTTCATCCGGTTTGGGAAAGGATAGAAGCTCTTCATAGGAAGAGGAAAGTTTGTACAACTTTCTGTCCTTGGTGGAGGGATTAAGGCCAGAGGCTGGGAAATCCCACTGTTTGAGTAAAGCATCTTTAAACAATTTAGGCATAGGAATTACCTCGTTATCCTCCTGTTCCTCTGTGAAGTAAGGTAAATTTTCCTCCGGAGGATCAGTGGCAGTGGAGGCTTGTTTCTCCTGGGCCGCTAATCCCGTAGAAATTCTAGCTTTGAGGAGGAGAGATTTGAATAATTGAGAAGGAAAAATAGTAATTGGAGAAGGAACCTTTATTTGGGATTCCTCATCATCTGAGAGACCTTGAAAGGGATCCTCATCATCCTCCATATCCTCATATTCGTCCTGAGAGGAATCTGAGTCATCCTGAATAGGAGCTCTAACCGCTGGGGAAGAACCCAAGGGGCGGGAGGGACGAGGAGGAGGAGGAGGTAAGGGAAGCTCATTGATGGTGGAGAGTTTGGCATCAATGGCCTTGGACAACGCAGCAAAAATAGATTGGAACTCAGGAGGTAAACTGGAAATATCAGCAGGAAAGGCAGAAGAATCCCTAAAGGCCTGGGAGGATCCTGGCTGGGGGGAATCTTCAATAATATCTGGTTCCTCTGGACCTATGCCCCATAGGTTAGGTTGGGGTCTGTCTAGGTTAGGCTCATCCAGAGATAACACAGGGACCCCAGAAGGAGGTAGATTAGAAGCCTCTGGGGGGTCTTGACTACTGAGTACTTGGGCCTGTACTTTCAAACGTTTTGCTGATTTGTCATGGATTCTTTGTAGGGCTAGGTCCCTTCTCTTCTCGGCCCTGGTGACCTTGGTCGAGGGGCGGGCCCCTGGAGAAGAGGAGGAAGAGGCCTGGGGGATACTAGTAATCTCATCGCCTGTAGGCCTGGCCTCTCTGGGACCTTTAGTTGTGCCTCTCTTGGGAAAAGTAGCCATAGTCTGACAATTAACAGAAGACAAGGCTGAGCCAATAACTGAATAATTAAGGAGAAGAATTTCAAGGACTTCCCAAGAGGAATGGATCCTGCTTCGAGGCCTCGAAGCTGCTGAGACTTGAGGGCAATCTGGGCAAACCCAGAGTTCGTGTCCCCAAATCCAGCGGGGCCAGCCTCCCTAAACTTTTTAATTAAGTAAACCAAGGCACTCTGGTTGGAGGCTTAGCCGGTGGAGAATTAAGCCTGGGCGTCCCAAGACCCGCTCCGGGATCCACGCGGTGGACTGAGGCCTACGCGGCTGGCAGGGGGCCAACACGAGAGGCCTAAATTTAAAAAGGGCGCGAAGGCCTTCGCGCCGAAAAATCGCTCCGTAATATTCTTAAAGGGAAAGCGATCGACTAAGTCCAGGAGACTAGAAAGACGTCTCACTCCGCAGGAGGTATTTCTTAAGCCCTTTAATATTATACAATAATGAATCAATAAATCAATAAATCAATACTTGCACCAAGACCTCCAGGCCAAAGGATTAAAAGAATCCACAAGCGGCAGCGGGAATCGTAACCGGCAAAACCGCCGGGGGAAAACGAAACCGCAACTTCTCCAAGGAAAAAAGCCGAGCCACAAACGGCTGGCGCTATTAGTGCAAGTAAATAATAAGGATAAAACAATTCTTACTACTTTTGAAGGAAAAGATCGAAGGGAAGGTGTTAGAATGTTGAACGAGCTATCACAATACAACCGCAGGATATGCGAACTGAGCGAATTCTGGGGAAGGGGCGGATCCGGCAAGCTTTTTTAACACTAGGCTCAGTTCCACCGGATTGGACATGAGCAACCCATGTGACTGCTGGACCCGCTCCTTCAGTACGGAGAAGTTCAGCAGATATCCCTTACAATATCAACAATGCATTGAAGTCTCAGTCCCTTATCCCCAATATTGACAATATGAATTTATCTTACAGTTTGCTGAATTAATATGCATTTTTAATATGGAAAAATATGCCCATAACTATCAATTAAAAGTCAACACAATCTCCAAACCCAACGAAGAGTGCTAAGAAGCAGTGGGGATATTCTAAATATGCAGCATGCATATATGCAACCAATTTCAGTTTTTTGTTAGACAGTAAGTATATTTCTGTTTCTAGTTGGACCTAGAGTCTTACAAAATGACCTCCTATAACTTTCCCAACAGCCCATCATTCCTTTTGCATTAAAAGTGTAATTAATAATTATTGGTCCACTTTGTGAACATGAAAATTAAAAATAAGACAAAGATAGTAAACCAATTTTATACAAGTTATGCATGGTATGTTTGTGTGTATGTTTGATTTTATAATAAGGGTTTTTAGTTGCTTTATTACTGGATTGTCACATGCTGTTTTTATCATTGTTGTTAGCCGCCCTGAGTCTACGGAGAGGGGTGGCATATAAATCCAATAAATAAATAAATAAAAAAAATAAATAAATAAAATAAAATTTATGAAATTAAATCTATAGATTTCTCCAAAAGGCAGCAAACATGACTCAGTAAGATATGACAAGCAGTTGTAATAACAATTCAGCATCTGGATGATGAACAATTGCTAGCTGCATGGGTAACTCTTATATATATTTGGAGTGTGAAAACGTGTGAAACTCAACAAGATTTTATGGAATTGAGTGAAAATGTATCTTCATACATTTTAATTTGGCATTATTATAATGACTGTCATAGTTGCAGTTTCAAAAAAAAAGGTTATTGAAAAGAATCCACAAAATTGAGTAAAACATTTCTTCTTTTCACAATAAACTTCTGGAATATCATGAATTTCTTTGTGCACTTATGTGTTAAGATCTGTGGAGAGTAATAAATTCTCAACCCTTGCACTATTTTGACTTGTAGTATATCACAAACATCAGCTCATCCCAATAGCAGCCAATAAATATTTCCAGAAAATGTTCCCTGTGTTAATATGGTTAAACATTACTATGAGGAAATGTTAAAAAGCATGAGTGAATCTTAGAGAACAGTGAAATGAATTTAAGGGATAGAAATATATCTAAAGCCCTAATTAGGGAAACATGATGGATTATGTTTAATGGATGTTACACATAAATTAGGAACCAAGCTTTCATGTTTACACACACACACACACACACACACACACACACACACACACCGTAAATATGTGTGTAAAAGATAGATCCTTCTATCTGCAGACATCAAGAATATTAATGGCTGTTCTCTTTATATACCTCCATACTTCAACTAAAAGCTTATTTGGACATAAACATAGGTCAAAACAGCATAATAACGTGTGCCTTTTATAACAGAAGATATTGCGTAGAATATATTTTGTAGCCCAACTGATGCATCCCTATAATCACACTTATTTCTCATTTGTAAGAATACATGATAAATTATTCATGATTACCTCATAAAATGACCTAGGTAGCATGAAAAAGAAACAAAACAGAAATACATCAGCACTATTCAAAGACCTTAACAAACCAGGCGGCTGTATTCCCATTACAGCATTTCTCCAACCATTTTGGAGTTCCCCAGTCCCTCAGAAGAATGGATACACCGCAAAGATGAAAGAGGATCACGCCAATAATTGAGCCCCTTCAACACAATATCCAAATCTCACTCACATGGCCCTGAGTCCATTGGTTCTGCCTTTCCCCCCATCACTATCACTCTTGGCAGTTGAAATAACAGGCAGGTGCAACCCAAGTCCAACTGGAGCATGTAGTTAACTGAAGAGGAGAAGGAGAGACTGGCCACTCTCCTTCTCACCAATCAATGGGTTCAAAGTTACTTCACCAAATAAGAAACAGATCACTGAGAACAACTGGCATGCAAGTTCTCAGACCTCTTTATCTATCAGAGGATGAATGGCAAGAAGGAGCTCAATTTTATACTTAAGTCTTAACACTGGTTACACGTCCTATTAAGCAACTCTTTCAAGAAATTCATTGTTGTTTTCACTGCAAACATAAGCAGTGGAGCATGGCCCAAAACATTGGGCAATGCCCTCACTTACCCTCTGCTCTGGTGACACTTGTTGCTTTAAGACCCATCAAGTCCGGCAACTGATCAATGATAATGTCCCGACTTGTCCCCTTCTTATGAACCCTTTCAATACTTCGCCTCTGCCAATCTGTCCAGTAGATGTATTCACCAAGTAAAGTAAAGCCAAATATATGAGGAAGTTTATCTTCTATGAGTGTTTTTCTCATGGTTCCATCAAGGCTTATTACCTGTAAAGATAAACATATGTATACATAGTTCAGTTATAGTGAACAAGCAGAAAAGTAAAATTCTGTATGAAAAATTTATCTTGATGGAGGTGATTAAGAGATTTATCTCACTTATAATTTAAGTTGGATACCTAGCTCAGTGGTAAATTATGAGTGCTGTTTGGTTTTTTTGTATGAAGTTCATGGTTGATTGAAACATCAGACTCAGCAACAGATATTCCTGTAAAACTGCTTCTTTTTAAAATGTGATAAGTCCTGCAATCTGTTTCAAACCCAGGAACCAAACTCCTAATTTTGTGAAACAAAAATATTTCTAGTTTTGCTTAATTCAAATAGCCAGCTATTATTATTATTATTATTATTATTATTATTATTATTATTATTAACAACCACACAGGAATGAGAAACTTGTAAATCGTCAATAAACTTATCAGTAGATTCTGACCTATTATTTGGTAGGAAATAATTTGCCCTAGGCAATTATTATAAATCGTAATGAAGTCCTGGACAATATTAATTCTCAGTTATTGATCTTGAAGTGCAGTAGGACTTAGCCAACTTTCACTGATCCTGAAAATCATAAGCATAGGTCATACCTAGGAGATAATCAGGGACTATTAGTGCTTTATAGGCTGGGTTTATTTAAAAAAAATAATAATCCTGAAAGATGGTCTTGGCAAAAACGTGCACTACAAATAAAAAATATTACATGGATATAGTCCACTATAATTGGTGAAACCTTGATTTTATTTATTCATATTAAAATAGAAGTAATTCAATCTCTATTAATCCTCCCATCTACAATATCATTATCAAACCTTTGCAGCTATTAGATCTGTTCCTAACACAGTGCATCCTCTCCCTTAAGAGCTGAATACAGTATTTGAATTTGAGCAAACATTTCTATGTACTCTTCAGAAATAACCCAAATAAACCCTGTACTGTTGATATGTATAACTCATGCTATTCTCATTTGAGGTAAGCAAAACATAGAAATGAAGTAAGAAAGAATAAGCTAAGGAGTTTAAAACATAATTTTAAGAAAGGGAAATATAGCTAAATCTATGTTGATAAATATTCTTGGACATCCAGATAAAGTTGTCTTGAAGGTTGAGTCATGGTTAGTCAATAGGTCCAGTTGCCATGAGTCAACCTTCAGACAACTCTACCTGGATGGCTTGAATTTTCATCGACATATTGCAAAGCAATTTGGGGACGAAACTCCTGAGGTTGGTGCAGCAGGAGTTGGGACAGACCAATGACACCCTGCCTAACTAACTTGCTCTGACTGAAGTTAGTTGTCAGGACTCAACCTTCAGACATCTAGTTTATATTCATTAGACTTTCGGTTATTGTGAACCATCCTTGCTTCCACAATATCTGTATAATTGTCTCTGTTTCTGAGGATCTCATTACCTCCACCCAATCACCTTTGTTTTGGTGGTTGCAATCATTTTCTTGTGACAAGGAAATCTATAAAACATTGCTATAAGTCCATAAATTATTATATCTTCTACTTATTCAAGCACCAGTGAAACCTAGCCCAATAAATAGTCAGAGGTGGAATGGTATCCTGAATTAGTATACTATTATTAACTCATTTTGAATGCACAGAAACATGTATAGTTAGATACATACACACTACCTTCTTTTGACATTATTGTGGTCCTACTGTAAGGAAACTAAATTACGTTTGAGCATTCATTTGAAATCCACACACAAAATTCATTCTCTGCTGTTTTTACCAAAACTATTTTCAGAAGGAATTAACTAGTATTTCCCCTACCTACCCACCCTCCCACCCAGTTTATATCCTTCTCTTTATCCTATAAATTCCCACACAATCTGGTCTCCAACATGTATAGAATGCATTGGGAACAGAATATTTACCAGCTGCGGAGGCAACTATAAACCACAACAGATTTACAAAACAAGAAACTTCAATCTCTGCTTCTTTGTAATTATGTTAATAAGCCTGAAACCTAACCAAAATTAATATCTACTATCTACATTTCCTTTTGCATGGGGTTGAAAACAAATCTTAACAGAAGCTTTTCTAAAATTTTGACAAGCGAGACTTGGGTCTGGTGCAATTTAAAAACACAGTCTGAAATTAAACTACAATTATTTTAGCACTAGCTTCTCAGATATTCCAAACAGATTTCAACCCTGGGGACTTCTCCAAAATCAAGCTCTAATTCATTATGAAAGTTTTCCTTCTGTCGAAGTATGTTAATATCTACTGCATGTGCACTAATGCGTGGCTTGGCTTTTTTCCACATCACCCAAGGGTCAGGCTTATAAGCATGAAGCAGCCTTAGGGCTGCCAAGCAACAGTAGGTAGAAAACTGCCTTGTTAAAGATGTGACAATCCCTGACAAATCATAGATTGAGGCAAGCTTTCCTTTATCAAAAGGCTTGATAACTTTCCCAAGAAAATAAAATGTGGAGAACTGGTCAATATTAGAATAGAATAGAACAGAATAGAATTTTATTGGCCAAGTGTGATTGGACACACAAGGAATTTGTCTTGGTGCATATGCTCTCAGCGTACATAAAATAAAATATACATTTATCAAGAATCATGTGGTACAACACTTAATGATTGTCATAGGGGTCAAATAAGCAATGAAGAAGCAATATTAATAAAAACCTTAGGATATAAGCAACAAGTTACAGTCATACAGTCAACATGGGAGGAAATGGGTGATAGGAATTATTATGCAACTCTTTGAAAAGTGTGAAACAGGTAGTCATTGAATTATGATCACAATTGAGCCCAAAACTTCCACTGCTAAGCAAAGACAGTTATTAAGTGAGTTTCTTGCCACCGTTGTAAAGTGTAATTGTTAAATCAATACTATAGTTGTTAAGTGAATTTTGCTTGTCAGAAGGTTGCAAAGAACGATCACATGACCCTGAGAGACTACAACCATTATAAATGCATGCCAATTTCCAAGCATCTAACCTTTGATCATGTGATCATGGGGGTGCTGTAATGATCATGAAAAACAGTTGTAATAAAATGCTGTAAGACACCTTGGACCAGAGGTCTTCAAACTTGGCAACTTTAAGACTTGTGGACTTCAACTCCCAGAGTTCTCCAGGCAGCATAGCTGGCTGGAGAATTCTGGGAATTGAAGTCCATAAGTCTTAAAGTTGCCCAGTTTGGGGACCTTTGCCTTGGACCATAAGATGCATCTAGCTTTTGGAGAGGAACACAACAAGAAGAAAAAAATATGCCTATGGCTTCCAACAATTTGCCTCCTTGTAGCAAACAGCAAGCAGCCTGGTCAGCTTCAGCACAGCCTGATTAATAAGAGCAGATGACTGGCAGTTGGATCGGCCTCCTGGAATATCATCTATCAGCTGTTCCAGGCTGCAGAGATCGCTGCTGCCCAACGCCCCCAACACCACTGCCACCTAAACATGTCCCATTTTCGGTCTATGTGCATCCCATTTTTGGCCTGTTCCAAGCAGCAATTCTCGTTGCCTGGAATGGGCTGAAAAGGTGCGCAGAGGCCAAAAATGGGATACACAGAGACTGAAAATGGGACACACAGAGGCTGAAAATGGGAGGCGCTGATAGACGACGATGGGTGGTGCTGGCGATCTCTGCAGCCTGGAACAGCTGATCGGCAGTATTCTGGGAGGCCAATCCAATCACCAATTGGCTGCTTGTGCTAAGCTGACCAGGCTGTTTGCTGCAAGGAGGCAAATTGCTGAGAGGCGGAGGCTGAAAGGTGGGGGGCGGCGGGTGGGCAGGGCTTTAGCAATATTTGCTCTATAAGATGCACAGACATTTTCAGACAATTCCAATATTGTAATTATTTTCAGTGCCGTTGTAACTTCAAATTTATTTATTTGATTTTATTCGATTTTTATGCCGCCCTTCTCCTTAGACGCAGGGCGGCTTACAACATGTTAGCAATAGCACTTTTTAACAGAGCCAGCATATTGCCCCCACAGTCCGGGTCCTAAATGAATTACTGTAAATCAAGAACTAGGTATGTGTGTGTAATGCAGCTTATTAATTATATTTTATTCACACATTAATGTGATTTAAATTTTAGACCATGGCTGTAGTATGGGTTATATTCATACATTGTTTTACAGAAATGGAGAAGAACATATACAGTATTTATCAACTGAGATTTCAAGTTATATTCCACAAAAATCAAAAGTAAGAAATAGTTCCAATTAAAGAAATCAATGTATAATCATATGGTATATTTTGTCTATCCAGAATTTTGAAAAGTTCAATAATGAAGATTATGCTTGGTCTTCTCAACCACATCTGTTTGCATTACAATTTAGTATAACCATCTACTCTGGCGACATATTTAGAAACCACAGAGAAGTATTTTAGGATTACTCATGCAATTTCCCTATGTTCAGAAATGCAACCCACTGTCTTAACAGCTGTAGGACTTCGAGGAAAAGTAATAAATTGCTCAACTAACTTTTTCTTTATGCTTATTCAAACTTCATAATATAATTGGATAAAAATATCTCTTCTGAATGACCTCATATGAAAAATCTTTTTTGAGACAATCATTTCAGTTTATCTACAGCATGTTTAAAACATAGAAACATAGAAGTCTGACGGCAGAAAAAGACCTCATGGTCCATCTAGTCTGCCCTTATACTAGAAACATAGAAACATAGAAGTCTGACGGCAGTTAAGACCATGTTAACGAACACCAAAATATTAGGGAAAGTGTCTTCTCGGATCTGAAGTGGGTTCTCACTGGCCCGAGTAAAAAGAACTTGCAATGCTCATTTGTAGTCATTTATCCAAAGGAAAAAAACCTACTGACTTATTAGATCATCCATATTTATCAGTTTTCAAACTGATCACAGTAACAGCGCGAAACATCTTTTTTTTTTTTTTTTGCCATACCAGATGCTGGTACTTACTTAATTTTTGATAATTCTGTAAGGAAGAAAACACCACAATCCCTCGTCCACTACAAAAGTAAGATTGGGCATACTCAAACCATTCCAAGTTCAATAAATTTTGAAGTAGAAATACTAGGACAAAACTCCATGCTATTTGAAAACCATTCTAAAAGAGTACAGAACCAACTCCCCCCACCCTGGAGATTCGCGCCGCCCCCGCCCTCTTTGCCTTTTGAAAGGCATTAAAAATATATCTATGCCGGCAGGCCTGGGAACTGTGAGTGATAGTTCGCTCTGGCCACTATATGAATGAGGGAATGATTGTTTTATTGCAGGTTTTTAGTATTTTTAATGGTTTAATAATATTTATTGTCTAATATCTATTTTTATTTTTGGGAGCTGTCCTGAGTCCACGAGGAGAAGGGCATCCTATAAATCTAACAAATAAATAAATTAGCTATTAAAAAAGCCTCTTCTATCAGTAGGTAGAAATCACTGAAAGAAGAAAGGGTAGCAGTGAAGGAAAATCATCTAAGCATAAAGTTTTAGAAGAAAGAAAGAAAAAAATAATAATAACCCTCTGGTTTGCCCAGGTCTACATTTCATTTCATATCTTTAAATACTTAGCATAGAATTAATGGGTTTATAATACAAACTTTTCCTTATTTTCTATGTGTGTTTTAAGTGTGTTGTAGCTTGTTTTTCAAATGATGTTAAATTTTTTAAAAGTACATTTAAAATCCTTAATCTTTAATACTTGTAATAAAATCCTACTACAAATTGCTATGCTACTGAGTTTTTGGTTACGAAATACAAAAACTATCTTGCTTTCTTTGACCTTTGCAAAGAAAGAATGATTCTTATCTGTTCATGGGCTGAGTTAAAATACATTCAAAGCTATTGCATCTTTGGACCTAAACTTTGTGGTTATTTCTTCAGGAAGAAGTTCCAAAGGGATATTTAACTATTGTTTCCATTTTTCCTATCGGACTTTTTTAAAAAAAAAAAGTTTACTGGGGGGGGGATTTCACATGGATACCTCATCAACTTTTGTGATCCTTTGATGAAAAACAATAGAGCAAAATACTCATTTAATGTTTTCACTGTATTCTAAAGGCTTGTCCCATGCAAGTATAGGACAGTGGAGAAATGTTTTGTTCTATACAACACCCAGAAAATTATACCAGAATGTTCTGAACGTATTGATTTTATTAAGATTGCATTTTCCTCTTTTGTGTTTACCCCCTAAAGGAAATATTACATATATTAAAAACAATGATTAATATGCTCTAAAGTATGGATCCTCAAACTTCGGCCTGAAAGTCGCATGCAGCCCACTAAAACCATTAATCCGGCCCATATCGCCCCGCTAGCCCTTCACCTGAGCAAAGGACTTATCTTTGTGAGCCCCACGGGTTGGAACTGAAAATAAGGCTAGCAAGCTTGGCCTGGGGAGACATTCTGGAGGTGGGGGAGGCGAAAAACGGGGCATACAGATACCTCAGGAGGCCAAAAAATTGGTTAAAATGGCCTATCTTTCACCTCCCTGCCTCCAGAAGACAGACAGACAGACAGACAGACACACACACACACACATACACACACAAAGAGAGGGAGAGAGGGAGAGACAGAAAGAGAGAAAAGAGAGGGAGAGACAGAAAGAGAGAAAAGAGAGGGAGAGACAGAAAGAGAAAAAAGAGAGGGAGAGACAGAAAGAGAGAAAAGAGAGGGAGAGACAGAGAAAAGAGAGGGAGAGAGAGAAAAAAGAGAGGGAGAGACAGAAAGAGAGAAAAGAGAGAGAGAGACAGAGAGAAAAGAGAGGGAGAGACAGAAAGAGAGAAAAGAGAGGGAAAGACAGACAGAGAGAAAAGAGAGGGAGAGACAGAAAGAGAGAAAAGAGAGGGAGAGACAGAAAGAGAGAAAAGAGAGGGAGAGACAGACAGAGAGAAAAGTGAGGGAGAGACAGACAGAGAGAAAAGAGAGGGAGAGACAGAAAGAGAGAAAAGAGAGGGAGAGACAGAAAGAGAGAAAAGAGAGGGAGAGACAGACAGAGAGAAAAGTGAGGGAGAGACAGACAGAGAGAAAAGAGAGGGAGAGACAGAAAGAGAGAAAAGAGAGGGAGAGACAGAGAGAAAAGAGAGGGAGAGACAGAGAGAAAAGAGAGGGAGAGACAGAAAGAGAGAAAAGAGAGGGAAAGACAGACAGAGAGAAAAGAGAGGGAGAGACAGAAAGAGAGAAAAGAGAGGGAGAGACAGAAAGAGAGAAAAGAGAGGGAGAGACAGACAGAGAGAAAAGTGAGGGAGAGACAGACAGAGAGAAAAGAGAGGGAGAGACAGAAAGAGAGAAAAGAGAGGGAGAGACAGAAAGAGAGAAATAGAGATAGAGAGAAAGTGAGAGAGAAAAGACAAAAAAGAAACAGAGAGATTTCTCAAGCTCCTTGGGGTTGAGAAGATGCCGTGTTTTCTGAAGTGGACCACTAGACTCCTAAACAACTTTTTAAAAATCATCCAGTAAAAAGAAAAGTACACCATGCAAACAAAAAGCTAATAAAACAACCCCAAGAACAAAACAAATTAAAGTTTAATTTGTGTGCATTTTTAAGGGACTGTTAAATTGGCTACGCCAATCCAGCTGGTCCAGCCTCCCAAGAGACTGAAGGACTGTGAATTGGCTCCCTGTTTAAAATGTTTGAGGACCCCTGCTCTAAAGAAAAACAATTGGCTAGACTGGTTGTTCCATTCCTGATAATTTGGAAAAGCTGTTATTTAAATCTTACCAGCATAATAGATTTTTAGGTCTCAGAAAGAAGTTGATGGATAAAACAAGTATATACTGTGATATGGCAGGAGTAAGATGGGTGGAGAGATGACAGAGAGAGGGAGAGAGAGAAAGTAATTTAACAACTGTTTTACTGGGTTTTTCTGTCCTTTTATGAAGTTTAATATGATAGAATTTTTAGGACAACACCCGGGATTGTTTGACTTATGTCTCCTGAATTGCGTCAAAGCTTTATTGCCAACAGGATTTAACTGAATCCCACAATCTTGCCATTGCTTTATTATTAATTTCTAGCAATCATCTTTCCAAGTATTCTTTTCAGCTCATTCTCTCTAATTTAAATATTTTGCAAGAAATCAATTCTCTACATTTGCAATGAAAAGGAATGTTCTACCAAAAATGTATAGCCTGTATGTAGAATCAAGCTGCTGGCCAAACAACAAATGTCCTATATTTAAAACAACAACAACAAGAAAACAAAACTATTATGCCAAGTTCAGAACATCTATAACTTGTCCAAAATAAGACTTCATTTTGTCTCTGCTGTTAGCCTTCCTCCTCTGCCTGATTAATAAAGACTCAAAAGCTTTTTCAAAACAAAGTAATAAATATCATACCTAACATCCAATTGTATTGCTGTTGTTGCAATTCAAAACAACAGTGCAGCAAGCCAAAGTAAGTGTTACTTACACACAGATGAAAAAGACCAAGTGAAAAACCACAAGTGAGACGCAGCAAATGCATCATGGCGGAATTGTGTGATAAAACGAATTATCAGAAGCAAGCTCAATTACACATCCATTTTTTTCTCTTCCCTTGCCCCATATCCCCCAACACCCACTTCTATTAATACCTAACAAGAATCTGCAGACTACGCTCCATTGACTAATTAAAGATCAATGCATGTAATTCTCCCCACCCTTAATTAACACAGATCAGGGACTTTCATTGCCTTGGGCTACACAAGTAAATTATGCTTGCCAAATATCTGGAGACGTATTAAGTAATAGCCTCATTTAAACCCAAGACACATAGTTCATAAATATTGAAGTATCAATGGCAGCCATGGCCAGCAGGATTTCTGCATAATTTCACTTTGCATACTAATTATGCTCATTGCTGGACTGGGAGGTACTTCTTATGTTTATTTATGCCATAGTCACCTCCCAAGGTGGATTACTGCAATGTGCTTCAAGACAGCATTGATTCCTATCCTGCTAGTCTTTCATAAGTTCCAGGGCCTGAGGTTCTAGAGGTTAGAAGGCCTCTTAAAAGGCTTTTATTGGTTATTCTGTTTGGTCTTAACTACTGTTGGTTTATACAGTACTTCATAATAATATAGGAACCTCGGGTGTAATCCTAAAACAACTGGAACACCCCTGGAATATCATTGCAATTGATGAAACCACCTTCAGTCAATTGCAAAGGGCAGCTTTAGGGAAATAGCTTACATCCTGCGACCACACCTCAACATCTGCCTAACCCAGGTCCTTGGGAAGGACTTGCTAGCTGGATAAAATATGAAATCATGTCCGACCTTCTGACTGACAGTATGACAAACGAACATAATAATGTTACTGTTTTTACCTTTTTGTTAGCCACTATCACATCTGTCAGATAGGTGGCCATATAAATTGATGAAATAAATAAATTTAAACCACCACCCCTATATGTGATTTTAGGGGGAAGGTGAGAGAAAAAGACTGGAAAAAAAGTAAGAAGAAGTGGGTGCAGAATAGAAAATAGCAATAGCATTTAGATAGCATATATCACTTCACAGTGCTTTACAGTCCTCTCTAAGCAGTTTATAGAGGGTAAGCATATTGCCCCCCAATAATCTGAGTCCTCAATTTTACTGACCTTGTAAGGATGAAAGGCTGAGCCAACCTTGAGCCTACTGAGATTCGATCTGCCAAACTTACTGGCAGCTAGTGATCAGCAGAAGTAGCTTGCAGTACAGTGATCTCTCGATTATCGCGAGGGTTCCGTTCCAAGACCCCTCGCGATAATCGATTTTTCGCGATATAGCGGTGCGGAAGTAAAAAGCACCATCTGCGCATGCGCGCCTTTTCCCCATGGCCGCGCATGCGCAGATGGTGGAGGCGCGGAGCGACGAGAGTGCGGAAGCCGACAGATTGCTTTGAATGCCGGCTGCCCCCGCCCCCCCAGCACCCGCCGTTCACCGCTCGCTTGCCGCTCGCCCGTTTACCCGCCTGCCCGGCCGCCGTTTGTCGCTCGCCTGTCCGCTGTTTGCCGCTATCACCGCCTTCCCCACCCAGAGTCGAAGTCCCGGGGATGGCAAGGAGGGAGGGAGCGATGCGGGTTAAGCCCTCCACGGCCTCTTTAACACTTGGGCAGAAGTCGCACTCCTCCTCCGGGTGATGGAAAAGACGCGGGTACTCGGGAGCCCAGGCGCCCCGCTCGAAGTGGAGGAAAGCAGGCGGTTCCCGGGGAAAGAAAGCAGACACTGGGCTTAGAGGCGCCCGTCCCAGCGGAGCAGATGGAAACGCTCCGCCTGCGTATCGCCATCCCCGAAGATACGCAAGCTCTCCCCCACCACACAAACACACACCCCGCCCGGCCAAACTCTCCCTCCTGCCGCCCCTTGCCAGCCGAGCGCCTCTTTGGCTCTGGTTACTTTCCCCGTGGGGCGGGACAACCCCGCCACCGGGCAAGTGGTTCCTGTTCAGTGCCATGTTCCCGGCCAATGGCAGCGCCTCCAGCCTCCTCGCCGCTCGCCGCTACCGCCCCTCTCACCGCCGAGTCCTCCTGCAGTAGCGCTGGCGGCCACCGTCCCCCGTAGGCACCTGCCCGCCCGCCGCCCCCCCGAAAGAGATGAGAGAGGGAGGAAGAGAGTGTGAGAGAGGAAGAAAGAGAGAGAGAAGAGTGGAAGGAAGAGAGAGAGAAATGATAGAAAAAAAGAGACAGAGAAGTGACTCTTGGTGATGACATATGACGCCATCGGGTGAGAAAAACCGTGGTACAGTATAGCAAAAAAACCGGGGAGTATTTTTTTATTATTATTTTTTGAAAAATCGCGATATAGCGTTTCGTGAAAATCGAGATCGCGAAAATCGAGGGATCACTGTACTGCACTCTAACCACTGCACCACCGAGGCTCTCTTAAATATAAGAGTTCTTCAAACTGGCATTCTCTTTATGTGTTGAACTATATAGTCATGCTTTCCCATATAGCATAGCCCTTAGAGTATTGCCCATCTTGGTACCTTCAGGATGCAGCTATAAGTACCATATTGCCTCTTTTGGACAGATATCCAAGCATGCATTCCAGTGTAGCAATGAAAAATGGACAGACCACCCACACTGGAATGTGTATTTGGAGACATACACCTACGTAACCCAAGGAATTCTCACATGTCTGCCAGGTCAGAAAAATGATCTCATCTAGGTCAACCTCTGGTCTTTTAACAAAAGTCTGCCAAATAGCCCTGATTTACTCACAGGCAAAGAATGGAAACCAGTATATTTATTTCTGACAGGAGGTGCATTCTCTGAGAGCATGGTAACTCTGCTTTCACCGTCATAGTAAGCACAGAGACTTAATATGCTGACATTATCTTGCCATGTGAAATTTTTTAAAAATATATAATTTATTGATTTATTGAAAAGGGAACGGGGAACAGGGAGTACAGAAAATAAGAAGGGTAAAGAAAAAAAAGAAAAATGCACATATCCAATTAGCATCTGTAGTATATACAGTATAGCTTAATGTACAGTATATCAGTCCATGATATTAGACTAAGTATAATCCTATTACATTCAAGATGTACGATTGAAATGGGAAAATACATATATCCAAATAAAATCAATATAGCATATAATTACTTAATGTTTGTTAATTCAAAGTAATGAACTATAGATAGCCCTATTACATTCAAAGTTTAAACTGTATTTTTTTAATCTAATACATATATTGATTTAAAGGTGAAATTAGTAAAGTACTATGGTAATTAGTAGATATGTGAAGAGATGAGATTTGGGTGGGGGAAGGGTAGGGGACGGGGGGGGGTAGTACCTGCAGATTAGCAGGCATTGGTGTTTTGACGACTTGTTGTTTGTGGTGTGTGGTGGCCATTTGAAATTTTTATGTCAGGATTAGCTACCTCCGGAACCGCCTGCTACCGCACGAATCCCAGCGACCGATAAGGTCCCACAGAGTTGGCTTTCTCTGGGTCCCGTCGACTAAACAATGTTGTTTGGTGGGCCCCAGGGGAAGAGCCTTCTCTGTGGCGGCCCCGGTCCTCTGGAACCAACTCTCCCCGGAGATTAGAATTGCCCCCACCCTCCCTGTCTTTCGTAAACTACTCAAGATTCATTTATACCGCCAGGCATGGGAGAGTTGAGATATTCCTTCCCCCTAGGCCATTACAAGTTATGCATAGTATGTCTGTGTGTATGTTTGGTTTTATAATAAGGGTTTTTAGTTGTTTTATTATTGGATTGTCACATGCTGTTTTTATCATTGTTGTTAGCTGCCCCGAGTCTACGGAGAGGGGCGGCATATAAATCCAATAAAAAATTATTATTATTATTATTATTATTATTATTATTATTATTATTATTATTATTATTAAAAACAGCAATATCGGATGGAAGATAAATCAGCCTTCTCTAAGCAGGTATACTCCAGACCTGCTTCGAGACTACATCTTGGCATAGTTAAAATTCACTTTGTAGTGATTTAAAGATTACCGTATTTTTTGGAGAATAAGAAGGACCTTTTACCCTCCTAAAAGAGGGTGGAAATGACAGTTCATCTTATACACCAGACACAGCCATTTTTGGTCTCCCAAAGCCCTGCCCCTGCACCCCATTTTTGCGACAAATTGGCCTGTTTTTTACAGAAATGGGGTGCGCAGAGGGTTTGGGAAGCCTGCAGAGTGCTCCTGGGAGGTGGGGGAAGGTAAAAACATCCCCATTTTGGGGGGGGAAACAGCAAAATGGGCCTTTTTTGCAAAGGAAAATGGGGTGGGTTTTTTTGTAAAACGGGGTCATTTTTCCCTTTCTGCAGCCCCCAAGAGCACTCTGCAGGCCTCCCAAATTGTGTGCCCCCCCTCTTTTTTTGCAAAAACCAGGTCCATTTTTGCAACAAAAAAAACCCCACTGCGGGCCGGGGAGGGGGATGACAAAAACTAGTTTTTACTTAACTCTTTGAAATCTTGGTGTGTCTTACAATCCAAAAAATACGGTAAATATTACATGACAGAATAATATTCATCAATCTTAGCTATATTTAGATATTCTGAACTTTATTCAGGTGTTCTTAACATTAGGATGATAAATTTAATTTTATTCTTGTTTTGCAATCTTTTCTCCTCCCTCCTCCTGGCTTCATTGTACAAACCATATGCTAGAGTGCCTCTTTCTCTTTATGATTCTGCCACGCTTCTCATCTTCAAATGCTTTTATGTTTAATGAGACTACCATTTGTCCAGTTCTGTTTTTACTTCTTTGGAATTTTTATAGGCTGTCTTCAGAGATGGGTTTTGTTATGTCAGGTGGCTTACAAAACATCAAATAAGCAGGGGGCTCCGTGATTCCCGCAAGGAACAGGTAACTTATCCTTTGGGCTAGAATCAGGTCAATGGTGCATGTCATAAAATTATGCCCATTTTGGCAAGTTCTCATTTAGCATTACAGACTGGAACATGATTAAAAATAGTAGTTTTGATTTTGGGGGTGGGGGGGTGTCTCAAAGAACATTTCTTAAGATACAAGAATGTACCGACTGATCCCCACTCTGAAATTTGGAAGAGTAATTTAATTTAAAGCATGAGCTAGGGTATGTTTGTGTGTATGCTTGCTTTTAATAATGGGGTTTTTAGTGTTTTTTAAATTATTAGATCTGTTCTTACATTGTCTTTGTTATTGTTGTGAGCCGCCCCGAGTCTACGGAGAGGGGCGGCATACAAATCTAATAAATAATAATAATAATAAAATAATAATAATAGGGCAGAGGCCTGAAGCCAGGCGTGGGCAGGACGGGGTGGAACGCAGTCCCACCAGTGGAAATTTATTTATTTATTTTTATTGGATTTGTATGACTTGGGGCGGCTCACAACATAAATGAAGTTGTGTGCCCAGCTCCAGCTGACCATCCCACCCTACCGTCATCCTCCTCCTCCTCCTCCTCAAAAAGTGGTCGGGAGACCAGAACCCACAGGAGTTGCAGGGGGGCCATTTCCTCCCCCATCTTTTCTCAACAGCTGATTGCCATCCATTTGCCTAGCTACCCAGACTAAGGCAGGGAGTGACCCAGGAAGGAGAGCGCGGGAAATGCGAAGCAAATTGTCACCCTAGAACACGACACTGGGGAGGTTGTAAGTTGAGGATTTAACAGTTCACTTGAACGATGATGATCGTTCAAGCCACTCCCACCTAGTCACATGGCCGGCAAGCCACTCCTACCCAGTCACGTGACCATCAAGCTACACCCACAAAATAAGCCACACCCACAGTGTGTCAGTAAACATTTTGACTGCCCATTACTTCCTGAAGCTGCCTGCAATCAACTTTCTCCCTCCCAAACAATTTGTCAAAAAGCTATTTTGCACAAGGAGGGGTGAGGTTGTTTTCAATTTCCTAACCTGAAAACTGTTAAGAGAAAAACAGTTGTATAAAAGTTATTGCATTCTATAAAAAACCTGCCCCTTGTGAATTTGAATTTTTTGCCTTCTACATCAGAGTAACCTTGGTTGAAAATTAGAACAAAATATTTTATTATTTTCATTGTTAATTTGTTTTATACCGAAGAGGAAATGTACAGACTTAGCTTTCATTTTTATTGAGCAATATTTGCTTTAGATGAAATGTAGTATTTCAAATGTAGGTAGTATTAATTTATTTTATTTCTATCCCAGCTTTGTTTTTTTTAATATACAATGCAAGGTTGCAAACTATTAATATTACTTTCTCTTATTTATAACAATCACCCTGTGAGGTGGGTTGGACTGAGGGAGAGTGACTGGCCCAAACTCACACAGATGGATTTCATGCCTAAAATATGAAAAGCATTATCAGAATCCCTCATGCTATCTCTGGATAGTAGAATTGTAGTATAAACCATCCACATGGAGAACAAATTGTAAACAACTGACTTAAATGAATGTAGAAAAAGATTATGAATCTATTCATTTATATCTAGATATTCCATGTAAATGTAGTAATTGTTACTAGTGTAGTAGTGTTAAGTGTAAATAAACTAATAGCGAGCATTATATTACTAGCAACAATCCTGTAATATTTTCTATTTCTAACTTTTATGTGATTGATCTGCATATAGATTATGTTTAAAGGATGACGTTTTTATGGGAAACTGTTGCAGAAAATGTGCAAAGTTATTTAGACAATTCTGTACAGTAAAATAAGAATTGTATCATTTGCTAAAAAATTATGGTTTATAATTGTCTGCTGGAAATGAATACTAGTAAACATTAATTTTCTATCAGCTAGTCCTGAATAGCAAATAATACAATAACATTATTTTAATGCAAAAGTGCATCTAGTTATAGCTAAGAAAGCAAATATTCTTTAGCAAAATATATGGATGATGATCTTTGGAAAACAAAAATATCAATATGTCAGGAGAAAATTTGCCAAGCCCAAGTAGATATGTCGATATAAGACATGAAGCTATATTAACTAAGAGGAAATTTTAAGAAAAATATCTAGCCATCATGAATAGAACAAAGCTGTGAGTAATGGAAGACCAATTTTACATCTTTGGATGGGTGGAAGGACAGTGTTTACGACACTCTTGTAAAATTGGAGTATTGGACAAAAGCACCCAAGATAAAGCAAGATGAAAACTGACAAAAGAGTCAATGTGTTCAATAGTTCACAACAGGCTCCCGAGGGAAAGTTAGTTAGAAAGGGAAAAGAACAGGGCTACCTCTAGGCACGGTCAATGCAAAAGGGCAGCAGGGTGCTCTTAGGTGAAGGAAGCCTTACCATAAACAGTGACAAGCAAAACATATGGACCATCACAATGAAATCAGCATGCAGGCATAATAACGACTCATCATAAAAACTGAAAAGTAGCCCTGATTTTAAAAAATTGGTGGCATCAATTTAAAATTAACATTGCCCCTTGCACTGTTTTCTCATGCAAATGTTCAAGCAACAAAGGAATTGGAGAGAGGGGAGAGAGAAATACAAGACTTCTATTTGAGGCATGGGAATAACAAAATTTAACTTAAAATGTTTTCCACTCTTTCCTTTAGCAAGCTGAGTGCAAAACTTAGAATCATCTTTAAGAATTGCATCCAAATTTTTTTTAAAGGAAAGGGTAGGCAGAATTGAATTTTAAAAAAAAAATAATTATGGTCGGCAGTAACAAATATGAGTCATAGAAATAATGACGTCTATAGCAGAGTACAAACCATGCCTCCATAATAAGCAACCAAAAGAATACGTTAACAAAAAAACTGTTCAGATTGCAATTAATCCCGCAGAAAACTTCAAAGTGGGCTTCAATTCCTCCTCATACAACTCAGAAACAATGGTGACGTGGGACAGTTTTAAAAAGTGCCTGCTCAGGCAAATGATTTATTGACCACTTTTGCTCATGTAGGCCCATCCAAACTATTGGAAGTCTGGCAGAAAATCCCTTTCTCTCCTCAGTTCTCCCCGTTTCTTTAGAAAGAACTAGAAGGGAAGGAGAAAGATGGCTGACAGCGCTTTGCATAAAAGGACAACGCAGCATTTTCAGGCATTCATAATGGCCAAATCAACCAAACAAATTGCCCGGAGAACTGCAACAGTAAGCTATTGGATTTTTACATCGGCAACTTCACAAGTCCGTTGGAACAATAAAATCTTTTAACATGCTTTCAAAACACAAAAAACAAAAAAACCCAATCCCAATTCTTGTTCTGTCTCTCAGAATTTGGGGAGGGGAGAGAAATCACCCCTCCGCACCACTAATTTAGTCTTCTTGCTGAAGAATGAATACAAGTTAAAAAGGAGCCGACGGTTGGAGGAAAGCCAAAGAAATCTTTCAGGAGCAAAATGCAGAAAGAATGGCGTTTTTTCTACATTCAAATTTCACATGCAATTCTACAGATGAGACGATCTTGCTACGGGTCCGAGAATAGGGGAAACACTGCCCTACCTAGAAGTGCAAGGGTAAGAATTCCTTGCCAAGTTTCCTTTCAAAAGTCACCCTTCATCAGGAAAGAGGGGTTCTTTGCAAGAAGCTCAAATTGGAGAACTGGGCAGCTACTGGCTCTCTATTTATAGCCATCCAGGCAATGAATAGTTTCATTCCAAATGCCACAAGGCAGACATGCAATCTTTCATTCTGGGGACCTGATTTGTGTTCCGTTTCATGAAGTCAAGGACTAGAAAAGACAAAAAGAATTTCTAACAAGTTTGCAACAAAAAGTTTGGCAGGCAACCGCAGCCCAGCTTCTTTATTAGCGCTACCAGATTCTCAGACATTGGCATAAGGGGTTGGATAGGGGGACTTTTTAAAAAACCCTTTCCCACAGACTTGGGGGTTTTTTAAAAAGGAAAATCTGCATGGTCTGTTCCTCCCCCCCACCCTGATCCTCATTAACCGTGAATGCTACTGCCCTGAAGTTTAAACAAACCTGGGGGCAATGTGCCTGGCGGGAAAGACTTTGAAAAAGAATGAAGGGGTGCAAGCATTTCAATTAGTTGCCTTTGAAGGATCTTTCTGAATGAGACAGAACACACTTGTCAAATGCAAGTTCAAGTGAAAGCCACTTCTTACCAATGAAGGGGCGCAGATAGCTGTGGGTTTTTTGCTAAACCCTCTTTACCCCCCTCTTATGTCTTTATTGCTCACCAAAAAAAGGAGGCAAGGGTCACCCCATAGTTTAAAATAATTTAGCATGCTTTCCCACAGGATGACTCCAGTCAATCAATGTTGGGAGTAACCCTTCCCTTTTTTGAGTGACAAGATGTCTCCTCAAGACACTATTCTAAAAAAGCTGAACACACCCTTTCATACAGCTGATAGTTTCTGAATATCAATTGAAGAAGCCTAAATATTTCTCTTAAGTTAATGCTGAGTGAGCACACCCACGTTCTAATCAGCTATTTTCTCCCAAATGGATCACACGATGGGGCACTGAAGCTATCAAGGCCATCTATAGAAACATAGAAGACTGACGGTAGAAAAAGACCTCATGATCTATCTAGTCTGCCCTTATACTATTTCCTGTATTTTTTATCTTAGGATGGATATGTTTATCCCAGGCATGTTTAAATTCAGTTACTGTGGATTTACCAACCACATCTGCTGGATGTTTGTTCCAAGGATCTACTACTCTTTCAGTAAAATAATATTTTCTCATGTTGCTTTTGATCTTTCCCCCAACTAACTTCAGATTGTGTCCCCTTGTTCTTGTGTTCACTTTCCTATTAAAAACACTTCCCTATAATCCAGAGAGTATCCACTATGCCAGTGTTTCCCAACCTTGGCAACTTGAAGATATTTGGACTTCAACTCCAAAGTCCATATTTGGACTTCAGGATATGCTCTTAGCCATGCAATGGCTAAGAGCATATCCTGAAGACACTTTTCCCCCCAGGCAGTTTAACCAGGTTAAAGGACCTGGATTGTAGGGGCAATAGGCTGGCTCTGTTAAAAGGGCTATTGCTAACATGTTGTAAGCCGCCCTGAGTCTAAGGAGAAGGGCGGCATAAAAATTGAATGAATGAATGAATGAATGAACAAACAAATAAACAAACAAACCACATGCACACACTGAGCATGAATGAAATGAAATTAAACACAGCAAAACAAAACCACTGAGGTGAATTTCCCCAGTTATTTAAAAGGAAGAAGATCAAACTTTTTTTTTAAAAAAAAAATCATTGGTAACCACGGGGAGGAAAATGTTTCTTATAACATTCCCACTTGATATTGCTCTAAGTACAGGTTTTGGAGAAAAAACAAAACAGTCCAGTATCATTTAATCTCAAAACACTACACAAAATACCTAAATTGTGTAAAAATAGCACAACAATAGCATTTAGGTTTACACACCCCACATAGCACTTTACAGCACTCTCTGTGCGGTTTACAATTCCTAAGCATTATTTGCCTATTGCCCCCAACAACCTGGCTCCTCATTTTACTGACCTTGAAAAAACAGAAGGCTGAGTCAATCTTGAAATGGTGAGAATTGAACTCCAGGTAGTGCCTGCAATACTGTATTTTAATCACTGTGCTCTTAAAAATCTAAATGGATCACTTTTCAAATGGAGGTAGTGCAGTTTCCTGCCAAAGCGGGGGGTTGGATTTTAAGACCTCCAAGGTCCCTTCCAACTTTGTTGTTGTTATTGTTGTTGTTATTAATCTTAAACCGCATAGGGTTAAGACAGAACCCCCTGTGACAATCCATTTAGCACTATTCTCCAAGCTATTGAGGCACATAGAAGTTCTGTTTTATGTTGTATAATCTAGCTCAGTGTTTCCCAACCTTGGCAACTAGAAGATATTTGAACTTCAACTCCCAGAATTCCCCAGCCAGTGAACGCTGGCTGGGGAATTCTGGGAGTTGAAGTCCAAATATCTTCTAGTTGCCAAGGTTGGGAAACACTGATCTAGCTCATATTTTACCATTTTATTAATCTAGATATGGTGAGAGACTTTACCAAATTCATTGCTGAGATTATGTCTGCGGCATTTCCCTGATCTATGGAACTAGTAATTCCGTCAATAATAGAGGTAAAGGTAATCTAGCATGGTTTACTTTTAATAAAAGCCATGCTGGCTCTTGTAACTGTGACATTCTAAATCAATTCATTCCAAATACATTGTTCAATAATATTCCCCAAATGCTCAAAATTTCCCAGATGTCTATTCCCTTTTTGTGGATTAGAACATTTATCTTCTCATAGTTTTTGAGGCACCCAGAATTAACTATAACCAGATGATAGTAGATCTGATAATAATAATAATAATAATAATAATAATAATAATAATAATAATAATAATAATAATAAATAATTTATTGGATTTGTATGCTGCCCCTCTCCGTAGAATGATGTTTTCATTACTCTGATGGCAAGACTTGAATTCATCTTAACTGTCTTTTTGGAATTCCTTAAATTTTAATAGATTTCCTCTTAACCCTTGTATGCTGTTTGAAAAAAGTTCCTAATGTTATGTTCCCGGGTCACCCTGACCCGGACCGAAAACTCTTCATTTGCAGTGCTTATGTTTGGTCTTTTTGAAAGCTTTTTTCACCTGGAAACATGTTTGAACATTTCTGCACACAATGGAATGAAAATTGAACTGAAAAAATTAATCCTTATTGGTTTGTTTTGCACATAAATGTGCCTCCCCCCCGTTTTTGTGAAAGTTTTTTCAATTTATGGATAGTTTTGCTTGCAAAATCCATTCTATTTTACTAAAGTTGGTGTGGGATTGGTAGCTTGAACATTTCTGCACACAATGATATGAAAATTGAACTGAGAAAATTAACCCTTATTGGTTTATTTTGCACATAAATGTGCCTCCCCCCCGTTTCTGTGACATAGTCTTCACTTTATGGATAGTTTTGCTAGCAGAATACATTCAATTTTGCTAAAGTTGGTGTTGGATTTGTAGCTTGAACATTTCTGAACATAATGATATGAAAATTGAAGTGGAAAAATTGATGCATATTGGTTTATTTTGAATATAAAGTTATTTCAATTTATATAAAAATTATGCTGTTAATTTCAAACTTACATACTTTTTTTTAGTAAAATGGATTTCTTTCATAAAATTAGTTATCTGGCTACAATGTGGTTGATTTTCAAAAGGATATTCCAAATATTTCTAGACAAATATGTATAAACAGTGACAATAATGGCACACAGCAAGGCCGGGGGGGGGGGTGTCCCTTTTGTGGCAAAAATAAACCAATAAGAACCATTTTTTTCAGTTCATTTATATTTTTCTTATATTCAGAAATGTTCAATTTAGTATATCAAACCTTTTGGGGGAAAATTTCTTAGGGATTTGTAGCCTTAAAAAATAGAAATTGACACGAAATTCAGAAAGGATGGGGGGAGGGGCTTTTTGATCAAAATAAAAATATGTCTCAATTTTTCCAGTTCAATTTTCATATCATTATGTTCATAAATGTTCAAACTAGTTTTCCAGTTGAAAAAGTTTTCAAAAAGATCAAATTCAAGTACCTAAAAAAAATATTTTTGGTCCGGTCATATACGAACAGAAACAGATTCGAAGTTATGAATTTTTTTTGCCCAGAAAACAATTAGCCACCACCCCAAAAATATTTTTTGATGATCAGCATTGTTAAATTGAGTAAATGAATGCCTAAGATTTTAAAGAATATTTTGGATTTGGAGCATAAAAAAATAAAAAGTGAAAATGATTGCAAGCAGCCGAGGGGGGGGGGGGGGCTTATTTCTGATGTTAAAAAACTAGTAAGAATCATTTTTTTCAGTTCCTTTATATTTTTCTTATATTCAGAAATGTTCAAGGTACCATTCCCACACCAACTCCAGTAAAATAGACTGCATTTTGCAAGCAAAACTATCCATAAATTGAAAAAACTTTCACAAAAACGGGGGGGGGGAGGCACATTTATGGGCAAAATAAACCAATAAGGATTAATTTTTTCAGTTCAATTTTCATTCCATTGTGTGAAGAAATGTTCAGACTACTTTCCAAGTGAAAAAAGCTTTCAAAAAGACCAAACATAAGCACTGCAAATGAAGAGTTTTCGGTCCGGGTCAGGGTGACCCGGGAACATAACATTAGGGAGGTTTTTTTTTTCAGCAAGAAAGAAACCTCCCACCCCCCCAAAAAAATTCTCATAGAGAGAACCCCTGAAATGATGAAAAGTCATGAAATTTCAAGTTTCAGATATGCAGGGAAAATTTTTTACAGGGTCTCAAACCTTGATTTCGGGTCTCACAGACCCGAACAGAACAGCAAGCTTACTTTTCAAGATAATAAGACAAGCAGTATTCTAATTGCACCCATCGCCACCTTTATGCACAAAAACATTTTTTACTTCCATGGGCGCAGGGTGGGTTTTCCTTCCCGTTCTTCTCCAGTTCCGTGCCACTGCTCTTCCTCCCCCCAAACTGTTCAATCCAAAGCATGTTGAAAGATCAAAAGATTCAGCACAATAATCACCAAGGAAAGGATTTTGGTGAGATATATGTCTGCAATACCAAAGCTTCAGTCACATTAAGTGGAAGGTGGGTTATAAACATTTTTATGGTAATGTTTCTATGTAATATGGCCTAAATGTGTAGGAAATGGGGGGAAAAAAGCCAACATTCTATTTCAATCACAAGAAGAAGAAAATCAGAAGAATTTCAAACTTGTGTGGAAACTGTATTGTTGCAAGCCACAGCAGTCCTTTAATTAGTTCCCTGGAAGTCAGGCTACTCAGTACTATTCAAGATGATCAACGTCCATTTGTCTTTTGACTGTGGGAAGGCAACTGCTTTACTTCTGACATAGCCTCCTGGTGGGTCAAAGTTCAGCTACCCTATTCAAGGCTCCCAACTGTCTTTTCCTCTCTGCCCCATTTTTAAAAATAAAAAAGGTTATTTTGATGGAGGATAAAGAATACTGTACACCACTAATTTTAAATATAAAACAGCTACTTTTTTAGCAATTCGTTTTAAAAGCTCAGGGAATATGTGCTGATTTAAATATTTAGGAAAAGAGCAAAATTATTCGTAGATCCAAAATAAATATTTCAACAAATTAAAAATACCGTATAATAGGTATTTAGAATATCAAATCAAGGAAGCCACTCACACAGTCACTTTCCTTGATAGTCTCAAAGAAATTTAGTTTGGGGAAGTAAAGACAAGAGATAGGAGGTTGTCAGAACTGTCCCAGAACTCAAGTTTTGAGTAAGATTTTAATCTGTTTCTTTTTTCAAAATATGAAACAAAATTTTAAAATGCAATTAAATTTTGAGAAATAGATATTCACATGCCTTCTAAAATTCTGTACTGTTTTGTATTGTGCATATGTAAAAGTAACCGTGCCAGAAAATCCTTCTATTTTTTACAAGGTTGAAAGAAATTCTTCAAACTTGAACTGGAGATTAAAAGTGCCATTTTAAATATCATATGCAGAAATTACCTAGGATAAACATTATTTCCCTATAAAAGTCATTACTTTGAAAGCTTGTTCTGAAATACAGCCAAGGCTTTGTTTCTTCAATACCCATCAAATAAGCATGGGGAGACGAAGTAGGAAGAATCAGGTTGTCAGAAGGATCAATGAGTTTTGTTGAGTTTGCAGATGGAGGTGAAGGGCCTGACACCAGTGACCCATGTTATGCCCCACAGACACTGTTTATATCACTGCACAATACTTTAGAGAATGTCTGGGTGAAAATTCTGATTTTATTCTGAAGAAAATAATCACAAAGCTTCAGGAGGGGTGGGGGGGAGGAGAAGAGAAGTGGTGATTCCATAGGCTACATTTTATCTTCTAACCATGTTGTTTTACAGCAATTTTAATTAGGAAAACACTTCTAAAAATAGACAAATAGGTCAACATTTTTTAATTATGCAATTATACAGAGTCATTAAGCAAATGTTGACAAGACAACCCACAAAACTGGTTTTGAAAGAAGGCAATTTTGCAGGGAGATGTCAGAATCTCTTTGCTTCTCTTTCAGCTGGAACCTTATAAGCCACGTTAATTTGTTCCTGGAATGTACTCTTTTCTGGTGGAATCTTAAATTTTCTCTCAATTTACTTTTGCGCCATTCACTTCAAATCAGCTGCGCCTCCTGAATCCAAGATTCTTTTCCCGTATCTCTCTTTAAAATCTGCTACAATTTTTTTGCTCTCTCTCCCACCTTTCAAACATGCTGCCAAACCAAGTTAGGGGGGAAAAAAACTTTTAAGAGCTGGGAACAATGTTACCACAGGGTGCCAAATTTGCAGTGAAAGCCCCAAAGGCTGTTGTCACGCAACGTTTGACAAGGCTCGCCAAATGGTTTCTTTAGGATATAAACGGCTTGTGAAGTGACTGAGGCCTTTGTATCTACAGCTGAATGCTGCAGATGGGAACGTTTCTGCCAAGAATGAATAACTGCTGTTTCTGCCATGTGAAGTTTTACACACATAATTAAGGAACACACTTTTATGTATCTAGCAGTATTTTCCTGCTTGGGAGGAGGGTTGGGTAGATTTCTCCCCCCTCAAGGGAACAAAAAGGTTGGTTTTCTCAAACAACGGACAGCTAAAAATGCAACATGCAATTAATTGAAGTACATTATTATACAACCTATTATACATTCTTCTACATGTTTGCCAAGGAAATAACACAGTGTTTAAGAAGTATAGTTGGTAAGTCAGAGCGCAGAGCAAATGGCCAACTCCAGCATCCCCAACACAGATCTTGCCTGGTCTCTTTGAATTCTGATTTTTATTCTATCAACACATCCTACAGTTTCTGGAGCATTTTAAAAAGTACTCATAGAAACATAGAAGACTGACGGCAGAAAAAGACCTCATGGTCCATCTAGTTTGCCCTTATACTATTTCCTGTATTTTATCTTACAATGGATATATGTTTATCCCAGGCATGTTTAAATTCAGTTACTGTGGATTTACCAACCACGTCTGCTGGAAGTTTGTTCCAAGGATCTACTACTCTTTCAGTAAAATAATATTTTCTCATGTTGCTTTTGATCTTTCCCCCAACTAACCTCAGATGGTGCCCCCTTGTTCTTGTGTTCACTTTCCTATTAAAAACACTTCTCTCCTGAACCTTATTTAACCCTTTAACATATTTAAATGTTTCAATCATGTCCCCCCTTTTCCTTCTGTCCTCCAGACTATACAGATTGAGTTCATTAAGTCTTTCCTGATACGTTTTATGCTTTAAGACCTTCCACCATTCGTGTAGCCCCTCTTTGGACCCGTTCAATTTTGTCAATATCTTTTTGTAGGTGAGGTCTACTCTGCCTTAGAAGACACACTGTGTTTACTGCACAAAGCAATATGTCCTTTCAGTATCTCATGCTCAAGATTAATACTCCCAACCTGAAGATTTACATTATATATTTGGTGGATTTCGTTGCTTTTATTGTATAAAAGTCAGCAAGCCTTGAACATAACACAAAATACTTCCAGCAGGATGCATAAATTACCCAGACAGTATTAAGCTGCAATACTATTCTCTTCTGGGAATTCTAAAGAATATTATTTGTTTTAAATAGTTTACTCCATGCTTGTCATTTGATAATGAATTCCAGACCTTTCAATAAATTGACTCATTTTAATAGTCCAGCTCTAATTTTTCTCTACTTCTTGGCCTCTGACAGTGCAGCTCTGTTTTTGCCTGGACAAAAGGCACCTCTTATTCTTAGTTGAGTCAAAAGAGGCTGTGTCCTTTTAAAGTGAAATACAAATTCTTGTGCTACGGTTGGGATTTTTTCTCCCAAACTATAGTTTTTTTCAGAAACTATCTCTGGTAATGCAATGTTTCCAAAAAACAGAGAAAACAAATCAAGATGTTTTCTCTGGAACAGAACCGCCATTATCTGTAAAAATCTCACTTACCTCAATTTTGTCAGTTTTTGCATCTCCCCAATAAAGTTTGTTTTCTTCAAGATCCAATGCCAAACCATTAGGCCATCCTAGAGAAGTATTCACCAGCACTTTCCTCTCAGACCCATCCAGATAAGCAGACTCAATCTTTGGGTTTTCGCCCCAGTCTGTCCAATACATATAACTTTTGTGGAAGGAGAAGAACAGCAGTGTTATTCTGATGCACAAGTATTATATCCAGTATATTATTGCATTTTTTAAGGCGTGCTTTTCAGCAAGATGCTTTTCTGTGAACTGGCAGTAAAGAGAAAGATTCATTCAAAGATTTCAAGTTTGTGAGATAATACAAGAGGATAATAATATTATAAGGCACAACACTTTAAGTGAGGAAGGAAAATTAAGAATAATGGACTTTGCTACGTAGAATAAATATGCTGGTGGCTGTGTACAGTATTCCAACTTTACTAAATACCAATAAAGAAGCATTTGAGAAAACATATTTTGTCACATTGCCGCTGGAACATGGTATGGAGAAACAGGTAATATTTTTAAAGCACAAGTGGTCCTTGACTTATGATTGTTCATTTAACGAAGGTTCAAAGTCACAACAGCCTTGGAAAAAGTGACATATGACCTACACTCACTCTTACGACCATCATACTATCCCTAACATGGTTGCAATTTCGGTTTTCGTAACTAGGTCCTGGGTCGAGTAATCATTTTTAGCTGATTTTCAGCCGGAGGGGGGGGGGGTTTCTCGTTAGGGATGCTGGATTTGCTTACTTATCATATGATGTGTTGAACAACTGCACTGGTTTGCTTAACAACCATTGTAAAAAAAAAAAAGGCATAAAATTGACTTATGGCTGCAACAATTTACAATGTGATTGTAATCACCATTCCCAATTGTGATTGCTACATCAAGCAATAGCAATATATTATACAGTGGTACCTCGAGATACGAGTTTAATTCGTTCCGGACCTGGGCTCTTAAGTCGAGCAGCTCTTATCTCGAACGACTTTTCCCCATAGGAATTAATGTAAATAATTTTAATTGGTTCCAGCCCTCAAAAAACTCACAAAGTTAGTCTAAATTATGCAGAAAGACATGTTTTTAATGAAGAAATGTACATGTACATATAAATGAATAATGAAGTTTCTTTCACTTAACTTGTAAACTTTCTTAAACTTTTAAATTTACATATGTTCAACTTCTCTGCCACCCAATCCTGTAGGACAGAGGTCCCCAACCCTTTTTGCACCAGGGACCGGCTTTAAGCAATCAAAAGAGGAATGGGTGAATGAATGGACGGAGGGTGGGAAGGAAGGAAGGAAAGAGGGAAGAGACAGGAACAGAGGAAGGAAGCAAGGAAACTTATGAAAGGGGAGAGTAAGAGAGGAATGAGTGAAGGGAGGGAGGGAGGGAAGAAGGTGGGAAGGAGAAAGAAAAGAAGAAATAGAGGAAGGGAAGGTAAAAGAGAGAAAGAAAAAGAGCAAGAAAGAAAGAAAGGGGGAAGGGACAGGAACAGAGGAATGAAGCAAGGAAACTTATGAAAGGGGAGAGTAAGAGAGGAATGAGTGAAGGGAGGGAGGGAGGGAAGAAGGTGGGAAGGAGAAAGAAAAGAAGAAATAGAGGAAGGGAAGGTAAAAGAGAGAAAGAAAAAGAGCAAGAAAGAAAGCTGCAAGCACCCCCCCGAGCCCCCCAGGCCGGCTGCAACCTTTTAAAACACACGCGCCGCTTCGCAGCTGTCTCCTGAAGCCGAACGCAGAAGTTAGCGTTTGGCTTCAGGAGACAGCTCCTTGGCGCTTGTATCTCGAATTTGGGCTTGTAAGTAGAACAAAAATATCTCTCCCCTCCCAGCTCTTATCTCGAGTTGCTCTTAAGTAGAGCAGCTCTTATGTCGGGGTTCCACTGTATATTGCTTCATCGTGCTTTAATGACCTCTCTAAGTGGTTTAACAGTATCGGCATATTGGCCCCCAACAATCTGGGTCCTCATTTTACCAACATCAGAAGCATGAAGGCTGAGTTAATATTGAGGCGTTGAGAATCAAACTGCTGGCAGTAAGCAGAATTAGCCTGCAACGTTGCATTCTAACCACTGCGCCCCCATGGCTGTACAAGGACTACTTGTAACATGTTCCATAGTATAGAAATGAAGGCAGAGCAACCACCATAGTTTTAAGACTGAACAAATACTTGCAAGACTTACCCCATCACAGGATTGAGCACTATTGCTCTAGGTTCATCTAAGTTTTCTGAAATAAGGATCTTTCTTGAGGTCCCATTCAAACGTGTAACTTCAATCCGATCAGTACCAGTATCAGTCCAATACAAATTCCTACCCACCCAATCGACTGCAATGCCATCAGGATGATTTATCTCTGTTGTTACTAGAGTCTGGGCTCCAGATCCATCAAGAAATGCCCGGCGAATAGCTCTGACATCATCATCTGTCCAGTATATGTAGCCCTCAACAGGGTCATAGTCAATTGCAATAGCATGCCTAATATTGTCTATTTGCAGAATAACATCTGTGAAGTCCGGCATGTCCAAGGAAATTCTTCGTAGATCCGTTCTTCTAGCGAGCAAGAGGACTTCCTCAGCACCTAAGAAGAAAGTAGTAATCAGTAAACTACCAGTAAATAGTTATTTCCTTGCGCCACACAGTTAAATTATTACTTACAAAATGTAATTTCTGGTTTTCTGATTAACTTTACATTATGAAATGTATAGATTGAATAGAAAAAGGCAATCTGATTGTGAAGGAAGATCACAAGTTTTTCTCCAATGGTAATAATTTTTTAGGAAGAACACGGACAACAGAAATTTCTTCTTCTATTGATACAACTAGAAATATACATTTCCTAAGTACAACTCCTATATGAAGACATTTACAGTGTCTTCAAAGTTGACACTTTCTGGGACTTTTCTCAAAACTGAGAGATTGTTATGACAGCAGGTTGTGTGATTCCTCATCTTACAATTCATAAAAACAGCCATATCAATCACCATTTGCAATGCATCTCCAATTATGGAAGATACACCAGGCAAATGCAGCACTCATATTTATATGTCCAAAAAGCAAGACAAGACTGGGTAAGATAATGGAACAGATGGACTGGAAAACAGAGATACGCATACAGAGCTGCTTGAGGAGCCAATCTGTTTTTGGAATTAGAATGTAAGAGGCGACAGATACTTCTGGCATAGTCACCCAGGGTATGAATTAGCACACAGTAGATATGCCTGTATTGAGGTTGTGAGCTATGAGATTGAAAAGTCATTAATTCATATTTTGCAGTCCACCTATAGTCAAACACAATTATTTATATGCACTGTCCTAAAGGCTGTGTTCTCTGAACATATAATACGCCATCCGCCATCACTCTGCTAAACAAATAAATTCCCTCACCACTGTCAAACGATTCCCTAAGGCTGCATTACTATTACTATTAGTCTTCTCATCATTCCTATCACCCATCTCCTCCCACTTATGACTGTATGACTGTGACTTGTTGCTTGCATCCTTACATTCTATTCTATTCTATCTAATATTCCCTTTAAATTTTATTTTCTAATGTCATGTGTCAAGATGACATATTTAGTGAACTACTTACTAACCATGGCCAAGCTCTCAGAAGATAGGCTATGTATCGGAATATCCTTCTCATCCCACTTTTTATTTTTATTTTAACAACCTAGAACAGTGATGGCCAATCTTTTAGGTGCCCAAAGTGCGTGTGTGCCCCCAAACTGCCAGGTGCCATAGGTTCGCCACCACTGATCTAGACCAAGAATATTAGAGGACTCGTAAGTTTAATGACATCTGAATTGTACTAAATATTCTATTATCGAGACAAATTAAACAATACCATTTTAAACAGTGAAAGTGGAATCTCTAGCTGTTTTATGGTATAACTGAATATGTAAAGATTGTTCTCACTACAGAGAGGGGCGGCATACAAATCTAATTAATAAATAATAAATAAATAAATAAAATAAATAAAAAGATGCATGGAAAAAATGTTACAAGAAAATCTTAAAATTGTTTGTCTTTCTTTGCTAGTCCTGGGAATGAATATTCACAGTGAAATGATTTTTATTAAATGGAGGGAAAATATTACTGCTATATAAGAAAAACACCTACATAAAACACTTTCAGAACCTGCTCTTCAAAGTGTCAGAATATTGTGCCCTTTCAAAAGCTTGGCCTGGTTCTGACATCTTTAAACCTTTCATGTCTGGTTTTACTTGTCCCCATTTCATGAAGTCCTTCCAGGTAGGTTCCAGACAACATCCTCTTTAAATACACAAGAAGAGCACTACCTACATTTAGGGTCAGTTCTTCCCCTCCCCCCCCCCCCAAAAAAAACCTACACTTTCAAATCATCCTGTCCTTTCCTTTCAGTATTCTTTGTATGCATAAACCTGTTTGTTGTTATAGCTGCTTTTCCTACATTTGTATGCACATTTATTTCATTATTTTGTTATGCTTTAGTTAAATTATTTATTCTGTATTAGCCCCTAGAGTGTTACCCAAGCAGCAGATCCTCCCTCTCCATGTCCAGAACTTGATACCATGGTCTTTCGAGACTGAATGCAATTAGCCTAGACCAATGGTTCACAAACCACTGGGGAGGAGGCATAATGTGGATTCTGTCAAGGATTGAAGAAATGCTGTGATTTAAACCTTGAATTCTTGGGTCTCTGTAGCCATGGTCCATGGCCACAAAAAATATTTAAAGAGGGTCCGTGGTGCATAAAAAGTTGAGGGCTGCTGGTCTGGGGGAGGACTAGCCTGATTTAATTCTTCAAGATGCAACTTATTTAGTCAGTATTATTATTATTTTATTATTATTACTGATTAGATTTGTATGCCGCCCCTCTCCGAAGACAGTTAATGTGAGGTTAATACTTAATCAGCAACAACTGTGATCTTAGCTGCTCTTTTTCCTACCGTCATTCCTCTTAATTGGTTGCCAGAATACTGTTCTGTTGGGTTATGGCTGCCCTTATTATGACAGACCATACATTTTAGAGGACATAGACGAATTCCACATTTGAATGTTTCTGAAGGAATTGCAAGCCAGAATTGCCTCTGCCTCTCTCTCTTCCTTTCTAGTTCAAGCTCTCTTTCAGTCATTCAGTCATTTTCCTACTCAGAGATGAGCTTTGAAGATGCAATTTATCTATCTGCAAGATTTGGACTGGTGCAGTTAACTCTCTTCAAATCAAATGATATCATTGTTTTGCATGGGGTAGATCAAACCTCAGCCCATAAGTCCATATTCATAAAAGAAATGAAGAACAAATCTTGGTCTGAATCCAATATTCTGCTTTATGCTGCACTACATAATTTTATTGCAAGACACCTGTCCTTGCAATAGCTTCATGAGCTCTTCAAATGAAGCACTCTTATAGTTAATAGTTTATTAAGGATAGCTGCATGTAGCATTTCAATTTCAGTTTTGCATTGATTGTTGCAAAGATTCAAGATGGTAAACAGGATTATCAACATGGCACTTGTCTGCAGCATCTTGAAGGTATGTATTTTCCTGGGATTACCTGCTAGATTGTTTCTAGGAAAGGGTGCAGCTACATGACAACATTTTTGCAGTTACATTACAGCAATTTTACTAAACACTACAATTAAAAGAAAGAACTAATGCAAAGTAAAAATAAATAAGAATAATTGATAGAAAGCACAGAAAAGGAAAAATTAGGAGGGGGAAATAATATAGAAACATAGAAACATAGAAGTCTGACGGCAGAAAAAGACCTCATGGTCCATCTAGTCTGCCCTTATACTATTTTCTGTATTTTATCTTAGGATGGATATATGTTTATCCCAGGCATGTTTAAATTCAGTTACTGTGGATTTATCTACCACGTCTGCTGGAAGTTTGTTCCAAGGATCTACTACTCTTTCAATAAAATAATATTTTCTCATGTTGCTTTTGATCTTTCCCCCAACTAACTTCAGATTGTGTCCCCTTGTCCTTGTGTTCACTTTCCTATTAAAAACACTTCCCTCCTGGACCTTATTTAACCCTTTAATATATTTAAATGTTTCGATCATGTCCCCCCTTTTCCTTCTGTCCTCCAGACTATACAGATTGAGTTCATTAAGTCTTTCCTGATACGTTTTATGCTTAAGACCTTCCACCATTCTTGTAGCCCGTCTTTGGACCCGTTCAATTTTGTCAATATCTTTTTGTAGGTGAGGTCTCTAGAACTGAACACAGTATTCCAAATAGCAAAGAAAAAGAAATATATAAAGAAATTACTTTACCCCTTCATAGCAATGAATATAAGTATTTTAGTAATGTAACACCTGCTCCTAAAATACAACAAATTATCTCTTCTTCCTATTTCTGATCCATAAACAAATCTTTAATATCTTGTCATTGGGCAGGGGTTGGCAAAAGCCTATTAAGGATATTTATAAAGTCTATCTATTTTAACCTTGGTCAAATAAACAAAATTTATACTAATTACTTTTAACAATTTTGATCTTTATTTCCTTCAAATAGTGTCTTGGAACTAGATTTCTTTTCATTTTCATTGTCCCTTCCCATAAAATCCTTCAAAATTTTACCAAGACTCTTTCGTAAATCTAGTATAGGAAAGTTGCCCAGGTAAATGTTTTACTTTATTATTATTTTTAATTATTAAGATATCAGGATGTTTTATTTCTATATCAAGCATAGCATTTTCCCCACATCATTCTTGTAGTCTGTCATTTTTAAATCCACTTTCAAATGAGTCCTAATCTGGTTTCTTTTCCATAACATCTTTCAAATATAGTCTATTTATAATTGCAGTCATTTTAAAACTTAACTTCTGGGTCCATTGTTCACAAACTCTTTACCAGATTCTGTAGTGTCATCCCCTAACCCCCCAAATTTTACCCTTAGACTATCCACAGTTGACCTCTCCACATTCCTAAGAGATCAACAAGGGGTGTGCATAAGTACACCAGTGTGCCTTCTCTCCCTGTCCTAATGTCTCTCTTATATTTCTACTTGCTCCATGAACTCTATTATTCCCAATGATTATTTCTTTTACATTATTCCTAATGTCTTTCCTTCTATTCTTCTATTGATGTATTTTCCTATGATTATATCCTCTGAAACCTACATTATATATTAGACTAAATAAATAAATAAATAAATAAATAAATAAATAAATAAATAAATAAACAAACAAACAAATAAATAAATATCCTTCGGTACATATCATATTAAAATAATTTGCTCCATCAGTAAGTCAAGTTTAAATATTCTTTAATTGAATCTTTAGTTCCTTCTGGTTCCCTCTAGTGTCCAATTTTTAATGTCCCATCCTATCATGTTTTTGCTATGAAGATTTCTAGTACCTAAAAAGTAGTTAAAAAGCAATTAGGTGACCAGGCCCCTCCTTGGTAAGAAGAAGTCAGGGCAACCCTTACAGGGTCATCGAGAAGAATATTCTTGACATCTGTCTGATACAGTTGTTCGCCTTTGCTTGGAGCTGGATTCTGGCTGAGCAGATTCTTTGTAGGTGATGAAAACATGTCTGAGTCTTGTTAATTCTTGAGGAAGTAGGCAGGATCTTTGGGGCTGTGAGTTTGATCACCTGAGTTTTGGCCGCATGCCCCAGCTGGTTGGTTAAGGCAGCGTTTCCCAACCGGTGTGCCGCGGCACAGTAGTGTGCCGCGAGACACTGCCAGGTGTGCCGCAGAGCTACGGAAGCTCCAGCTGGGCGGGGCGCTGCCGGTGCCGACCTGGAGCGCCCGCTCGCAGCTGTCCCCCGGCTCCTGCCCGATGCCGCGGTTTCCGGCGCTCTCCTGCTGAGCCCCAAAGAAGGAAGGCAGGAAGAAGAAGGAGAGCTTCGTTCTTTGCGCCTTTTTCCCGCCTTCCTTCTTTGGGGCCCAGCAGGAGAGCGCCGGAAACCACGACATCGGGCAGGAGAGGACAGGAGAGAGCGCGGGCCGGGCGGGGGCGCAGAGGCGGGCCGGGGCTGGGGAGCGCCCGGGGGTTGCCCTTTTGGTTTGCGTCTGCAAGCGCGGCTCCCCGAGGCAGGCGGGCAGGCAGCTTCCCTCCCTGCGCCTTTCCCAGCTGCAGCCGCACCCCCCGGTCCCCCCGCCAGTGCCCTCCCACCGGGCCCTGGCGTCGGCGGCAAGTGTCCTTTGGGGCCCGGCGGGAGGGCACTGGCGGGGGGAGCGGGAGGGGGTGGCTGCAGCGGCCGCAGGCAGTCGCGGGGAGATGGCGGCGGCGAGAGGGAGCTCCAGGCGGCGGGAGCTCTCTCTCTCTCTCTCAGCTGACTGCAAGTGGGAGCCCTGACGGTGGCGATTGGACGTGCTGCTGGACGCCGTACTGCTGGCGCTGCGGGCTTGGCATATACGGCGTCCAACAGCACGTCCAGCTGCCGTCAGGGCTCCCGCTTGCAGTCAGCTGAGAGAGAGAGAGAGAAAGAAAGAGAGACATATAAGAGAGGCAGAGAGAGAGGCAGCAAGAGAGGCAGAGAAAGAGACAGAGAGAGAAAGAGAGACATAGCAAGAGAGGCAGAGAGAGAGAGAAAGAAAGAAAGAAAGAGAGACATAGCAAGAGAGAAAGAGAGACATAGCAAGAGAGGCAGAGAGAGAAAGAGAAAGAAAGAGACATAGCAAGAGAGGCAGAGAGAGAAAGAGAAAGAGAAAGAAAGAGAGACATAGCAAGAGAGAAAGAGAGACATAGCAAGAGAGGCAGAGAGAGGAAGAGAAAGAAAGAGAGACATAGCAAGAGAGAAAGAGAGACATAGCAAGAGAGGCAGAGAGAGAGAAAGAAAGAAAGAGAGACATAGCAAGAGAGACAGAGAGATAGCAAGAGAGGCAAAGAAAGAGACATATAGCAAGAGACAGTGAAAGAGAGAGAGAGAGAGAGCAAGAAAGAGAGAAAAAAGCAAGAAAGAGATAGCAAGAGAGAGAGAAAGACAGAGGAAGGGAAGGAGGGAGAAAGAGCAAAAAAGAGAGGAAGAAAGAAAGAGGGATGGAGAGAGAGAAAGAAGGGAAGGAAGGAAAAGAGAGAAAGAGGGAGAAATAGAGCGAAAGGGAGGAAGAGAGAGGGTTTTTTTGTCCAAACTTTTCTTTAGCCCACCCCCCACCCCCACCCCCCCTTTCAATGTTCCCCAGGATTTTGAAAATATGAATAATGTGCCGCGGCTCAAAAAAGGTTGGGAAACACTGGGTTAAGGCCTTGGTTAAGGTAGAATGTGATTGGGCACAAGTGATGGTTAACGACTCTTTGTAGGAGGATGATACCGCCTTCCCAAGGGGCCATCTTTGTATCCAACAGAATTAGGCAAGTTTTGCTCAGTTTCCAATCTTCCCTTTTTAGAGAAGGCTGTTGAGAAGATTACTGATGCACAGCTACAAATAATCTGGATGAAGCAGATTATTTGGATCCTTTTCAGTCTAGGTTCAGGCTGGGGCCTAACACTGAAACAGCATTGGCCACACTTCTTGATAATCTTTGGAAGGCTCACGGTGGGTAATGGTGCAATCATTATGGCCTTCTTGGACTTCTCAGCAACTTCTGATAGTATTGACCATGTTACTTTTAGACCAGCTTCAGTGGTTAGGAATGGGAAGTTCTCTGTTATCCTTCTGCATTCCCACCCCACAATATTGCCTTTTGATTCTCTGACAGCTTGACAATAATTAAGAACTGGTTATGAAACAAAAATAAAATCACATAAATAAAACTGCCCAAGAATTTAAAAATCAAAAGATAATCAACAAAATTCCATAGAAAATGATATTACCTCTTTTTAGCTTGATAACCTTATGGGCTATCAAACAAAATTGTAATGAACTTTCCCACGCATAAGCCCTACAAATGTTCATTTTTCTTACTTCATTTTCCTTAATTTCCAACCAGCATAGCTATGGGTTGTTCAAGAGCAAGGAAAGGAGGACTGGCAGGAGGAAGAACAGGTTTTAAAAGTATCAAACAGATCTGATGAACTTGCTCTAATCATCAACAAATTGAAGCCCCCAACCTGTGGCCATATGTTGCCACAGGAGTACCCAGGAGGGGATTTTGAATTAAGAAAACATGGGTAAGAATGTAGCCTAATTGCTAGTTAAGAAATGTGTACAATACTCTCTAAAATGCAATGGAGGAATGTGCAATTTATAGCCCACATACCAGATAACGGCTGCCAAGTTCCTTTTACAGACCCTGGGCTGTCTGCACTGCCTAAAATATCCCCCGGCTGTGCCATGGCCACCTAAGCTCTCTAAAGTTGAGTATAATCTCATAACTTTGTGAAGTCCAGGTGGCTCAACCAAACCAACAACAGCACCACTGTTGCTATGACAGAGAGACATCAAGACCTCACAAGGAGAAACACAACTGTCCTGAGCAACTAATGAAGTACTGGGGGAAAAAATGTTTCACCATAAAACAAGTTTTGCAGAGTGAGTATCACTCCTTCCTAAAGCCAAAAGTCTAGTTTGGAGGGAACATACTTTTCAGCTATTAGCACAGAATCCAAGAATGTATGGATATCTATTTGCAATTTTTAATGAACCAGACAGATGGTGCTTTATTTAACTATGGGTAGCAGAATGGCTCAAATAAATACATATCCAACATTAGCGGACTGCTCAGTTGTTGTTTTTAATGTACTTAAATAAAAAGGGGAAAGCAAGCAGCATGTCAACTCTTCATATAGGGTTTTTCTTCTTTTAACTCCATGATTCTATATTTATGCCCATTGGTATTTAAACGATGACCTTGCCTTGTTAAGACACAGCAGGTATTGTTACACTATTTGCATGAGATTAAATGCTGGCATAGCTGCTATGCATACATTCGGTTTCATTTGAATAGGATGTGGGGCATAATCTTATTTCATTTGATGCAGCCACCATACTAAAGCTATGATTTGTTTAACTATGGTTTGCTGAATAAACCACAACTGACTAGATTTCACACAGTATTAGATAATAATCTCAACTCCTGGACATTTGTCCGTTTATAGCCACAAGATGGCCTTATCTGTAGCCTTGAACGGTCTTAACTTTCCAGGACCAGTTGATTCCTATCATTAAATTAAACCAAACAAACTACATTATTAATAAACTGCCCAGCCCTGGTGTCTTATTTAAACATGCTTTAAAAACATCTTCCTAAGATGGCTTGCAAATACTGTTGAATTAATCAGTTTTCACTGAATACAAATTTAGCCAATAAAATAGTAATAGAAAGGAGAGTTATATGGAATGAATAAATAACAGAGAAACAGAGTTGGAAGGGACCTTGTAGGTCTTCTAGTCTTGCTCAAGCAGGAGACCCTATACCAATGATGGCAAACCTATGACATGTGTGCCACAGGTGGCACATGGAGCCATATTGGAGGACTCCATGTGCAAGATGTTGCCCTATGTCAGCTCCAGCACACCAGCTGTTTTTCAGCCTTGAGGAATGCTGTTTCGCCCTCCAGAGGCTTTAGGGAAGTGCAATTGCAAAAAAAAAGGAAGCTTCCCTGAAGCCTCCAGAGTGTGAAAAACAGCATAACAGGGAAACCGGAAGCCCATTTTTTTCCAAACTTCAAGTTTGCCTGTTTTTTCACTGTCCCAGGCTTCAGCGAGGCCTGTGCGCATGTGTGGGGGTGGGGGGTTGAGCACCCACAACTTCTGAAGTCAAACCCTTCCACTGGTTAATTGTTCTCACCATTAGGCAATTTCATCTAAGTTCTAGGTTGCTTCTCTCCCTGATTAATTTCCATTCATTGTTTTTTGTCTCCCCTTCTGGTACTTTAGAAAATAAGTTGACAAACCTCCCTGCCCCCTTTGTGGCAGCTCCTCAAATAGTAAAACACTGCTATCCTGTAACCTCCAGTGCTTTTTTTCACTAGACTAGTCATACCCAAATCCTGCAACCATTTCTTCATATGTTTTAGCCTTCAGCCCCCTAATCATATTTGCTGCTCATCTATTTATATTGTGGTGGCCAAAACTGGATGCAGTATTTCAAGTGTGGTCTTATCAAGGTCTTATAAATTGGTACTAATACTTCACATGATCTTAATTCTATCCCTTTGTTAATGCAACCTAGGAATGCATTGGCTTTTTTGACTGCTGCCACACACTGCTGGCTCATATTTAAATGGTTGTCCATGAGGACTCTCATAGGATTGCAAAGTTTCTCATGCTCCCCACCCCACTCGAAAAGGAGAGGGGGTAGAGAATTGAATCTAAAATACTTGGGGAAAATGTTCCTAAAATGCCAGTTTTGTGGCTTACTGTAAGAATTTCAGAATTCACCACTGGCTATGTATTTTACACCATACATATCGACTAAGTATTTTCAAAACAACAGTATGTTAATACTACAGACTTCATTAGTTACCATAGTGGGCATTAGTGGGCTCATTCTATTCTAACCAGATCTGTTATTAAATCCCAAAACTTCAATGTGATATACATTTTCCTCATTTTATAGCGCTGAATTCTTTACAGCAGGGGATAATTCCAGCTGAGTGGGAACTCTAGGATCTGTAATACCATCAAACATTTGGAGTCTGTTCTGTTCACAGACATTGGTGTGTGTGTGTGTTTCTACTCTTGACATAGGGGTGGGCAACTTTATGAGCTGTGGACTTTAACTCCCAAAATTCCTGAGCTAGCAACTCCCAGAATTCTGGAAGTTATAAGCAACAGGTCTTAAAGAGTCCATAGCTGCCCACACCTGCTCTACACAACTGAGATGGTACATCTAAGGCTAACCATTGAAAACTGAATTGCACAGTCTCTTCACTGCCTACCAAACTGCCCATAAATATTATTCCACATCATATTCTACAAGCAGTAGAAACAGCTATTCCTCAGAGGACATCCAAAAGGTAAAAACAATAAATCTCCCAACGTTGAAGTTCATCAGCCAATTGTACTTGGTCTTGGAAAATTCCTTCCTTGGCCAGCATTGGAATCCAAAGCACTATTTAAGGCAGCACATATATTCTTACTGGTTTTTTTTAAAAAGTCTGTCTACGTCAGCCAGCAGCTATTTGTCCAAAAGAGAGGAGGGAAAGCAATAAATATGACAACTCATTCAACAAGCAAGAAAAATTGCATAAATTCATTACTTTTAAAAGGGGAAAGTAAGGAACCTAATTTCCCTTAATTATATAATAGTTTTTTAGTAATATAAGCCTTTATTCTCTTTAACTAATATTATCAAATTGCCCTGTCTTCTTTTTCCATTCCCCAGAGCTTTACATATCTATTGACAAAACTAATACCCATAGAGGGGTATGCCTTGTAATTAGCATTTTAAAACACCTGCTAAGGATAACTGAATTTGAAAGGAAAACTGGCCACCATACATAAGTGCTGGTGTATTTATCCACAGCCCCTGAATGCTATATAATCTGTTTTTATAGTGAACCAGGCAGAAAGCAGAATATTTTATTTTATTTTATATGCCACCCAATCCCATAGGATTCAGGGCAGAGTAGGGATAATTATGGAGTGAAATGTTCCTAGTTTGCTCCCGCCTAACAGTCATTGGAGAGCCAGTCGCGAAGGGAGCATGATGCTCCGCCCACACCACCATTTGGGTTCTTTTACCCTCTGTGCATGCGCAAAAGAACCCAAATGATCGCGCCCGAGCAGGTGAACAAAGCCTCACACTCCCTTTGTAACTGGTTCTCCAATGACTGGGTTTTTTAAAAAAGTCTGTCTACGTCAGCCAGCAGCTATTTGTCCAAAAGAGAGGAGGGAAAGCAATAAATATGACAACTCATTCAACAAGCAAGAAAAATTGCATAAATTCATTACTTTTAAAAGGGGAAAGTAAGGAACCTAATTTCCCTTAATTATATAATAGTTTTTTAGTAATATAAGCCTTTATTCTCTTTAACTAATATTATCAAATTGCCCTGTCTTCTTTTTCCATTCCCCAGAGCTTTACATATCTATTGACAAAACTAATACCCATAGAGGGGTATGCCTTGTAATTAGCATTTTAAAACACCTGCTAAGGATAACTGAATTTGAAAGGAAAACTGGCCACCATACATAAGTGCTGGTGTATTTATCCACAGCCCCTGAATGCTATATAATCTGTTTTTATAGTGAACCAGGCAGAAAGCAGAATATTTTATTTTATTTTATATGCCACCCAATCCCATAGGATTCAGGGCAGAGTAGGGATAATTATGGAGTGAAATGTTCCTAGTTTGCTCCCGCCTAACAGTCATTGGAGAGCCAGTCGCGAAGGGAGCATGATGCTCCGCCCACACCACCATTTGGGTTCTTTTACCCTCTGTGCATGCGCAAAAGAACCCAAATGATCGCGCCCGAGCAGGTGAACAAAGCCTCACACTCCCTTTGTAACTGGTTCTCCAATGACTGGGTTTTTTAAAAAAGTCTGTCTACGTCAGCCAGCAGCTATTTGTCCAAAAGAGAGGAGGGAAAGCAATAAATATGACGACTCATTCAACAAGCAAGAAAAATTGCATGAATTAATTACTTTTAAAAGGGGAAAGTAAGGAACCTAATTTCTGTGCGCATGTCTCTCTGTGCGAAGATTTATAACCCAGGTAGGATTCACTTTCATCTGGGAATTTTAAATTACTATACTAATATACTGCTTTCCAATATTGTTGCTTTGAACCCGTGATTAAAAAAACCCCATCTTCCTATTCTGGAAATGGCAGCTGCAGTCTATTGGCAAAATTATCTCCAATCGGAACTGACAGCAGCAAAGCAGACCAGCTCCACAAGAGCTGTTTGTCATTTTCCCTTTGGCTTTCTTTGAGTTTGACAAATGACAAGGCACCTATAATATAGTAATGAATGCTCCGGTTTATTCATCCAATATAAACAAATGTAGACCAGCATTTTGCTTTCGCTAACGCATTTGCTTTCTCATTAGTCCTTCTATTAATCAGACTATAACAATAGTCTATTGTAGAAATTCCTTTCCCTTCTCTCCCTTCTCTCCCCCTCCCCCACCACAAAGAGAACAAACTTCTTACAAGCATCATTTCACTGGCAGAGATCCTTGGGAAGAGGAATAGGTTTAGCAAAGTCTAAAACTAGCAACTACCACTACCATTGCTATCTTTGGAAAGCAATGAATGTAAAACTACCATATATTTGCCTCTTCAATACTGAACCTTACCCAGAGAAGTGTATTAACACTAAATGATTTTTAAAGCCATTAATCCATGAGCCTGATTTACCTGAATGATTTCCTACCATTAATAGTAGAAGAAATATTATATATATCATGAGAAAAGAGGGGGAGAGATTAAAATGCTAGTGATTCTGATCAACCATGCAAAACATTGAACAGCATTTACAAATTATTTGATATTGCATCAATTGTTCATCCACAGCTCTGCACGGAAGAAAGATAGGAATTTATAGAAAGAAGATCACTGGGTAAAGTTTTACTTCACTTGATATCAACTATATTATATATGCTACTGTAGTGTTTATCAGAAAAAAAATTGAATGCCAAGAAATATTGCCATTAAAAAAATAATTCTTGTTGAAATAATTTTGCTCTTTGAGAAATCCAATTATTATTATTATTTTCTTGCAGAAAAGTTTCGTATACATATTTATAATGGACAACTTAGATAGATGTTAAAACCCTTATAACTGAGGGATATTTAATTCTTTTGTAAAGATTTTAATTAGGATTTAAAAACTAATTTTTTAATGTTAAACAGTTCCATCTAGTTGAAAAAACAAGCAGTCATTTTATAAATGAACTACTTAATATTCATTTATAGACAAGAAAATTCAACCTAATGGACAATTTATGTGGAATGAATATTTGTGTCTGTATGAGTCTCTTTCCACCTAATATACATTTTTATTTCTATTACATTTTTGGATATACAGTACAGTAAAACACAAATCATCTGGGCAGTCTGGTTAATTCACAATGTCACTCTCAGTTAAAATGGTAACTGTTTTTCCTTTAGGAAAAGTAATATAACATCTCATAACTACATATATTCTATTTTACAATTAACAGATGACTAATATATACATAGCTTTTTTGCTATATTATTACTAAAGGAACTATATGTTCTCAAAAATTATATGTTATTATGTAATTGGCATTTATACATTTATGATAGACATTCACATTGGCGAAGTAAAAAATGGAATTAAGTATAGCAATATTTCAACAGGAGAAAATATCAGATAGATTCTATTCTATACTGCAGCCATATCCAAATACACTACACTTAAAAACTTAAGAGGGACAATTTAAAATCAAAAGAAATGGATTTAAGGAGAAAATAATATTCTCACAGTTAAATGGGTAGCTCTGCATTTAAATTTTTTTGAAAGGCACATTATGGTCACTAACAACCTCATTTCTATCTGGATGCACCAAAATTATTTAAGGAACACATCAGACTTTATTTGTTTGTTTGTTTGTTTATATTTGATTTCTATGCCGCCCTTCTCCTGAGACTCTTCTCTATATTTCCCCATAGTATGCAAAGTTTTAATCTGAAGAACACAATTCCTGAGTAATTCCTAAGGAAATCTCAAAAGTGGCTATCCTAAAATGTAAATTAAATTCCTGAGTAATATATTAAAAGTCCTTAGCCACCAATGAGTTAATCAATAAGGCTGGGAGTCAAAGCACATGGATGTTGGCATAAGGCAGAGAACCCACAAAAGATGCAGAGCTTGGGAAAGAAATAATCCATAAAAAGTGAACCAAAAAGCTACATATTCTTATGCAAAACCAGACTTCCTATTCCCATCCCACTTTCTACCCTTTTTACAAAAGGGGCTGAAAGAATGTCTAGCTCAACAATAGAAAGGTGCAAATACCACATAAACAGTCACTCATTTCTGTGCCCTTAGCCAAAGCACTAAATGCCTACTGGGGATATTTCCCATTGCCAGAAACACAAGGTCAATATGAGTCTTCTGAAAGGCTTGTTCTGAGCATTCATCAAGGGTTTCTAAAGCTGTGAAAAGAGGGGCCTTTTTTTTAAAGGGGAGGGGAACCCCCCTGCTCTTTCAATATCTTAAGAAGCACATCAATAACACAATTGCAGCAGACAGAATAATGGGGGTGGGGAGAAGAAACCTGTCCCTGCTTTCTCCCAGATACAAATTCAATTTCCAGCATTGTCCACAAATACAGGAAACAAGAGCAACAAATGGTGATAAAGAGGCAAAAAAAAAAAAAAAGAGGGGTGTGTGTGTGTGATGTGCAAGGGCCACCATCATTTACTGCCCAAAGATCTCTAGGCTAAGTGAATCTAAGTGTTATTAAATATTTCATAGAAACATAGAAACATAGAAGTCTGACGGCAGAAAAAGACCTCATGGTCCATCTAGTCTGCCCTTATACTATTTTCTGTATTTTATCTTACAATGGATATATGTTTATCCCAGGCATGTTTAAATTCAGTTACTGTGGATTTACCAACCACGTCTGCTGGAAGTTTGTTCCAAAGATCTACTACTCTTTCAGTAAAATAATATTTTCTCATGTTGCTTCTGATCTTTCCCCCAACTCATGGCTGGTTCCATAGCATAACCAATGTTAAACAAGCAATTACTAACAATTTACCGGTACTTAAAATTTATTTTATATAATAAAATGGCCTTCAATAAAAGTACTCTTTTTTTTACTAATTATATATTTCTGTCACGGTTTTCCATCTTTCTTTTCAGAAGACAAAGTAACATATTTGAAATGGATTCTTATTTTAAAAAATCGTAATATACGAATCGTAATACAGTAATACAAATGTCTTCCTTCAGAATTTTCTGAAGTGCTTGAGTTCTCTCTAACGGATAGTTATGTACATTTGAATACATATATATCTGAATACATACACACACACACACACACACACACACACACATATAGATATGATGACAAGCTAACATTATGACGATGTAACTTCTACCTCAGATAATTTTTGGCAGAAGTTATTCATATTGCTATCCCAGGATACACTTTAGCCATAATCTGTCATGTATACCAGAATCAGTATTGCAGATGAGCAAAATAATCATGATTTATATGGTGACTTCCCAATGTTCCCCAGTCTACCACCACTCAAAAAATATCAGAACATGTCAGGTTTTTATTTTATTTTATTTTTTATTTATTTTATTTTATTTTATTTTATTATTTATTTTATTTATTTTATTTATTTTATTTATTTTATTTATTTTATTTATTTTATTTATTTTATTTATTTTATTTATTTTATTTATTTTATTTATTTTATTTATTTTATATTTTATTTTATATTTTATTTTATATTTTATTTTATATTTTATTTTATATTTTATTTTATATTTTATTTTATATTTTATTTTATATTTTATTTTATATTTTATTTTATTTATTTTATTTATTTTATTTATTTTATTTATTTTATTTATTTTATTTATTTTATTTATTTATTTTATATTTTATTTTATATTTTATTTTATATTTTATTTTATATTTTATTTTATTTATTTTATATTTGACTTCTACGCTGCCCTTCTCGAAGTGACTCAGGTTCTAGATTCAGACATGCCATGATTAGAATAAATCAAGATTTATTTAAAAAACCCTTAATGGTGTAGTAGTTAGAACGCTTTCCACCGCCAGGAGTTTGATCCTGACAGGCTTGACTCAAGATTTTCCTCCTTCTGAAGTCATTAAAATGAGGACCTTAATTGTTGAGGGCAATATGCTGACTCTGTAAATCACTTAGAGAGGGCTGTAAAGCACTATGAAGTGGTATAGAAATCTAAGTGCTATTGCTATAAAGTCCAATTAGCATGGTTTCAATTTGTGGCTTTCCAAACAAAAAAAGATTACCTTCTGGGAGCAGTTTCACATATCACGGTAAATCATAATTAAATTTTCTATTATGGGCAAACTCTTTACTTTTCTGACATGAATGTGGATTGAACAAGACCTCTCAGGCCAAGCTAAACAAAAATGCACATAGAGGGTCACGTGCATGTTATTGCATGAAAGAAAGTAGAGACAGAATAAATACACAAAATTATAAACCCAGAGTTGCATGCAATCAAGAAACCAGAGACATTAAGGTATATGCTGCTAATTCTCCTTCCCCCAAACATGCCTGCCTCTTCAAATATAAACAGTGATAAACAGTGCCCAGTAAACTTGTTCACAACCAAGTCTGACATGACTTTTTGTTGAGGATTGTAAAATTCTCTAATTCTTGGATTTCTCCCATAAAATATGCAATTAAAAGGCCTCGTCAGAGTCATAAATTAATATTTTAAGATGAGTATCCAAAGTGCTTACCCATCCACTACAGGGGTGGGTTCCAAATATTTTTATTGCCACTCTGGATGTGGCTTATTTTGTGGGCATGGTTTGATGGTCATGTGACTGAGTAGGCATGGCCAACTTGATGTCACTCACACCCTTAGTCACATGCCTCCTACTTAGCCATGCCTGCAGAACCCACGAAGTTATGTTTTGCCAGTTGTCAGAGGCAACAGCAAGGAAGGCCTGTCAGAGGTGAGAAGGGGTTCTCCTCCTGCCACCTGTAGTGCAGAAGAGCCTCCCAGTTGAGGAAACTAGATCAGGATACTCTAAGGCAGTGATTTTCAACCTTTTTTGAGCCGCGGCACATTTTTTACATTTACAAAATCCTGGGGCACACCACCAATCAAAGTGACACAAAATGACACTCTAACACAGTACATATTATACATATAGTTAATAATATAGTTTCATAACCAGCTGAGGCTTCATCTAGTGGTGGCAACATTTACCTCCAATCCTGACTAGGATTAGAAATCGGGACCATGGCGAGGAATAGCAGCTTCAACTACTTGCCGCGGCCATACAATGACAAGTGCATGGCAACCTGAGAGGGGACCTTCCTGGATGTGGATGAGAGGTGGTCTACTATTGGTTCATCGCTAGTGGTCAGGATGAATCCTAGAAGGTGATTGGTCAGTGAGTGTTCCCTGTGCCTCCACTCTTCCTGTCGCTGATAGCTGGAGGGATTGTGAGGGGAATGTTTATGTTCGGATGGAGGCGGATGGAGGCGGGCCGGATAAATGGCCTCCGTGGGCCATATCTGGCATGCGGGCCGTAGTTTGGGGACCCATGTTTAATTTCCCCACGGCACACCTGACCATGTCACACGGCACACTAGTGTGCTGCAGCACACTGGTTGAAAAACACTGCTCTAAGGTGTTTTTCCCCCACATGGGCATGGAAAGAGGCAACGGGCCACCAGCAAACCAAGAAAGATGTTCCCGGCAATTGTAGGAAGGTTGTGGGATGGTGTCTCTAGAGAAGCCTGGAGGGGCACACCCCAAGAGTGGAGTCTTCCTGCAATGCAGATTCAAGTCCCACTGGGAGACCGAGCTGTTGATGTGATTACCTCATCTCTCGCTCAGGGACTGGGATTTTTGGTGTGTGTGTGTGTGTGTGTGTGTGCAAGTTTTCCTCATCGGAGCAACTCCCAGCCCATGCATAAGTAAAGAAAAAATTCTCATTTGTGCAAGAAGTTGTTAATTGCCTCATACTCACAAGAAGTTTTTGTTTACTATTTAAGGGTTTTTTCTGCACACAACTGCTGAGAGATGCTGGCAGTGGGGTGCAATTGGGGAATGGCAGGAGGGGCAGGGGAGGACCACTACTCCCTGCTGAAAACTCAGCTTCTGTGCATGCACAGAAACAAAAACAAGCACAAAAAAAAGAAGCAGAAAACAAGCTTTGTGGAGCATCACAGTGCCGGAAACTTGGCTTCTGCGCATACGCAGAAGAAAAAAACCCAGGAAAAAAAGGATTAAAAAAAAAAGATGATGGCGCCCACAGACTGGCACCGACCAATCCGGTTTGGTGACATCATTGTGACATCACTACCAGTTCGGGCAAACTGGTCTGAACAGTGAGGAACCCACCCCTGATTCACTGGTACATTACAGAAGCAGCCACTATACAAAGCTAAACAATATCTTCCAAGAAGATACAAATACTCTCTTCTCTTGCATGTTTATATATTCATTAGTATGGGGCTTTAAACTGAACCTGAATTAATTGACATAGAAGCATATTCTACAGCAGAAGTCTTCAAATTTGGAAACTTTGAGACTTGTGGACTTCAAGTCCCAGAATTCTCTCTGAGTTGAAGTCAACAAGTCTTAAAGTGGCCAGGTTTGAGGACCCCCATTCTACAATCTTGAGTCCCTCTGAAGAAAATGGACTTTTAATATATAGGCAAATAACCTATAAAATAAGAAGTTTGGGGGATTCAGGAGAAGAGAATAGGCGTTGATTGCTTACCTGAACGCCTCTTCTCGTACGGTGAGCGGGTACAGCAGTCACATGGGTTGCTCATGTCCAATCCGGTGGAACTGAGCCTAGTATTAAAAAAGCTTGCCGGATCCGCCCCTTCCCCAGAATTCGCGAATCCATAGACTAGGCTCAGTTGTGAAGCTCTGTAGTGTTCAACTCTCATAGTTAGAAGAAGAAAGATATAGAAAGGTAAAGAGAACACACAGAAGGGCGGGAAGTGACTGCTGTACCCGCTCACCGTACGAGAAGAGGCGTTCAGGTAAGCAATCAACGCCTATTCTCCGTACTGAAGGAGCGGGTCCAGCAGTCACATGGGACATACCCAATAGATGGTCCCTAGGGTGGGATTAGCTTGCTATCATGTGAGATAACGGATTGGAGTACCCTTCTGCCGAAGGCAGCATCCGCTGAAGCGTAAGAATCAATTTTGTAGTGCCTGATGAAGGAATTTGGCGAGGCCCAAGTGGCTGCTTTGCAGACCTCCTCCAACGGGGCTTGAGTCGCCCAAGCGGCCGAGGTGGCTGCGCTCCTGGTGGAATGCGCAGTGATGTTCCTTGGAACTGAGAGGGAGGCCGACTCGTAGGCCTTAGATATAGTCCCTCTGATCCAACGGCCTATTACTGATGAAGACACTTTGGCCCCCATGACTCTGGGATGATAGGCTACAAAAAGTGCTTCTGACCTCCGAAAGGGTCCTGTGCGTTGGATATATATTCTCAGCGCTCTGGTGAGATCCAGGGTGTGCCATCTAATTGCCAAGGGATGGTCTCGTTGGAGGCAGAAGGAAGGTAGTACAATATCCTGAGATCTGTGGAACATGGAACTGACCTTGGGTAAGAAGGTGGGGTCCAGTCGCAAGACTACCTTATCCTGATGGAATTGGCAAAGGTCCTGCCTGATTGAGAGGGCAGCTAGCTCCGAAATGCGTCGGGCAGAGGTAATAGCCACCAAGAAGGCTACCTTAAAGGATAGGTACCTGAGGGACGCCGATTTTAGGGGTTCGTATGGTGCCTGCGTGAGGGAATGTAGAACCCGAGGCAAATCCCAGGATGGATACCTGTGGACCTTGGAAGGTCTGAGGTTGGCTATGCCCTTGAGGAATTCCTGGACTTCAGGGAAGGATCGGAGAGGCTGTCTGCGGGGACCCCCTAGGACAGATGAAATGGCTGCCAGATGACGCCGGAGGGTGCTGGTGGAAAGTCCTTTATGGAATCCTTGCATGAGGAAGGAAATAATTCTGTGTATGGGGATGCACAGAGGGGAGAAACCTTCCTGTAGGCACCACTGGTGAAACTTGGACCACGTGTGGTCGTAGATTCGATTGGTCGAGCCCCTCCTGGCCTTTAGAATGACCTCCACTGAATCGGGGTCATGACCACGCAGTTCTAAATCTCTCCTGATAACAGCCAGGCGGTGAGGTGGAACCACTCCGGGTCTGGATGGAAAGAGGCCCCCTGCCGCAGCATATCCCCCGAAACGGGGAGTCGCCAAGGGTCCTGGACGGACAGCTGTTGGAGATCTGCGAACCAGGGCCGGCGGGGCCAATGAGGGGCGATCAAGATTACTCGGGCCCTCTCGGTGAGGACCTTGTGAATCACGTCCGGGAGGATTGGAATTGGAGGAAATGCGTAGAGTAGGCCTGGAGGCCATGGACTCCGGAGGGCATTGATTGCTTCCGCTCCCGGGGATGGAAATCTGGAATAGAAGCGAGGGAGCTGGGCGTTCGCATTGGTCGCGAAGAGATCCAGGACTGGTAGGCCGAATCTGAGGGTGATTTGATGGAACAGGTCTTGGTGAAGGTTCCACTCTCCTGGGTCTATCGTTGCTCGGGATAGCCAATCCGCCTGGACGTTGAGACTCCCCGAGATGTGATCGGCTAGGAGCGACAGGAGATGTTTTTCCGCCCAAAGACCCAACTTGAGGGCCTCCCTCATGAGAGCCTTGGATCTCGTGCCCCCCTGTCTGCAGATATGGCTTTTTGTGGCAATGTTGTCGGTGAGAATGAGAACGTGCCGGTTGGGAATGCGAGGAGAGAAATGCTTCAGAGCCAGGGAAACGGCTCTTAACTCTAGCCAATTGATGGGCCTGGAAGCTTCCTCCGGGGACCACGTGCCCTGGGCTATCATCCCCTGGGCGTGGGCGCCCCATCCCGATAGACTGGCATCTGTGGTGATGACAAATTGATCCGGGCACCTGAACGGGGATCCTCTGTCCATGGCTGGAGACTTCCACCACTTGAAGGATCTGCGAACACTCAGTGGGATGACAATGCGTCGATTTGAGTTGCTGTGCCCCGATCTCTGAAAAGGCAACAGTAGCCACTGGAGTTCCCTAGCATGAAGGCGAGCCCAGGGAATGATGCCTATGCATGACACCATCTTCCCCAAAAGGGAAGATAGAGTAACTATGGATACTGAAGGATTAGATAAAATGTTAGAAATTAACTCCACTATACTGAGTTTTCTCTCAGGAGAGAGAAAGACCTGGGAGGATTTTGAATCAATAATAGATCCCAGGTGAGAAATGGAAGTGGAAGGTTGGAGGTGGCTTTTATCAAAGTTGATGGAAAATCCATGGTCCTGGAGGACTGACATGGTGACAGAAAGGTCTGTTTTCACTCTCTCTAGGGAGTTCCCATGAATTAAAATATCATCAAGATAACATAAAATGTGGATGGGAGACGCCCGGATATAGGCCGCCAGGGACCCCAAGAGCTTTGTAAAGACCCGAGGGGCCGAGGAGAGGCCAAATGGCATCGCCCTATACTGGAAATGCCTGCCTTGAAAGGAAAAACGTAAAAATTTTCTGTGGCACTTGGCTATAGGAATGTGAAGGTAGGCCTCAGTGAGGTCTAAGGAGACCATGAAATCTCCCGAGTGAATGGCGGCCAAAATAGAAGACAAGGAGTGCATCTTAAACTTCCTATATTTGATGAATAGGTTTAGTTTCTTTAAATCCAAAATGGCTCTCCAACCTCCGGAGGACTTTGGAACCATAAATAGGATGGAATAAAAACCTAGGCCCCTCTGACCGGAAGGGACCGGTTGAATGGCTCTGATGGACAATAGATGAGAAATGGCCTCCTCCATACGGTTACAATCTGAGGATGACCTGGGAGAAGGGCAGGAAATAAAACGTTTTGGGGGAGGAGAAATAAATTCTAAAAGAAGGCCTGATTGAACAGTGTCAATGACCCAAGGGTCCTTGGAGGTGAGACGCCAATTAGAGGCGAAATGAGCCAGGCGACCCCCTATGGGAATGGAGGTAAGATTACCATCTAGGTTTTTTTGAAGCCCTGTTAGAGGAGGCTCCCCTTTGGAAACGAAACCCTCTACCCCTGGAGTTCTTGCCTTGGGAACGAAAGCGGGGGGAATACTGACCTGGAGATCTCTGATAGGAAGCCGCTTGCTCTTGCTGGCGCCCTGGGCGACGAAAGGACTGCGTTTTGGTAACCTTTTTCGTGGTTGGACCCAAAACCTTCTTCTTGTCCGAGGTCTCCGTGAGGAGTGGATCCAGAAGATCACCGAAGAGAAGGTCGCGCTTTAAGGGGCCCTGGGATAACTGCCACTTTTGGCGAACTCCCGCTTGCCAAGGGCGAATCCATAGGAGTCTTCTTGCCGTTGTAGAAGCTGCAATAGACTTAGCAGAAAATCTAGTAGATTGTAAGGTGGCATCAGCCACGTACTGGGCAGCTGCAAAGACCTTGTTGAAGTCTTGTTGACCTCTCAAGTCATCGGGAGGAATGTGCTGTTGAAGTTGGCGAAGCCACAGCAGCATGGCTCTGGAGAAGAAAGAGGCCGCTGCAGAACTTTTAATAGCCCAGGAATCAGCGGTGAATCCTCTTTTGAGCATTTGCTCGATGCGCTTGTCCTCCGGGCGGAGGACTTCCTCCGCCTCGCCTGGCACAGCCGCTGCCGAGTGAAGAATCTTGACAGGTTCATCTGGTTTGGGAAAGGATAGAAGCTCTTCATAGGAAGAGGAGAGTTTATACAACTTTCTGTCCTTGGTAGAGGGATTTAGGCCAGAGGCTGGAAAATCCCACTGTTTGAGTAAGGCATCTTTAAACAATTTAGGCATAGGAATTACCTCGTTATCCTCCTGTTCCTCTGTGAAGTAAGGTAGATTCTCCTCCGGGGGATCAGTGGAAGTGGAGGCTTGTTTCTCCTGGGCCGCTAATCCCGTAGAGATTCTAGCTTTGAGGAGGAGAGATTTGAATAGTTGAGAAGGAAAAATAGTAATTGGAGGAGGGACCTTTATTTGGGATTCCTCATCCTCTGATAATCCCTGAAAAGGGTCTTCATCCTCCTCTACATCCTCATATTCATCCTGGGAGGATTCTGAATCATCCTGAATAGGAGCTCTAACCGCTGGGGAAGAACCCAAGGGGCGGGAGGAACGAGAAGGAGGAAGAGGTAAGGGAAGCTCATTGATGGTAGAGAGTTTGGCATCAATGGCTTTGGACAACACAGCAAAAATAGATTGGAACTCAGGAGGTAAACTGGAAATATCAGCAGAAATGGCAGAAGAATTCCTAAAGGCCTGGGAGGATGCTGGCTGGGGGGAATCTTCAATAATATCTGGTTCCTCTGGACCTATGCCCCATAGGTTAGGTTGGGGTCTGTCTAGGTTTGGCTCATCCAGAGATAACACAGGGACCCCAGAGGGAGGCAGACTAGAGGCCTCTGGTGGGTCTTGACTACTGATTACTTGGGCCTGCACTTTCAAACGTTTGGCTGATTTGTCATGAATTTTTTGTAGGGCTAGGTCCCTTCTCTTCTCGGCCCTGGTGACCTTGGTCGAGGGGCGGGCCCCTGGAGAAGAGGAGGAAGAGGCCTGGGGGATACTAGTAATTTCATCGCCTGTAGGCCTGGCCTCTCTGGGACCTTTAGTTGTGCCTCTCTTGGGAAAAGTAGCCATAGTCTGACAATTAACAGAAGACAAGGCTGAGCCAATAACTGAAATATAAGGAGAAGATTTCAAGGACTTCCCAAGAGGAATGGATCCTGCTTCGAGGCCTCGAAGCTGCTGAAACGTGAGGACAATCTGGGCAAACCCAGAGTTCGTGCCCCCAAATCCAGCGGGGCCAGCCTCCCTAAACTTTGTAATTAAGTAAAACCAAGGCACTCTGGTTGGAGGCTTAGCCGGTGGAGAATTTAGCCTGGGACCCCCAAGGCCCGCTCCCGGATCCACGCGGTGGACTGAGGCCTACGCGGCTGGCAGAAGGCCAACACGAGAGGCCTAGATTTTTAAAAAAAGGGCGCGAAGGCCTTCGCGCCGAAAAAATCGCTCCGTAGAAATTCTTAAGGGAAAAGCGATCGACTAAGTCCAGGAGACTAGAAGGCGTCTCACTCCGCAGGAGGTATTTTATAAGCCCTTAATATTATTGTATACAATAAATAATCAATAATTCAATGGATAAATACTTGCACCGGGACCTCCAGGCCAAGGGATTAGAAGAATCCACGAGCGGCCGCAGGAATCGTAACCGGCAAAACCGCCGGGGGGAAACGAAACCGCAACTTCTCCCAAGGAAAAAAGCCGAGCCGCTTCTTTTCTTTTTTTCTTTAAAACGGCTGGCGCAATTAGTGCAAGTAATAAATAAAGACAATAAATCTTACTACTTTTTTGAAGGAAAGATCGAAGGGAAGGTGTTAGAATGTTGAACGAGCTATCACAATACAACCGCAGGATATGCGAACTGAGCGAATTCTGGGGAAGGGGCGGATCCGGCAAGCTTTTTTAATACTAGGCTCAGTTCCACCGGATTGGACATGAGCAACCCATGTGACTGCTGGACCCGCTCCTTCAGTACGGAGAAGAAAAAACTAGAAAAAAGTCACCACAGATGATCCTCATTTAACAACTGTTTATTTTATTGATCTATAAAATTTATTGGCCGCCCATCAAAGTAACTGCAACTTTTGCACATTTGAAAGTGAAAAAATAATAAAAGTAAAAAATAAAAGTAAAAATAATTTTATGATGACATTTATAACTTTTTTTTGGGGGGGGGGGGAACTGGATTTGTGAAACAAAGCTGAAAGCTGAAGTAAGGTCATAAGGACCGTTAGCTACTGAGTTGTGGGTCTCAATAGGCTTGTTAAACAAAGTTGTGGTAAGGTAAAGACTTCCTTACCTGCTTTGCAGGTTTTTCCATCTTCTTGTAGTTGGACTCCAGTAGGACAGGTACAACTATAAAAGGGTTCCTTTGGGGACAACAGGCACAAATGTGAACAACCGCCGTTATTTTCCTCGCAGGGTGTGTGAACTAGAAAAATAAGAAAGGAAATCATGCACATTTTTTATTTTGTTTTCTGGTAACACAGAAAGGAAACCTAGATCCCTAAAGAGGACAATCACACTATGTTTCCTCATAAAATTCAGTCAGGCACTAAAAGATAATTGACATTTAATGTTGCTCCATACAACTTTAGGGAAGTATCAATAAATATAAAACTGTCCTGAAAAAAATAGTACCTTTTCACACTAGAGTATCTCAAACTGCAACAATGCAGTTGGGGATTCAATAGGGTTTAATAGTTTCAGAAGTATAAAAAGGGACAACTGGATGCTGCGTGTTTATTTCTATTTGGACTGCTGTTATAGTTACAGTGCAGATTAGACCTGAACAATTGTTATTTGTTTCATCAGGAGTTCATACTTTTCTGTATATCTCACCCTGTAACAATAGTAACAACTTCTTAATATTTTCTCCATCTATCTGTGTCCCAATTATGTTGGTTATAAATAGCCTAAATATGTTTAGTTATAATTTATGTTTATTATAGCTAGTGGGCTTTGGAAAGCATAAAAAAATCACTTGTCTATCTAGCAATCAGACCTAAAATTTTGAGATCTGGGTGTTCTGTTTGTTTTATTTCTTCTCCATCCCAATATGTAATATTTTTTTTATTATGGCATCAAAAGGAGAGCATGACAATTTAAAGTGGTGTGTAGGAATCATTCAAAAGCACCAGTGTTGAGACAGTAGCTCTGTATATGATCCACGGTCAGTTCATACAGCACAAACACTTGGAGCAATGGCATTCAAATCCAGTCGAATCAAGAGACAGCATTATCTGAACTATTTCTAGCAGATAGTATTTCCCAGTGTACGAGGCTTTCCTCACTACTGCCCAGAAACATTGTGACCCAGGGGTGGGACGTGCTCTCAGCTGAGAGAAATGTTAGGAATTCCGAGAGCACCACATAGTCTCATCGGGAACGCAAGGGCAAACTCTATCAGGGCACATACCCAATGACATCTACTGAAACTCTGCACCTGTTTCTCAACTAAAGCAGCTCTTAAATCTCCCTTTACTCCATGAATATTTATTTACCAGCTCTTCAGAGCTAAGGCTCAATCTCCTTCGAGGTTTTCAATAGTAGACGTAGGCCTCAATGCTCTCTTAAATGAGATAATACTCAACTTTAGGAATAAAACTATGTTATTATGTTATGTTTCTAATATTTAATAAGAAACAATTTCTTAGAAAATCCTGTGGCTAAATAATTCATTCAAAGCATCTTATCTGCTTTTCAATTTTTTTCCAGAGATTTTTCCTGTTGATTAAAAGATTCATACATGAAAAATGAGGTACCGTGTTTCCCCGAAAGTAAGACAGTGTCTTACTTTCTTTTTACCCCCAAAAGCCCCACTACGTCTTACTTTCGGGGTATGCCTTACATTGGAAAAAAATTGAAAGGGTCGCATTCCCGAAGGCATCTCCCCAGAGTCCAGAAGGGCAGCCGCGGGACAGGAGCCTCATGAGCCCTTTTCCAAGTTCAACCTCAGGGCTCCAAGCGGCGTGCACGCGTGGAGCCACAGACGCGTGTCGGGGAAGCGTGTGTCTGGAGGGGAGGAGCCGCTCTGCGCAGTTGGGCAGCCCCACCAGCCTGCCGGAAAGGAGGCGGGCGAAGGAGGGCGCAGCTCCGGCCGCTCGCCTCGGAGCTGGTCGGCCTCGCTGGCCGCTTGCAGCCGAGCCTCGGCAGGACTCGGTTGCTGGGACGAGCGCCTTCGCTGCAAGCCGCCGCCCGCTCGGCTCACTTCGGACCAGCGCCGTCCTTCGCTTTGCCAAGCCGGGGAAGAGGCGGTGGCGCCGCGGCGAGGCGAAGGGTGCGCGGGGAGCTTGGAAGCAACGTCATCGGGCTCCCCCCCCCCCGGCAATACCCCTGTGTTTCCCCGAAAGTAAGACACATGTCTTACTTTCGGGGTACGGCTTATATTAACCGACCCCCCTGAAACCCCCGATACGTCTTACAATCGGGGGTGTCTTACTATCGGGGAAACAGGGTACCTTCCTCTCTGCCACTCCTCCCTCACAAAAAAAACCTATTTTCCTTACTGCAAAGTATTGTTAACATTTTTGTAACAGTATTACAAAATACATACTATTAACAAGATACTGTACTAATGAAAAAATAAATTCTTAAAATCACTGATTTAAAGTATTTAATGTACATATGCCTGAGAAATTCTGAATTTTAACATTTTAACATTTCAATAAGCAGGCAAAAAAGGCATCTCAACAAAGAATTTGCATTACTATGGCTTGCTTTTTAACCAAATTTGCCTTGTGCTGTGAATGATGTGCACATCCAGTTAATGATGATCTCATTTAAGTCTTGGAAAGTGTTCAACTGTTCAGTCTGATATATTGTTCAGAAGTCTGTGGCATCCAAGTGGGAATTAGCTATTATATTAATGAGAATAACTTATGGACTCCACAGAATTTGAATCCCAAGTTTCTTTCCTTGGCATTTTTATTCATTTATTATGCTTTAACTGGTTGAGTTTCTTTAACATTACAGCAACAGCCACATCACTGACAATCAGAAAAACTATGTCTTCCAAACTTTCGCTGAAACACTGCCCAGATTAGCCAATGCTTTCAATAGGCAAGGCAGATCAGACCTCATATAAGTCATTGCAAGGGGGGAAATCTACAGGATGAGGCCCTGAGACTTTCTTTCCTTTGAAACAGTTTGAGATTCTGTTCTGTTATCAACATCTTATGTAAATATGATGGTAACAAAACTTTATTAAATAGCAATCAAGTTTACCTAAGCCATGGCATTTAGGACTAAACCTCCTATCGCAATCAAATAAACAGCCTAGCATGCCAGATGCTTGTTAATAATTATAGTAGTGCAGAAGCCTAGGTTGCATAAATATTTGTATTTTCTTCTCTGAGGTCATGGCTGTTAGATTTAAAATCCCACTTATCCCGAATGTGAGAGAAAAAGAAACAAACAGCAAACATACAATATGGCTGTCTTTCAGGGCTCAAAACTTGGATGTCCATTGGTGAATAAAGAGAATTTATTATCTCTCTCTTATTCTCTCCAGCTTTCTTGTTGCAGGCATGAATGGAACGTGTCTGCCAATCCGTCCAGTACAGAGTATCCCCAGCCAACGTCAGGGCAAATGGATGAGTGAGACTACCTTCCACCACTTTTTGCCTAGTTTGTAGAAGAAAGAATATTTTCCAAAGTGATTCCAAAAACTACTTCACAAATTAATATGGAAAGACAGGATGTCAAAATTTAAATAAAACAAGAGTGACTTCCATAGACAGCAGTAATTCAATTTATGTGGAATGGGTTCACATTTTCATACCTGACCAAAACACTTTTCTCCTGAATCATTTCAAAAAAATACTGTACCTGAAAAATGGAACCACAATTACCATAAAATATGTTGCTCTGAAAAATTATTTAAATTACTATCTTGTTCTGATTTTTCAAAGTGGAGATTCATCATACAGGAGTCTGTTCCAGCAATTTTAATCTACCATTCACAATAGAAAGCATGTTATGCTACTATCAAGTCAATTCATAGTAGCAATATTTGTAGTGTACAAAATTTCTTTGAAGTTTAATTTTATTTAGCACTATTAAAACTAAAGGTCATTCGGGCATAAAAATATCACATTCATATTCTCCATTACTGCTCCAAAATAATTTTAAACATCTAAAATAAGATACAAAAAGCTACAGAATTATGTTATGCACAAAACACAAATCTGCATTGCATAATGTCCAACTACAGTCATGAGTAAAGAGGGGAGAAAAAAATGAGACTCCCAGAACATTTTATCTTAAATGACAGCAATGCACATTAGGAACATTAATTAACATTCTGAAACTAACTTTGTTATCAGTAGAAGAACTTTGTCATAGCAGGAAATATGTATGTTCTAACAGTACTTATTTGTATTTTTGGAATCTGGCCTGTAACTTAAGCTTTCAAAGACAGCATTTATGGTGAATAAAATGAGTTCATTTGTTTAATCATTCAGAACATAAAGCATTTCAGAACATAAAGCATAGGGCCCTATGGAACCAACTACCCCCCCAATGTCCGTACTGCTCCCACCCTACCGGTCATCCTAAAGGCCATGAAGGCCTGGTTTTGCCGGCAGACCTGGCTGGTGGCCATAAATGCTAACATCTAGTCACGGCTGAATTGTGATTGATTCGTATGTATGTGAGACAGTTCACAAGTATTTTTTAATATTTAATATTTGACTTTTGTAACATTGTACTATATTAATTATTGTTGTAAGCCACCCTGAATCCCATGGGATTGGGTGGCACAGAAGTCAGATAAATTAAATTAAATTTTGACTGAACATGCTAATTTGTACTACAAATACATTTCTTTATAGGAAAAATAATCCCTTCCTTTCTTTAAAAGAACAAACAATGTTGAAATAGCATTGAGCAACATTTAGGATGCTTTGTTGTTTACAGAGTAAAATGTAGAAAAACATTTATCACTCTGTTTGGATTAAAAATACACAAAACTAAAGCAAAATTTCAGTAACAGCACAGGAATATGAATTATACAATGTACAATCCAGATTTATGTTGTTATTTTTATATGAGTTACTAAATCTATTGCTTGATCACAGAAAATGTCTTGATTTGAGAGTGATGTTAGGGATCCCAACAAAACAAATCACAGAAGTTTAAGAGAATCTAATATACCGGTAATTCTGCAGATTGAATTTTTCCAAACACCCTGGAAAATAAAAGAACAACCAGGTAGTAGTTTCTCTCCCTCCGCTTATATATACGCAGCTATGCAAAGTATGCATTTGTGTGTCTCCATTTACTCTATGTTTAGGAGGTCACAACAGTTGACATACATACTCGATTCATAGGTGCTTTTAAACAACATAGAAAATTCAATATTACCATGTACATGGTGGATCAGCTATCATGGGGTAAAAAGGGAGGCATGAAGAAGCATGAACTAGCAGCAGGTGTAAGTAAAGGAGAGAGGGAAACATGTAGAATGAAAAAGGAACAAATAATGTTCTGCCAAACATTTATCAAAATATTCAAGGGCAACTGGTGACGCAAGGTTGATAACCTTTGTTGTCAAAGTTGCCAGAAAATACATTAGCACAAGATACGTTTAAACAAAAAACATCTAAGCCATATATATGAAATGTATTTGCAGAGGGTTACATACATTCATATATGTACACATACACCACCCTTACCTGAAAGAGCCGTCCAGATTTGCTCTGTGAATGAAGCTCAGTTTTGCATCAGCCCAGTAAAGTTTTTGTTCACTGAGATCTATTGTGAGTCCATTGGGCCAATAAATGTCAGAATCCACGATTATTTTCCGAAAACTGCTGTCCATTCCAGCACGCTCTATTCTAGGCGTTTCACCCCAATCTGTCCAATACATGAATCTAGAAATTTAAAAAAAAATCCAACTACAATTACAAAAAAGGAATTAGAAACTTTTCTGAAATCAAGGAGTTTGTGAATTTCCTTGAAATCAAGTTAGTGTCAACAGATATCAAACATTTCTTTAAAAGCAATACATAACTTTGTCATTTTTTAAAAAAAAACGCACCTTAGTTAACTATCTCTAAAAAGATAAGTCTTTTGTTTCCTATACAGTTTAATTAATACAAGTCTTTTCATTACTTGCTGAATAAGGACTTTTTATCTCAACTGGTAAAGCTTTCTGTTTTAGCTACAGTAACTGTTTTCAGCAAATTAAAATAAGAAGTGCCATTAAAAAATGATTCTACAATTGCATCTGAGTGGAAGCAATTTATCAACTTCTGATATTAGTGACAGGTTTTTGCAACAGTAAATAGATAAATAAAATGAAGCACAACAATGATAAAAACCGGAATATAACAAAGTAAATAATTGGCTGAAAACACTGTGACACATACAGCTAAGGGAAATTAAGTAATACAAAGGTCAGAAAGGACTAAAACCAGTTAACCAAACCAATGGTTCTCAATCAAGATGCCAATAACATCCTGTCTTTGTAGTCATGTACTTCTTTTCTTTGGCAGTGATATATTGAGAAGTGCTTCAGAAGTTGGCCTTGGTATTTGGAAAAATAGAAATGGAAGGACATGCTCATTTAAGATAAACTATTTAAGGCACTGGAAGTTTAAAGGTTAACCAAGTACTCTCAGAAGGTTAGAAAATGACTGGCAACCCAACCATATGAGAAAACTGCTGTTATTGTATTCCTAATGAATATGAATGTCTGGCTATTAATCAGAAAAGCAAACTGAATATTACTCAGATAGCTTCTCAGTGTCAAAGGATAGAGAAATGACTAACTATAATGACCCTTTAGAACAGGGTGTCAAACTCTCAGCCCACGGGCTGCATCCGGTTTGCAGGATGCTTAGATCTGGTCCATGGGACTTGCCCTGGAAACAGTGAAGAATCGGCCTGTGGTGTCTCTGTCAGCAAAAACAGAGCTCGGGAGGGCCACACTGGCAGAGGGTTGTAGGAGGCTGTTGCAGCTGGAAACTGATCTCAAGAGCCTGTTTTTACTAACAGATTTCTTGGGCCGCTACAGGCAACCCAACATGTGTGACATTAAGCTGGCCATGACCCCCTGTCACCCTCCCAGGTCAAACACAACCCTGATGTGGCCTTCAATGAAATAAAGTTTGACAACCCCGCTTTAGGATATATGACTAATAGTACTATATATTATAGAAACATAGATGTCTGACGGCAGAAAAAGACCTCAGGGTCCATCTAATCTGCCCTTATACTATTTTCTGTATTTTATCTTATGATGTATATATGTTTATCCCAGGCATGTTTAAATTCAGTTACTGTGGATTTATCTACCATGTCTGCTGGAAGTTTGTTCCAAGGATCTACTACTCTTTCAGTAAAATATTTTCTCACGTTGCTTTTGATCTTTCCCCCAACTAACTTCAGATTGTGTCCCCTTGTTCTTGTGTTCACTTTCTTATTAAAAATACTTCCCTCCTGGACCTTATTTAACCCTTTAATATATTTAAATGTTTCGATCATGTCCCCCCTTTTCCTTCTGTCCTCCAGACTATACAGATTGAGTTCATGAAGTCTTTCCTGATACGTTTTATGCTTAAGACCTCCCACCATTCTTGTAGCCCGTCTTTGTACCTGTTCAATTTTGTCAATATCTTTTTGTAGGTGAGGTCTCCAGAACTGATATTATTATTATTATTATTATTATTATTTATTTATTTATTAGATTTATATTCCCCTCTCCGAGGACCCTTATTTATTATAGCTGTGTAAATAATTCACAAAGCAGCTTCAACTGCATGGATGCTTTTGCCAGAATTCAGTCATCATTCAGAAAAATCTTCTTAGATTATCTGTGCATGCACAGAAGAGGTTTCCACTAGAATTGTGAAGTAATCAATAATTTGTATATATCTATAATACATTTTATTTATTTCTTAAGTTTATAATCTTTTTTTTGTTCAAGCAGCTACCTACTTGCATTTGGGGGGGGTTGTTTTTTAGATGCAAAACTGAACATTAACAAAATTTCAAGAGATTATAAAAATAAGATACAAAACACAAATATGAAAAAGCAGAGAATGAGAAACAAAAAGGACTGGTATAAAAGACTTTAAACATCCATAGTTAATATTTTGGTCAGAAAGGTATATGGATATGTAGATGTACAGATTCTCTCACAAACAAATATAATCTATTAAGAAAGGGTTTTGTGGATGAAAATGGATACAAAACTTGAATAAACCAATATTTATCAAAGAGATTTATTAGGGCTCTAGCCAGTACTATTTCTAAAACATTTGAATATATTTGATCCAAACAAAAATGTTTTGATTTTCTGATGTTTTAGAACAATAAAACTGCAATGTGAAAGAAAAAATACATTAATTTGTTGTGTTGAGAAATGCAGAAAATAAACATACAATATAGTTGATTTCCAAGATTGTTGAGCAACTTCAAAAATATAATTGACTCTGTCATCTGCACCACTATTAACTGTTCTGCATCCCAGCAAGACAGACACTGACTTCAGAGGATAATCAGAACTGCAGAAAAAATAATTACTGCCAATCTGTCTTCCACTGAGGATACTGCACCAGGCAAAAAGAGGGCCTTGAAAATATTTATGGACTCCTCACATCCTGGACATAAATTGTTTTAATCCTACCCTCAAAATGTCGCTATAAAGCATTGCACACCAAGACAACTAGACACAATAACAGCTTTTCCCGAAAGCCATCACTCTGCTAAACAAATAATTCCCTCACCGCTGTCAAACTATTCACTGCAGTACTATTGCTATTAGTTTTTCTCATTGTTCCTATCACCCATCTTCTCCCACCTAGGACTGTATGACTGTAACTTGTTGCTTGTATCCTTACAATTTATATTCATATTGATTGTTTCCTGATTGCTTATTTGAACCCTAGGACAATCATTAAGTGTTTTACCTCAGATTTTTGACAAATGAATATTTGTTTTATGTACACTGAGAGCATATGTACCAAAGACACATTCCTTGTGTGTCCAATCATACTTAGCCAATAAAAAAAATCTACTCTGTTCTATTCTATATTTGGTCAGAATGAAGACAATGGCAAGACCTCTGGCAGCAATGTAATCCCTACCAATCTCTACAGGAAGATTTTGGTTCATATAATGCAATGTTAATTGTAGTATTAATATCTACACATTTAGTTATGATCAATTTAATGAAAAGAATGACTAGGAGAGACATGCTAGCAGTGTTCCAATATCTCAGGGGTTGCCACAAAGGAGAGGGAATCAAACTACAGTATTCTCCAAAGCACCTGAGGGTAAAACAAGAAGCAAATATGTGAAAAATAATCAAGGAGAGAAGCACCTAGAAGGAAGGAGACATTTCCTGACAGTTAAAACAATTAATCAGTGGAACAACTTGCCACCAGAAGTTTTGGGTGCTCCAACATTGGAAGTTTTTTTAAAGAAGAGATTGAACAACCACTTGTCTGAAATGGTATAGGTTTTCTGTCTGAGCAGGGGGGTGGACTAGAGCAGTGTTTCCCAACCTTGGCAACTTGAAGATATTTGGACTTCAACTCCCAGAATTCCCCAGCCAGCGAACGCTGGCTGGGGACTTCTGGGAGTTGAAGTCCAGATATCTTCAAGTTGCCAAGGTTGGGAAACACTGGACTAGAGGACCTCCAAAGTCCCTTCAAGCTCTGTTATTCTAATTCTCCAACGTGGATTTAAATAGAATTTTATGCCATAAAGAATTCCAATGCCTTAGCTTCAATTTCTTCTTCCCATATTATTTTATCACTACAGTACTTGGATTTTTTTCACCTTCCTTTCAATGCCAATGCTACCAAATACAGAAGTGTATTACAGAACTAAAGAGAGTTCCCTGAATTTAAACATGGGATATACCATTCTTCAAATACTGCTAAAGTGTTTGAATGCTGAAATTTAATAAAATTAAGAAGGAATGATGAAACCTGATTCAGCTGAAATTTGTAACCAATTCTTCAAAAAATATATTCAGCAGAGATTGATTCCCAGTCAAGTCTTTAACCAGATATTATCCTGACTTTTCTGACATTTCAGATATTCATTTTATTAATATATATATTTGTAACTATATATACATTTCTCAATATCAGGAAAGAATGTTATTGCTCCAACGACTTTAGATTGTAATATTCTCTGACAATCCAGCATAATTTGTGGTTAGCATACTATGAATAGAATTACTTGAAAAGTATATAATAATCTTTTAAAGATGTATACTTAAATTCCCAACATGATTTTGCTTGTGGAATATGATTTGCCTAATCCTACTTCTTTCATAAAAATGAAAAAAGAGGGGTGTCTTTTGCCATGAACTAAATTAAGAAACAAAGAGATTTGAAGCTTGAAATAAAAATAAGATTTTATAAAACCAAGAACAGATATTTTACTAGAGATAAAGAAAGCTGTATTAATTTGCAATCTTTCAAAGCGGATCTTCAGCACAATTCTTACTCTGATGTCGATTACTGTATAGCAATTTGTTCCTAAATATCTAAATCCATACATACATACCAATGGGAATTGTAGTCAAGCATTTTAGGAGAGGCTAATTGTTTACTTCTGTAGTTGATGTACTTTAGATTAAGAAGAAAAAAGAATAGCAGGATTAGTATATCTCTTTGCCATAATTCAAGAGCTTTGTCAGATAATGTATTAAAGTCATTGTGTGGTTTAATTTGGTTCTGACTTAGTTTACTGTGCAAATCCAACCAATATGGTGTTCAAACTGGAATGTGTGGCTAATTCACTGAGTGTGGTTGATTAAATTTACAGTACAATATTAAGAATCCAGACTAAGAGATAACTTTTTGAGTAGAATATGTGGCCATAAAATTACAAATTTCCTCAACTCCAATATCTCTAAGTATAGATCCAATAATTTCCTATTATCCCATATTTAATAGTGTCTTAATTATGTACGTCATGTTCAGCTTTATAATCAATGGTGGGCTGCTACTGGTTTGCACTGGTTCAGTGAACCAGTAATGGCGGTGGCAGGAGGCTCCGCCCATCTACCTGGACTTCATCAAAACTGCTCTGCACATGTGCAGTGTTGCACATGCGCAAAGCGTGTGCCCACACGCTCCCATTCCTGAAGCGGTAGCAAAGTTAAATGGAACCCGCTGCCATTTATAATTACGGTACTGAAATACAGTAATAACAATTTCCTTGTGCTAACCATTTCTGAAAAACCTTGCCAAGAAAACTGCAGTGCTTCTGAAAATCAGACATAACTGAACAATAACAACAAATGCCAAAAGTCCTACCATTCTCAGAAGTATATAATTTTCAAATAAAATTAAGTGCCTTCTGAGAATGGTAGAATGGCATTCGCTGGCTGGGGAATTCTGGGAGTTGAAGTCCAAATATCTTCAAGTTGCCAAGGTTGGGAAACACTGCTCTAACATACAGTATGTACATAAATTAGTCTCATACATAAATATCATAACTAGATGTAGGCATAGCCATTTCTGAGGAAGAGGAGGATAGAGATGGGATAGGGGTAGCTGTATAGGGAAAAGAAGGGGGGAAAGGAAATTAAATAGGGAGGAAGGGATCTTTAAGTATTATAAGAGGATTCCAATCACCTTTTCACATAGCAGCTAATCTTCAAACTACTAATCTAAAATGTTTCCACACTTCACAGCAATATTTGCAGTCATTTGCACCTCAGTTCATTGCTTTGTTTTCATCAGATTCTTATACTCTTATCAACAACTGTAGTTTCCTCTCCCTTTCTATTATTTGGAGAAAAATAGGCGAGTGGGGGGTGGAAAGAGAAAAGACCTACTTCAGTACTGTTTTTATTCTCTTTCAGGCTATAATTCACAAAAACATGTTAGAACTGCCTACATTTCAGGCAATCCAGGCAAATTGAACGTTTCCAAATGAAAACAGTATTGTTTTATAATGGAAATACAATTACAAGGAACACACTGAGAGATAATGCTAGCAAATGCTAAAGAAACTATATACTGTACCAAACTTGCCAAAGTAACCTGCATATTAAAAATAAGTCAGAAAGCCTCTGGAGCAATTTCAGAAAAGTAAGCTACTTAAAAAGAGTGGCATGTCCTTAACTTCAAATTGTGCAGAAAAAACACTAAGGGGCCTTTTACAACCAAGGTAAAGAGTAAACTGTGAAAGGAAAAAAAGTGGGGGGTTGGGGTAGGATGGATGCCACAAAGACAGACAAGGAATGTAGCTGCTGGAAGAGTTAATTCCATAAAGACAGACCTCAAGCCACTATTATTCCTTTTCCCCTTCCCCACCAAAAAAAACAACAACAAACAAGTTACACAAGAGGATTGGCAAGTAAACAAATTGGCAAAGATGCACAACCAACTACCATTACAAATGGATTTTCTTAAAAGAAACACATTCAAATATTGCCTGAAAGAAACACAAAATGATGACTTTCAAATACGATTAGGGCTTCCCATACTTCGTACATCCTCTGGAATTTTTGCTAAATTTTGCCACATAAAACACTTAAATGCAAAGCAAAAGACAATAAGATTTTTTTTTTTAAAAAAACAAATAATCCAAGCAATGTTACCTCTAATTTTTTTTCGGGGTGGGCGGAAAAGTATAGTGTCTGAGCGGCAGTCCCCTTGGGACTGGGCGGCATAGAAGTACAAATAAATAAATAAATAAATAAATAAATAAAATCCCTACTTTTTTATTAAAAGAAATTAATAATAAAACAAAACAAAACTCTATTACTATTAAAACTAAAACAACCAGCAAATCCAAAAACATAACTATTAATAAAAACAGGTGAGGGCTGGGGTTTTTTTTCTCTGTTATTATTTAAGTGCTTTTACCATATGCTTTAAATCAAGAGTCACTTCTCTCTCTATTTCTCTCTCTTTCCTGTCATTCTCTGCCTCAATTCAATCATTTTCTCATTTCTCTTCCCCCCTTTTTTTCTATCATTTCTCTCTCCCTCTCTCTTCCTTCCACTCCTCTCTCTCTTGCTTTCTTCCTCTCTCTCACTCTTCCTTCCTCTCTCCTCTCTCACTCTTTCTTTTTCTTTCCCTCTCTCACTCTCTCTTCCTTCCTATCTTCTCTCTCTCTCTCTTTCTCTCTCCCTTTCTTTCCTTCTCTCTTCCTTCCACTTTTTTCTCTTTCTCTCTCTCTTTTCCTTCCTTCCCCTCTTCCCCTCCCTCTCTTTCTCCCTCTCTCCCTTTATATTTATCTCTTCCTTCCTTCCTCCCTTTCTCTCTCCCTCTCGTTCAATTTTCTCTCCCTTCCCTCCCTCCCTCCTTCTTTCCTCTCCTCTTTCCCTCCCTCTCTTTCCTTTCTCTCCACGTCTCTGGCTTTGCTGACCGGCACAAGGTTCAAGGCAGCTGCCCGGGAAAGCCAGGAAGGTCCTCCTGCCCAGCCCAAAACACAACAGAGGTCTTCCGCCACTAGCTTGAGCCTCGCGTTGCTCCACCCTGCTTTGCTTGTCATCCTGGACCTCCGTTGTGTTTTCGGGGGAGAGCGGCAGGAAAGCCCTGTGCCGGCCAGGAAAGCCGGGTTTGCTTTCCGTGAAAGCAGCGCGCCTTTTAAACACGCTGCTTTCTTGCAACTCTTTCCTGAGTGGGGGGGGAGGCCACTCCCCCCCAGGAAAGAGGTGCAGGAAAGCAGCGTGTTTAAAAGGCGCGCTGCTTTCACGGAAAGCAAACCCGGCTTTCCCGCTGCTCCCCCCCCAAAAAAACACAACGGAGGATGACATGCAGGACGAAGCGGGGTGGAGCAACGCGAGGCTCAAGTAGGCAGCTTCCACGCGTTTCTTTTGGCGGAAGAGGAGGAGAGGGAGTGGATCGGGCGGACGGGGGCAGCGCCTTCTACTACCGGCGCCTCCCCGCCCCCCGCCCCCGCGGGCTGGCAGGGAGATGGAGACTGTGTGCCCATGGAAAAGGGCGCACGGGGTGGTATTTTGGGGTGCACGCGCGCTCACGCGCGCAGCCTAGAGGAAACAGTGAATCCAAGACAGCATCCAGATAGAAACATAGAAGACTGAGGGCAGAAAAAGACCTCCTGGTCCATCTTGTCTGCCCTTATATTATTTCCTGTATTTTATCTTAGGATGGATATATGTTTATCCCAGGCATGTTTAAATTCAGTTACTGTGGATTTATCGACCACGTCTGCTAGACGTTTGTTCCAAGCATCTACTACTATTTCAGTAAAATAATATTTTCTCACGTTACTTCTAATCTTTCCCCCAACTAACCTCAGATTCTGCCCCTTGTTCTTGCATTCACTTTCCTATTAAAAACACTTCCCTTCTGAACTTTATTTAACCCTTTAACATAGTCTACGGAGAGGGGTGGCATACAAATCTAATTAATAATAATAATAATAATAATTATTATTATTATTATTATTATTATTATTATTACTATTATTATTATTAAAATGTTTCGATCATGTCCCCCCTTTCTCTTCTGTCCTCCAGACTATACAGATTGAGTTCATTAAGGCTTTCCTGATAAGTTTTATACTTGCTTAAGACCTTCCACCATTTTTGTAGCCCATCTTTGGACCTGTTCAATTTGATCAATATCTTTTTGTAGGTGAGGTCTTCAGAACTGAACACAGTATTCCAAATGTGGTCTCACCAGCACTCTATACAGCGGGATCACAATCTGCCTCTTCCTGCTTGTTATACATCGAGCTATGCAGTCAAGCATTCTACTTGCTTTCCCTACCTGACTGCACTGTTCACCCATTTTGAGACTGTCAGAAATCACTACCCCTAAATCCTTCTCTTCTGAAGTTTTTGCTAGCACAGAACTGCCAATACAATACTCAGATTGAGGATTCCTTTTGCCCAAGTGCATTATTTTATATTTGGAAACATTAAACTGCAGTTTCCATTGCTTTGAACACTTATCTAGTAAAGCTAAATCATTTGCCATATTACAGACGCCTCCAGGACAATCAACCTTATTGCACACTTTAGAGTCATCGGCAAATAGGCAAACCTTCCCTACCAAACCTTCCCATGTCACTCATAAAGATATTAAAAAGAATAGGACCCAGAACAGACCCTTATGGCACACTGCTTGTAACCAGGCTCTGCTCAGAATACTCACCATTAACAACAACTCTCTGATATGTACACTTCAGCCAGCTACAAATCCAGAAATAGAATACACATGGGCCACACCTTCCTTATCCTGTTTTCCTTACTACAATCCTGAGGTAGACTGGCCTGACAGAAAGTGACTGGCCCAAGCTCGCTCAGCTGGCTTTCATAGCTAAGCCAAGACTAGAATTCAAGATCTCCTGCTTTCTAGTCTAGTGCATTAATGACTAGACCAGGGGTAGGAAATGTTGGTTCTTCTATGACTTGTGGACTTCAACTCCCAGAATTCCTGAGCCAATCATGGTAGCTCAAAAATTCTGGAAGTTGAAATCCACATGTCCTAGAAGAGCCAACTTTGCCCACCCCTGGACTAGACCAAACTGGCTCTTTACCTCAGATTAACTCGTCACATTATGTCACCACTTAATGTTAACTTTTTTTTAACTTGCTACTTTTGGTCATTGTCCTTTTCAGTCAGAGTATTCAGAATTATATTTTGATCATTTGTTTGCACGATGTGATGGGTGCGTGCGCGAGCAAAGCAAGAACGTGTGTGCAAAACGTGCACTTCCACTGTGATGTGAACTGGTAGGGAAGGTAAGTGGAACCACCCCTGCCATCATCATGTACTTTGCCACCTTCTACTGCCCCACTAATTACCTAGAAATATTCATTTTCTTATCCAATTACAGAATTTTACATTTCTGCCACTTAAATTCCACTTTATTCATTTCAGCCTACCACATAAATTGTCTAGGTCTTCTTTAAATAACAATTTTAAGCTGTATAGGTCTTTTTCAATAGCAAAAAAAACAGAAAGAGACTGCTTTACCATACATTATAAATCTAGGAAACAGGGCCTCCTATTTTTGTAAATGTTCTAGCATTTTGCAGAACTATTATTAAACGTTTTTCAGTTCTAATATTTGTTAACTAAATCAGTCAACTTCCATGTAACTAATGTCTTACACAGGTCTTGCAAAGACTCCAAAATTCTATTTTCCATATAGTAGTTCACATCAGTCCTAGAACTATGCAACATTTAAAAAAAAAAAAAAATTAAATATGCCTAATAAAAACCTGTCAATTACCCTGGCCCAAGATTGTATTTCCAGTCTCAGATTCTTGGGACAATTAGAGCTATACAAGTCTGCATTGTTACTATATACCAGAGCTAAGTAACTGTGTCCTTTGTGGGTTCAAGGCTTATTTGCATTTAAATTGAGGATTCTGGGAAGGACAAGCATATCAGAGAAAATATAAAACCATCACAGTTATCAATATAAAGAATTTGATATGCATTTGATATGCATGCATTTGGGGGGGGGGTGTAATTAAGCCCTGCCTGCAGGCTTAAAATTCTAAAACAAAACATCATGTGACAACTGAAGTGAAAACAGATAGTATGGTACCAAGTACATATTTTACCTAAGACAGGAACCAGAGTGAAAGAATAAAATTATTCAGCAAAGCACTAATTACCTAGAAATATGAAAGAAGCAACACAAAGTAATGCATCAAAGAGGGAATCATAGGTAAGAAAACATTAGTTTTTAAATAATTTCTTAATTTAAGATTAAGAAAAGGCCAATTGAATGTTTAAGGAAAATTAACTAAAAGGTCATGCCATGAAAACTTAAGACAGACAATATAAACAGAATAATTTGGGTAGGAAGATTGACATGGAATGAATAATGGGCTCAAGCAGAAGAAGGAACTACAACAAGAATGAAATACTTTGTCACCAAATAGTTAAACTACTGAAAGCAATAAATTAAATAACTAAAACTTACACACAATAATTATGAATTAAGAATAAGAAAAGAGACCAATAAATGAACATTACCACAGTCAATATGAATCAGAATGAATTTCTAAATGCCTCCTAACCCCTTTCAGAGAAAGAATAGGACTTGGGATTGCAAATTACTAACAATAAATAAATGTTAGTAGCCATATTAATAAATGGATCTGATCAATACAGCTTCATCTGAACAAACTTGAGGGCAAATGTAAATAATATGTTTAAATTGTTTATTTGATGCTTAAAGAGATCTTATAAGAAGACCCCGGATATAAAAATATCCCTCAGGAATACATGATCGATATTATATATAAATTATATGCATCCAAAAAAAAGTGGATAAGATCTCCTTGAGTGACAATATTTTGTATTCTTTGAGTGACATAATATTGTCTTCCTGTTTGTATGATTTTTGCAATGCTAGCATATTTAACCACAAATCACCCCTATATTAACTGTGTATACAAGCCTGTTTGGGGATGGATATTATTAAATTCTCTTAACTAGGATGAATATCCTCTTGCACCCTGTCAGCCACACCATTACACAACCCTGTCCTCAATCTCTTACTTCCCAATATTTTGCTTATACAAGTCAATTTCCATCTCATAAGAGCTTGGGCCTTACAGGCAGGATAATTTCATTAAGATGATTCATTATCACTATTTATATGCTGTTATGACCAACCTGCTTTAATATGTATTTCAAGAGTAATTTTCACTATTCACAAATAGTTTTGACCCTAAATTTATAATTAATAGTTTTATATACAGTGATCCCCCGCTCGTTGCGAGGGTTCGGTTCCAGGAGCCCCCGCAACGAGCGGGTTTTCGCGAAGTAGCGATGCGGAAGTAAAAACACCGTCTGCGCATGTGCAGACGGTGTTTTTACTCCCACAGCGCTAGCGAGGAGCCGAAGATTGAGGACTCAGCTCGGAAGCTGCACGGGTGTTTTAAAAGGTCTCCGCCGGCATGGGGGGCTTCTTAGCACCCCCCCAAACCCGAGTTGGGGGTTCGGGAGGTGGTAGGAAGCCCCCCATGCCGGCGGAGACCTTTTAAAACACCCGTGCAGCTTCCGAGCTGAGTCCTCAAGCCAATTCTGTTCCCTGCCGGCCCGATTGAGCGGCCGGCGGTCTCCATTCAGGGAACAGAATGGAGCGTTCCGCGGCGGGGCTGCTAAGGGGGGGGGAGACGAGCCCAGCCCCGTGACATTTGTTTTCCTGCCGCCGGCAGCCGAGTGATCCTGGGCTCCTTCGCAACCTCGGAGAGCTTCCTGGGCATGAAAGCTCACGAAAACCAGGAAGCTCTCTGAGGTTGCGAAGGAGCCCACGATCACTCGGCTGCAGGCGGCAGGAAAACAAATGTCACGGGGCTGGGCTCGGTTATCCCCTCGGCTCCCCTCCTACCAGCCCCGCCGCGGAAGGCTCCATTCTGTTCCCTGAATGGAGACCGCTGGCCGCTCAATCGGGCCGGCAGGGAACAGAATGGAGCGTTCCGCGGCGGGGCTGCTAAGGGGGGGGAGACGAGCCCAGCCCCGTGACATTCGTTTTCCTGCCGCCGGCAGCCGAGTGATCCTGGGCTCCTTCGCAACCTCGGAGAGCTTCCTGGGCATGAAAGCTCACGAAAACCAGGAAGCTCTCTGAGGTTGCGAAGGAGCCCACGATCACTCGGCTGCAGGCGGCAGGAAAACAAATGTCACGGGGCTGGGCTCGGTTATCCCCTCGGCTCCCCTCCTACCAGCCCCGCCGCGGAAGGCTCCATTCTGTTCCCTGAATGGAGACCGCTGGCCGCTCAATCGGGCCGGCAGGGAACAGAATGGAGCGTTCCGCGGCGGGGCTGCTAAGGGGGGGGAGACGAGCCCAGCCCCGTGACATTCGTTTTCCTGCCGCCGGCAGCCGAGTGATCCTGGGCTCCTTCAAACCTCGGAGAGCTTCCTGGGCATGAAAGCTCACGAAAACCAGGAAGCTCTCTGAGGTTGCGAAGGAGCCCACGATCACTCGGCTGCAGGCGGCAGGAAAACAAATGTCACGGGGCTGGGCTCGGTTATCCCCTCGGCTCCCCTCCTACCAGCCCCGCCGCGGAAGGCTCCATTCTGTTCCCTGAATGGAGACCGCTGGCCGCTCAATCGGGCCGGCAGGGAACAGAATGGAGCGTTCCGCGGCGGGGCTGCTAAGGGGGGGGAGACGAGCCCAGCCCCGTGACATTCGTTTTCCTGCCGCCGGCAGCCGAGTGATCCTGGGCTCCTTCGCAACCTCGGAGAGCTTCCTGGGCATGAAAGCTCACGAAAACCAGGAAGCTCTCTGAGGTTGCGAAGGAGCCCACGATCACTCGGCTGCAGGCGGCAGGAAAACAAATGTCACGGGGCTGGGCTCGGTTATCCCCTCGGCTCCCCTCCTACCAGCCCCGCCGCGGAAGGCTCCATTCTGTTCCCTGAATGGAGACCGCTGGCCGCTCAATCGGGCCGGCAGGGAACAGAATGGAGCGTTCCGCGGCGGGGCTGCTAAGGGGGGGGAGACGAGCCCAGCCCCGTGACATTCGTTTTCCTGCCGCCGGCAGCCGAGTGATCCTGGGCTCCTTCAAACCTCGGAGAGCTTCCTGGGCATGAAAGCTCACGAAAACCAGGAAGCTCTCTGAGGTTGCGAAGGAGCCCACGATCACTCGGCTGCAGGCGGCAGGAAAACAAATGTCACGGGGCTGGGCTCGGTTATCCCCTCGGCTCCCCTCCTACCAGCCCCGCCGCGGAAGGCTCCATTCTGTTCCCTGAATGGAGACCGCTGGCCGCTCAATCGGGCCGGCAGGGAACAGAATGGAGCGTTCCGCGGCGGGGCTGCTAAGGGGGGGGAGACGAGCCCAGCCCCGTGACATTCGTTTTCCTGCCGCCGGCAGCCGAGTGATCCTGGGCTCCTTCGCAACCTCGGAGAGCTTCCTGGGCATGAAAGCTCACGAAAACCAGGAAGCTCTCTGAGGTTGCGAAGGAGCCCACGATCACTCGGCTGCAGGCGGCAGGAAAACAAATGTCACGGGGCTGGGCTCGGTTATCCCCTCGGCTCCCCTCCTACCAGCCCCGCCGCGGAAGGCTCCATTCTGTTCCCTGAATCACTTTGAATCCAGCAGCTTCTGCTGGATACGGGCGGTGGGTGGGACGAGCGGTGAGGAAGCCAGGGGCTGTGGCAGCTCGCCCCCCCATCGCCTGTATCCAACAGAAGCGGCGGGATTCAAAGTGCTGGGGTGGGGGGGGGGTGTCCCGACAGCCCCCCACCCCAGCACTTTGAATCCAGCAGCTTCTGCTGGATACGGGCGGTGGGTGGGACGAGCGGTGCGGAAGCCAGGGGTGTGGCAGCTCGCCCCCCCATCGCCCGTATCCAGCAGAAGCTGCTGGATTCAAAGTGCTGCTGGGAGCCGCAGGCGAAAGGAGCTCGGGCGAAATGACTTGGAGGAATGTGAAGCTGAAACCGGCCGGTTTCAGCTTCACATTCCTCCAAGTCATTTCGCCGCTCGTGTCCTGGCTAAACCGGGCAGCTGCAGCCAACGCGCGCTACGATCTTCCGGGCGAGCCAGGCTCAGTGACGGAAGGCAGCGGCTTGGGCCGAGAGGAGCCGGCCTTGATCCGCTGAGCCTGGCTGGCCCGGAAGATCGTAGCGCGCATTGGCGGATCAAGGCCGGCTCCTCTCGGCCCAAGCGGCTGCCTTCCGTCACTGAGCCTGGCTCGCCCGGAAGATCGTAGCGCGCGTTGGCTGCACCGGCGGCGACATTGCTGCCGGCTTGGCTTCGCTCGCCGCTGCAGCCAACGCGCGCTACGATCTTCCGGGCCAGCCAGGCTCAGTCACGGAAGGCAGCTGCTTGGCCCGGGATGCTGGGCCGAAAGGAGCCGGGCTTGAAGATCGCAGCGCGCGTTGGCTGCGGTGGCGAGGGCTTGCAATGGAGGGTGGAGGAAGCGGCCATGGGAGGGCGAGCTGCCTCAGGGAGGAGGATCGGGCGGGACCAGGTGGGGGCTGGAATTTCTCCGCCAGGGCGAAGGGCGGGCGAGCGGGTGCTGGGGAGGGCTTCTCGCCCTCCCGACAGCAAGAGGGGGGAGCGAACGGCGTGGGCAGGCGAAGGGCGGGCGAGCGGCAGCGAGGAGTTTGCGTGGGCGGTGGGGAAACTCCTCGCTGACGCCAGCAAGAGGGGGAAGACCCAGGAAAGCCGCTGCCATCTACGCATGCGTGCAGGGCACGCATGCGTAGATGGTATTTTTGACTTCCGGGTTGAAAAATAGCGAAGTACCCTGTTCGCAATGGTTGGGGACGCAATAAACGGGGGATCACTGTAATTGTTTTTTACAATGAGAAAGAACAAAAATAATAATGAATGAAATACATGCATATAGTCCTCAACTTATCACAATTTATTCAGCGTTTGTTTAAAATTACAATGGTGCCAGATGAAGGAACTTACGATTCTTGGCCAAAGTTGCAGGGCCCCAGACAACGTGAACAAAAAATTGAGTGCCATGCAATCTGCCTGCTGACACGACCAACTGCAGTGATGTTGCAGCAGCCTCCCACCTATCTTCCCCACCATCCCACCCTGCAGGGTCCTGCACTTCAGCCATATTTATAAATTAAGAGTTCCGTGTTCAACCTCTGGAAGGGAATCCCTTGGGTAATTCAGAATTCCTAAAGCAGGATTGCTAAGAAAAGGGGGCATGGATCCACTATATCCAATATTTTCTCCCCCAACATTCAGAAGAGATTTACAATATTTCTTCCCCAATGACGAAATGAGAAAATTCTTTGCCTGCTCTCTAATATTAGAACCCACTAAATTGGATGCCAGAACTGCTCTTAGGTGTGGTTAACCAGAATATTTGGATAATTGGGAATTCAAGTAATTGAAAGCATTTCTAAGAAGTTATACTGATTCTGAACTACACAGTGGATCTAACTAAAGCAAGTTATTATTAATAAATATACAATTTTATGAACTGAGTGATATAATTCTGATTTATTTAAGCTCTACAGCCCCAAGAAAGAAGATCTGTGGTCAGTTTTAATCTTGATGAAAAGTACAGAAATTTCCTTTCCATCCTCCCCTTTTCCTGCTAGCAATATTTTATAATCATTTCATAAAATGCTTTTCTAGAAAATCACCTAAATTTTAGTGTTAGACCAAGAATCTAAACCTACTTAATGGCACATCTTAATTTTCTTGCATCAAAACATTTGATTGATTGCTACTCTGTACTACAGAAGCATATTTTAGAAGCCAAAAACCCTCTCTTTATATCAAACTACTGGATCCCTTCTTACCTCAAACACAGTATTTGAAAATTCATTTTCATTGAAAAGCCAATGTTACACATTTGCACAATTGAATCTATCATGCATTTTAGCAGGCAACCTCCGTATATATTTTTAACCAACTACATTAATTATAGATAAAGCATAACACTGTAAAGTGTTATAAAAATCTATAAAGTATAATGTTTGTAAAGCTTTAAAAAAAATGTTTGGTTTGGCATATTAGTCAGGATGCTCCTCTATGATTTGCCATTCCTCATCCCAAAATTTTATTTAAGTGTAAACATATGTTCAGAGAAAAATACCTTGAGAGAACGAAATTTGTGAGAAGAGATTGTATTTTGTTTGGCAAAATGAAAACAACTGTGATCCTGCAAGTGAATGTGAAGGTTTAAAAAGACAGGGTACTTACCCATGAGCTGGATCCAGGGCAATTGCTCTTGGCTGGTCAAGATCTTGCCAGAAAAGAACTTTCCTAGATGTTCCATTGAGATTAGCAACTTCAATCCTATTTGTTTCTGAGTCAGTCCAGTACAATTTTTTCCCAATCCAGTCACATGCCAGGCCATCTGGAGAAAGCAGCCCTGAAACGATGATACTCTGTACAAGATTCCCACTTTGGTTAAAATAAGTCTGTTTGATAGCTTCTTCGCTCACATCAGTCCAGTAAATAACACTCTGTGAATAAAGGAAGTCCACTGCAGCAGCATCTTCTAAACCACTGACTACAACCGTTGCTTCCATCTTCACTCCACCAGCATCCACCAGTCTCACATCTCGACGGTTTGCAAAAAGCAAGAGAGGAGAAGCTTTAAAAAAAGAACAAAAATAATACTCAATAAAGAGATTGAAAATCTGTATTGTCTCAATTAGTTCATTAAATGTATTAAATAGGAGGACAGAAGGAAAAGGGGGGACATGATCGAAATATTTAAATATGTTAAAGGGTTAAATAAGTTTCAGGAGGGAAGTGTTTTTAATGGGAAAGTGAACACAAGAACAAGGGGACACAATCTGAAGTTAGTTGGGGGAAAGATCAAAAGCAACATGAGAAAATATTATTTTACTGAAAGAGTAGTAGATCCTTGGAACAAACTTCCAGCAGATGTGGTTGGTAAATCCACAGTAACTGAATTTAAACATGCCTGGGATGAACATATATCCACCCTAAGATAAAATACAGGAAATAGTATAAGGGCAGACTAGATGGACCATGAGGTCTTTTTCTGCTGCCAGTCTTCTATGTTTCTAAATATACATAAACAATACCTAAGCAAACACCATCCTTTTATTACATATTAATATCTACTCTCATAAGAATCCTTCAAATTCTAGGTTGGTGCTCTCATTTCTCTTTTCACAGTAGTCTCCTCTCCTATTACGCATGTCATTCATATTACTAGAGGGGAAAAAATGGTTGGAAAACCTGAAAGACACTTGTGTCAATTCTGAGGAGACAGTACAATTCCTACAGCTGAAAAACAGGAATAATATCTAAAGCTTTTCAACAACCGTACAAACACCATTCAGACATGCTCAACAGACAAATGCTGTTTGGAGAGAATAAAATATGGCAGGTGTGCAGTCCCCATCCACAAAAGCCACACACACCCCTTTTTTAAGGAAATGTAACTAAGACTTAGAACAGTTAGGAAGATTATTTGATACTCAAATGGGGGGGGGGGGGGGAGCCAGGATGTGGTCTGCTGCAGACAAGACCAAGAATTATGCCTTGGGGGGGAAATTGCAGATACATGTCTTTATGAACAAACCGCCTATTCAAGCACCATCTCCACTTACACAGATAGCCAGATCTAACAACTGCACTGAAAATTGCATTTTTAAAAGATGAAACTCTTGTAACATTATCAGGATGCCTGTTATCATTTTTTTAATTCAATTACAGTATCTGAGTTTCGTTCAATTATGTCCCTGAGTACTCATAAATGAAATGGGATATCAATACTTGACTCCAAAGGGATTAGGTGGTTAATAATACTGGTTTTGATAATGGAATAAAGACAGATGTGTTTTTAAAACTGGATAAGCCAAATATATCTCAATGGTGTCAGATGCAATTGAGTTTTTTTCTCCTTAACAATGCCTTTAGACATTCTAAAAATGCTCAAACTCAAATCAGCAAGACTAATCTGCCTGTTAAACTGGTGAAGGTAGAATGCTACATTCCAGTCTGGAACCACTGATATGGACAGGAGCATCCAACTTTCATTGTTGTAAAGGCCACACAGTCTATGAATAGCATGACAGGGATCACCCACACGCAAACCAAGAATGTGTATTTCTGCTGAGTTATATAAAAAAAACCATAGATCAAATTCAGTTAATATTTGGCTAATATGCAGACTGGGGTACATAGTCACCAAATAATATTCTATTGAAGTGTGGAGGCAATCTGAATCAGTTAAAAGACCAGGAAAGAAAGCCTTTTTTTTAAAAAAAACCCCTACAATAGTTGGGATTTCTGCTCAAAACAACCAACCTTTGTGTTTTGCCCTATTCATTGGCAGCTACTACTGTAGAACACCTGAAATCCATTGATCACCAACTTCAAAAGATAAGATTAAACGCTGATTTTCACGCAGTGAGCCTTCATATTTAACCTGAGTTTAAACTTGTCAAGTACTGCCTTGTGAAGAATGGAAAATTATTCCTTTTATCTTGGAGAAGTGTGTACAAGTATAGGGGGAATTCACCTTGCAAAAATACACAGTGGCTTATTGGGTACTTTCGTCCCTCTGAAGTAAACAAAAACTGTAAATGGGAAATTAATCCAGGAAACAGTTTAGGAAGCCTGAATTCTTACTCTGGGTTTGTAGTGGGGGAGTGGTAACCTGCCTATCATTATAGCAAGTTATAATTTTGTTATTTAAGCAACAATCAACAAAACATAGAACATAAAAATGGAATGAAAATTTCATGGTTACAACCAACCCCACAGCTACCATAAAATGCTTTTTTTAAAAATGACTGAAAAGCAAAAATAAAGGGATATTTTTTTCAAAAAAGTTAAAATTTGTGGAAGTATATAGCTGGGATGAAGATGGCATTGACACATGACACAAAGCTGCCTCAAATGTGATTTTCAAAAGCAAATGGATTTCTTGTTTCCCCGCCCCCCTTTGAAAATGTTTTGCTTCTTATTTAAGAAGATTCTACAGGACAACCATGACCTGAATGATTGAGAACCTCCACAGACATAAAACACAAAGCTGTTTTGAACTGTTTTGTCAGCTGTAGTGGCCCAACCTGCAAGTAACATTAGGACAAATTGCCTATCATGCCATGCCAAATGCAAACAGTGCCCTTATAGCATAACACAATCCAATCCTGCTAAATACTTCAGGAATTTCTCCTTTATCTTAGAGCTTCTGGTAATATTAAAACGCTACTAGAAATCATAAAAAATGGTAGCCACTTCTTAATATAACCCCCCCACCAACACACACACACAAACACAAACACACGCACTATCTTTTCTTCTAGATTTACAACATTAATTGTATTAAGGCAGAGATTATGCACTACATAGTATAAAAAGTATAATTACCTGAGGTAAATACCTCAGCAGTGCTGGTAAAGGGCAAAAGCTTAAATTAATACAAAATGATGTGTGAACAACCACAAAAAACCCCACCCCAACTCACCTCTGCCAACTTGCCCTGGCCAACTCGTTGCAGGCCAATTCGCATTGGAATAATTCATTTTTAAAATTCATTTTTATTTTTTGACATTCGCGTTTTATTTTGTCCATCCTTTTGCATCCTTTCTTTAATGATTTTATCCCACCATTTCTTCAATATTAGTGTATTTCTTTCCCCATGGTGAGTTGACTGACAGCAAATTGACTGTGACGAGTTGTCCGATAGCAAATTGAATGCAAAGTGTCCTGCAGTGAGTTAGTTGTGGGAAGTGAACTGCAGTGAGATGTCCTAGATCCAAAACGAACTTATATTTCTGCATAGTGAAGCAGATAGAGTATATTGATAAATACAAGCTGTGAACTCCTACCTCCCTTGCCAATTAGTGTACGAGTTGGAATTGAAGACAAAAATATGAATATGAAGACAAAAACCACTCAGCCTTTCTGAAATCCCGTGGCATAGGAGCATCAGCAAATAAGTAACAAACACATGCACACACACACAAATCCTCACAGTATACAAAAGGCAGCACTTATTCACATTAAAAACTAATTTTGAAGAAGTTATCTTCATTTCACACCTTTTTCCATTTGGGCAAAGTAAGGGCAAACAGTAGATGAAGCTTCACTTTATTCTACTTTGTTTAAAATTTGGAGAAAGAAAAGACTAAAATATATTTTCAGCCCAAGAATAATTTATGCACAGAATTTTCAACAGATGTCAGCAGCTGGCTCTTCAACCTTGCTTTAAATTTCAATAGGCTATGATTTGAAAATTGTTGCTATGCATAGCCAATTCCTGTGAACCAACCCTATCCAAAGAAGTATATCAAAGTACAAATTACATTTAGTATATAAGTTCTAGTTATGTTAAACATTTGTTGAGCAACTATATGGTTAAAGAGGAGATACAATCATAATTCTAAATATATCAAAATAATATTACTACAGAACAATCATCCTGCTTCCCTCAAAATATTGAAGAAAATGACTTCAGCTACTGCTAACTAGAAACAAAATGCTCAATAAAGAATTGAATTATCATATATTTAAAGCAAAAACCACCAGAGACATATATCCTCCTTAAATTTCAGAGTGCAAATACATGTACAGTGATCCCCCGATCATTGCGAGGGTTCCGTTCCAGGACCCCTCGCAATGATCGGTTTTTCGCGAAGTAGCGCTGCAGATGGTGTTTTTACTTAGAAACATAGAAACATAGAAGTCTGACGGCAGAAAAAGACCCCATGGTCCATCTAGTCTGCCCTTATACTATTTTCTGTATTTTATCTTAGGATGGATATATGTTTATCCCAGGCATGTTTAAATTCAGTTACTGTGGATTTATCTACCACGTCTGCTGGAAGTTTGTTCCAAGGATCTACTACTCTTTTAGTAAAATAATATTTACTTCCGCCACAGCAGCGAGGAGCCGAAGATTGGGGTTTCCCCACCGCCCACGCAAACTCCTCGCTGCCGCTCGCCCGCCCTTGTCCGCCGCCTGCCTGCCCGCGCGCCCGCCACGCGCCCGCCCTTCGCCCGCCCATGCCGTTTGCTCGCGCCGCTTCCCAGCTGAGTCCTGAAGCGAATTGGCTTCAGGACTCAGCTGGGAAGCGGCGCGAGCGAGCGGCACAAGCGAACGGCTTGTCCGCCGCCTGCCTGCCCGCTCGCCCGCCACTCGCCCGCCCTTCGCCCGCCCACGCCGTTCGCTCGCGCCGCTTCCCAGCTGAGTCCTGAAGCCAATTCGCTTCAGGACTCAGCTGGGAAGCGGCGCGAGCGAACAGCGTGGGCGGGCGAAGGGCGGGCGAGCGGCGGGCGAGCGGGCAGGCAGGCGGCGGACAAGCCGTTCGCTCGCGCCGCTCGCTCGCGCCGCTCGCTCGCTCGCGCCGCTTCCCAGCTGAGTCCTGAAGCCAATTCGCTTCAGGACTCAGCTGGGAAGCGGCGCGAGCGAACGGCGTGGCCGGGCGAGCGGCGGGCGGGCAGGCGGCGGACAAGCTGTTCGCTCGCTCCGCTCGCTCGCGCTGCTTCCCAGCTGAGTCACTTCAGGACTCAGCTGGGAAGCGGCGCGAGCGAACGGCGTGGGCGGGCGAGCGGCAGCGAGGAGTTTGCGTGGGCGGTGGGGAAACTCCTCGCTGATGCCCGCCGCTCGTCCTCCCGCCAGCAAGAGGGGGAAGACCCAGGGAAGCCGCCCAGCAGCTGATCTGCCCGGCGCCATCTACGCATGCGTGGCCATTAAAAAAAAGGGCGCGCATGCGCAGATGGTGTTTTGACTTCCGGGTTGAAAAATCACGATTTAGCCCGTTCGCAATGATCGGGATCGCGATACCCGGGGGATCACTGTATATACAAATTGAATCATATAGTATTCTTGAACTAAGCCAGTTAATTAGCTTATTGCTTTCCATAGCTTTTAAGAAAAAATAAGAATAATATTTGAGGAATGTACAGTATATAAATCCTTCTGCTTAATATTTGGTTTTTGTTTAGTTGCTTATAACTACATAGATTGTGATAAAATGAAAAATGCTCATTTATTATTATTGTATGAATGTAGCTATGCGATTTTATACATTCAAGATTTATGGCTTAATTCCATATTTGCACACAAAGGCAACAACTGTAGATTATTTAACACAAGAATGACTAAAACCAGATATAATAATAACCTGCCTATTGTGTCTCTTTTCCATAAGATTTTTTTTTGTTGGAAAACTAAGCTATCTTACCTACCACATACAATTTATGAACTTATTTGGATAATTTGATTTTGGATCTTTTTGTGGTTCAAGACATTTTGGCAACTTGTGTTTAGAAGTTACACAAGATCACCATAATAAATCAATTACAAAATCAATTTCCAATATTTATCCAGAGCCAAGGACAACACTGGCTAGGTTTATACACCCAACACATAGCCCATGTGGTCTAGGTGTGTGAATGGAGGTATTGTCATTTGTACATTCCAATTTATGACTTAGCATACGCCAATCCAGCTAATTTTGGTGTACAGTATTCTTAAACCACAGTTAAATCAAACACAGCTAAGCTTAATGCATTCAATTCAGTCATTATTCAAATAGTCGAAATACTTTATTAGAAAGACAAAAAGATTTATAAACCACAATTAGCTAAACTGACTACATGAGAAAATAACAGCTCCCTCATTTTAATGGGAAGTACTGTACAATTTACCTGCCCTGCTACTCGTGTTTTACAAAACATAAACATCAGGGATAGAATGAAGCAGGTTGCTGTAGAAATAACTGACAGTTGATATGAAACGGGCATGTTTTTAGAAATGTGTTTTTACATATTAAAACAACATATTTTTTAAAAACTCCACTTTTAATTTTTATTTGCATCTCATACTCTCACTTCAAAGAGTTAACACAAAAGACTATTTGGGCAGCTAGCCTTGGTTATTTATTTTGCACAGCCAAGTGCTGCATATTTTCTGGAATCTTGTAAAAGATGCATATTTGGCACTATGTAGGTTAAATCTTTTGCACTAATTATAGGTTTCAGAAACCAGACAGATTTATTTCAGAATCCTGGTTTTACTTGGCAGTCTACAGTTTGTTACTACTAACGTTATTATTTACAACGAAATATAGCTCGCTGATTATATGCTATTTCATTTGGACAAACTTTCTTTCATTCCCAGGGGACACTTGCATCTAAAAGACATTGCGCAAAACAAAAGGTCCATGTTTTCTAACAAAGCTGATAAAGGCGCATAATTTAAAAAAGCATATTTGGTTTTTTTACAAGTCTTTGAAGTTGCTATCAATTCCTGTATGATATATAACCTCATTCATCCAGTGTTCTAATGGGATCTCTGAATTATAGCCTCTGCTATAGCGCTAAGAAGCATAGATTGTGGCAAGGGAGCCCAGTGGTTACAGTACCACGGAGAGCTCCAAAGAAACAACTTCCTGATCCAATGATGAAATTAAATTCAAACAGGTTACCTTGGCTGATATAGCATCTTTTAAACTCCACCCTCTTTTTAAGCCCCCAATCTCTCATACCCCTAATGACATAGCTACATAGACTGCAGATTGAAAACCTGCATAGCTGAAGTACTTACATCCATCCATTTTGTCACCATTGGTTTTGGTGAATTAGGTTCAATGAATCCCTGGGCAGGATTTTTTCAGTACCTTGGATTTGAAAGCATCTGGCTTTGTGATTCCTACTTCTTTCAGACTCTGGGTGTACAGATTATTTATTTATTTATTTATTTATTTATTTATTACTTAGATTTGTATGCCGCCCCTCTCCGAAGACTCGGGGCGGCTCACAACATGTAGAAACAAATCATAAGTAAACAGACAAATTTAAAAATATTTAAATTTTTTTTTAAAAAAAAAACCCATATGCTAACAGACGCACACACAGACATACCATGCATAAATTAAACATGCCCAGGGGGAGATGTTTCAGTTCCCCCATGCTTGACGGCAGAGGTGGGTTTTAAGGAGTTTACGGAAGGCAGGAAGAGTAGGGGCAGTCCTAATCTCCGGGGGGAGTTGGTTCCAGAGGGCCGGTGCCGCCACAGAGAAGGCTCTTCCCCTGGGGCCCGCCAACCGACATTGTTTAGTTGACGGGACCCGGAGAAGGTCCACTCTGTGGGACCTAATCGGTCGCTGGGATTCGTGCGGCAGGAGGCGGTCTCGGAGATATTCTGGTCCAATGCCATGAAGGGCTTTAAAGGTCATAACCAACACTTTGAATTGTGACCGGAAACTGATCGGCAGCCAATGCAGACTGCGGAGTGATGACGAAACATGGGCATACCTAGGTAAGCCCATGACTGCTCTCGCAGCTGCATTTTGCACGATCTGAAGTTTCCGAACACTTTTCAAAGGTAGCCCCATGTAGAGAGCATTACAGTAGTCGAACCTCGAGGTGATGAGGGCATGAGTGACTGTGAGCAATGAGTCCCGGTCCAGATAGGGCCGCAACTGGTGCACCAGGCGAACCTGGGCAAACGCCCCCCTCGCCACAGCTGAGAGATGTTGTTCTAATGTGAGCTGTGGATCGAGGAGGACGCCCAAGTTGCGGACCCTCTCTGAGGGGGTCAATAATTCCCCCCCCAGGGTAATGGATGGACAGATGGGATTGTCCTTGGGAGGCAAAACCCACAGCCACTCCGTCTTATCCGGGTTGAGCTTGAGTCTGTTGACACCCATCCAGGCCCCAACAGCCTCCAGGCACCGGCACATCACTTCCACCGCTTCGTTGACTGGGCATGGGGTGGAGATGTAAAGCTGGGTATCATCAGCATATTGATGATACCTCACCCCATGTCCTTGGATGATCTCACCCAGCGGTTTCATGTAGATATTAAATAGCAGGGGGGAGAGGACCGACCCCTGAGGCACCCCACAAGGGAGAGACCTCGGAGCCGACCTCTGACCCCCCACTAACACCGACTGCGACCGGCCAGAGAGGTAGGAGGAGAACCACTGGAGAACAGTGCCTCCCACTCCCAACCCCTCCAGCCGGTGCAGGATACCATGGTCGATGGTATCGAAAGCCGCCGAGAGGTCGAGGAGCACCAGGACAGAGGATAAACCCCTGTCCCGGGCCCGCCAGAGATCATCCATCAACGCGACCAAAGCGGTTTCCGTGCTGTAACCGGGCCTGAAACCCGACTGCTGGGGACCTAGATAATCGGCTTCTTCCAAGGACCGCTGGAGCTGGAGTGCCACCACCTTCTCAACAACCTTCCCCATAAAGGGAAGGTTGGAGACTGGACGATAGTTATTAAGCACAGCTGGGTCCAGGGAGGGCTTCTTGAGAAGGGGGCGCACAAGCGCTTCTTTATAGAGTGATGGAAAAACTCCCCTCCCCAAGGAAGCGTTGGTAATCTCCTGGGCCCAGCTCCGTGTCACCTCCCTGCTGGCCGAAACCAACCAGGAGGGACACGGATCCAGTAAACAGGTGGCGGAACTCACAGCTCCAATGGCCTTGTCCACTTCATCAGGTGTCACCAGATCAAACTCTTCCCAGACAGGTGGACAAGTACGTGCCCCGGTCACCTCGACTGACTCGTTGTCAGTCGACTCTGTTTTACAATTGGAGTCGAGGTCGGCCCGAATCTGAGCGACTTTATCAGCGAAAAACGTGTTAAAATCCTCGGCACTACTCTGTAAGGGCTCCCCAACTCCCCCGATTAAGAAGGGAGCGGGTCACCCTAAACAGAGCGGCCTGGCGGGATTCCGCTGATGCAATCAAGGCGGCATGGTACGCGCATCTTGCCGCCTTGAGCGCCACTTTGTAAGTCTTAATAAAAGCTCTTACAAGTGTTCGATCGGATTCAGACCTACTCTTCCTCCATCGCTTCTCTAGACGTCTCTTTTGGCGCTTCAACTCCCGGAGCTCCTCGTTGAACCATGGGGCTCTACGGGGTCTAACGCCTCGGAGAGGTCGCAAAGGCGCAATCCGGTCAAGAGCCTCCGCAGCAGCCGTATTCCAGGCCTCCGCGAGAGACTCCGCCGAACTGTGGACAAGTGCCTCTGGAATAACCCCAAGCGCCGTCTGAAAGCCCTCTGGGTCCATCAGGCGTCTGGGGCGGAACATCTTCATTGGTTCCGCCTCCCTGCGGGGAAGGATTGGAGCCAGGAAGTCAAGCCGTAGTAGAAAATGGTCTGACCATGACAAAGGCAACGCTTCTAAGCCCCTTAGTCTCGGACCATTACTCAATTGCTCGGAAAGGAATACCATGTCAGGTGCGTGCCCTCCCTCGTGAGTCGGACCCTGTACTACTTGAGTCAGGTCCATGGCTGTCATGGTGGCCATGAACTCCTGTGCCAACCCAGAGGTTTCGCCGAGTGACGGCAGGTTGAAGTCCCCCAGGACAATGAGTCCGGGGAACTCCACCGCCAACCCGGCTACCTCCTCGAGTAGCACAGGCAGGGCTTTTGACACGCAGCTGGGAGGCAGGTACGTGAGAAATAAGCCCACCTGGACCCCTAAGTCCAACTTCAACAAGAGAGACTCGCAACCCGCAATTTCCGGAGCAATGAGTCTACGTAGGCAAAGGCTCTCCCTGGCTATAATAGCCACTCCTCCCCCCCCCTTCCCTGGGGTCGCGGTTGATGCCATATCTGAAACCCGCCTGGGCAAATTTCAGAGAGAGGAACACCTCCCTCCGGGCCCAGCCGGGTTTCAGTAATACACGCCAGGTCGGCCTCCTCATCCAGGATCAAATCCCGGATGAGGAGAGCTTTATTTACCACCGACCTGGCGTTAAGCAGCAGCAACCTGAGCTCAGGGCCAGAGTTACACTCATCACCAGTACCAAAGATTGGGCTCACAGAGCCAGAACAAGGGACCGTTATTAAGCAACGGTCCCTCGTTCCCCTGGAACGGCTAGCTATTGCAGGACAGTGACCATAACAAGAGTGTTCACCCACGCAAAGGACTGCATTTGCACAATAAATTAATTATAGCTTAGCATAAATTCTGTACCAAATATTTATCAAGGATCCTTTACCAGATATAGTAAACTGCAACTGGCCCTTCCTCTCCTGCCAATCTCAGGCATGGCTGGTCAGAACTCCCATTCCTTTTTTAAAAAATAGCAAAAAAAGGGACTGATTTGAGATCTGGGTGGCCCTATATCAGTAGGCGAAGCCTGAAAGTTACCCTAGTGGTTATGTAGAATTTTATTTTTTTTTAAAAAAAACTGGAGTACTACAGCTACAGAAGCAGTTTATTCAGCAATTCCTCTGGTCATCTCTGCCTAGAGATGTTAGGACAGTGGTTCTCAACTTTTTTTGGCCATGCCCCACCTAAGCATCTCTAAAATCCTGAGGTCTCCCCCTCCCCCCATGACATATAATTCTTATTATTCAAAAAGTGAACTACTCACATGGAAGCCTAAAAGACCAGTAACTAAGTTTAAACAAGGTTCCAATTAAAAATGAAACTGCCCCCCTGTGGGGCATGGGCCCCACATTGGGAGCCAGGGCGTTAAGACCTAAGGAGAAGTTAAACATTGATTAACTACTTATCTGGGCAACTCCGTCTTTTTTGTGGCAACTTTACTGGATAATGACTAAGACAAAACCAATCAAATTCAGACACTTTATTTTAGCCATAATCTAACCCTTCATTTTCAATTACAATCCACGTATTTCTGCATAGCCTCTCTGTCCCAACTATGTCCTCAAATCTTTTTCCCTACAGGTGCCGCCTTTCACTTGCTTTCTCATACTTTCTTGTTCCTTCAGCTGCCTGGGAATTGTCTTTAAGCTTCCCTACTTCCCTTCATAGCTTTGTCAACCAAGCTCATTTCCTTTTCAATTTGTGGTTTTCCATTCTCCTTCTGATTTTATTAATTTATTAATTTATTTATTAGACTTCTATGCCGCCCTCAGGGTGGCGTACAACATAATGAAAACAATATGTAAAAAGAAATATAGTTATTGTTTAAAAAAGAATTATTAATAAAATTGTAAAATGCAGTCATCCCCCGTATCTCCAGGGGAAGTTCGTTCCAGAGGCCACCACCAAGAAGGCTCTTTCCCTAGGCCCCGCCAGATGACATTGCCGACAGGACCTGGAGAAGGCTGTGGGACCTAACCTATAGAGTCACAGTTTTGCTCTTCTATCATGAATACTGAAATACTAAAGCTTCCTATAATTAAAAAATTATGAACATATTCAGGAGTTCAAGTGTGCAAAGCTCTCTTCTCTCCCCAAAACTGATAAAACTGATGAATATTAGAATTTTGCTTTCTTCCCTTTTCAGAAAGGACTCATACAGGTAATGGAGAGATGAAAAGGCCCTTATTTGCTATTTCCACAGAAGATAAAGTGGCTCCAATGAAATTAAATGCAGATGTATAAATCAACCACCCTGGCTTTAATACTAAGCACACATATACCCATCTTAACCACAACTCTGCAAGTTTGTTTAATACATTTCTCTTCTATTTTTTTAAACTTCAAAAATGCAGACACTGGCTTTAACTTCACACTTCAATGTACAAGTTTAGCAAAAGGGGGTTGAAATGGGAAAACACTGTTTTATAGCCATGAATTTACTTCAAATATAAAGGCAGTAACTTCAATCAATCAATCAATCAATCAATCAATCAATCAATCATTTTATGCCATCCATCTCCCCTCTGGGCAACCTACAGATTTTTAAAAATAGAAAAAAATTAAAATATTAAAACTGTTCAAATTAAAATGTTAAAACTAAAACATGACTGAGACGGATAACATGAGTACGAAGACTTTTTACCCTGTCAACTGCCTTCAGCTGTGAGTGCCCTGTTGGAGCTTCAAGCCAACAACCAGCAAATCCAAGTTTAAATACAACTTCCAGTAGGCCAACAGGGGAGGGGGGGGAGCCAATTCCCCCCCCCAACTATGGCTACAAATTAGGCCACGATCACTGTCTCCTCGGTTTCATTTAAGTCCAAGAGTTTAGTTAACACAAAGCAAAACTAGGTTAAATGGATTTATTGCTGCCAGGATTTTGAGCTTAAATAAATCCAACATCAAGTGTGAGACCTACAAAGAGTGGCTTGCCTAAGGCCACCTAATCTCTTAAAGTGCAGGATTGGAATTTCAATTAATGAAACTATCAATTAACTGGTAAACCAGCTTGTATCTCTAATTGTTGCAACTAATTTACCTGTCTGTATTTCACAAAAATGTAATAAATAATATGCCTAAAGTCAGGGGCTGATAAACACCACCATTTTGGGTTGGTATATGTGCCAATCCCAATTTAAGACCTACAACAGCAATTTGGCATTATCAAAGTGGCAACCCCACCCATCCACCCATATCAAACCCTTGAATAAAACGCAGGGTACTACATAGCCCCTTAAAACAAAATATTCACACGCCAATCAAAGCTTCTTCACTGAAGTAACAAGCCTTGCCGCATATATGCATGAATTCTCGCTCTCCCATTTTAAAGGAACAATTCTTTGCCTTTTAGTCATGCTTCAAATACGCTCTTCCTAAAATATTTTTCTGCTTGGCTGGAATGTTCTAATTTTCAAAATAATGGCCAGGAATCTCAGACAAAGTGGCTGAGAAAGCAGATGACCTGAAATGAAATTTGTGGTATCTATGGCTCCAAAGCACATGGCTATATTTTTCAGGTTTTCTATTACTAAAATATAAAGGCTTTTATTTTAATAAAAGCACAGCTTCTTTAGTCACAATGCCAGCCTGCAATGCATATATATATGCTAACAAAGTGAAAAGGGTGGGGAGTGGGAAGACAAGAGAGAATCTTTGACTTAGGATTTTTTATAACCAGACTTGGTTTTGTTCAACACTGTGGGTTTTTTTAAAGTTAACAAAGCAGTTCAAAAGAAACAGGCTGAAATTGGTAATGCATCAATCACAACTGGGCTTATGCCACATTTGACTGCAGAAAAGACTCATCTTAGAAACCCCACAGACATTGTCTCTGTAGTACTGAAAGCAGCACTTGGGATTTATGAACAACAATAGAAAAGAAACTTGTGAATCTCCCTTTATGTAGTTCCAGAAACACAAAGCAATCCCTTGGGAACAGATGTCATAAGGACCAAATTGACCATAATCAGTATGTTCCTGACTAAAGCAGAATTATATTCAAGAAAGAATATATTTCAAAAGAAGGGCCACACACACTCACACACAAACTATTGTTTTGATTTAAAACTCAAATTTGCCATACAAAGCCAAGAAATAGCCCAAATGGCTTTTACATTTAAAAAAGAAAAAAAAAAGTAGTAATTTCAACCACGCAATTTTTCCATTCTTCTTAAGACTGCAGCTCCCAATTCTACTGAGGGAATATTCCTTAGGATCATAGAATTCTTTGGATTATGCTCCTTTGTGGGAACATTTGTAGCTGCTCCGTTTCAGAATGAGCAGCATATAAATACAATAAATGCAATGAATGAATGAATGAATGAATGAATGAATGAATGAATGAATGAATGAATGAATGTGCAAATACAGTCATACCTCGTCTTACGAACCTAATTGGTTCCAGGGGGAGGTTCGTAAGACGAAAGGTTCGTAAGACGAAACATTGTTTCCCATAGGAAACAATGTAAAGTCAATTAATCCATGCAACCCAAAAAAAACAACGCAAAAAAACGGTGTTCGGCGACTGCTGGGAAGCCACGCGGCTATTTTAAAAGGTGACAGCCGGCCTGGGGGGCTTCCCAGCAACCTCCCGAACCCCGAACCCGGAAGTTCGGCAAAAGTTCGGGGTTCGGGAGGTTGCTGGGAAGCCCCCCAGGCCAGCTGTCACCTTTTAAAACAGCCGCGCGGCTTCTCAGCAGCTTCCCGAAGCCGAACGCCAAACCCAAACTTCCACGTTCGGCGACTGCTGGGAAGCCGCGCGGCTGTTTTAAAAGGTGACAGCCGGCCTGGGGGGCTTCCCAGCAACCTCCCGAACCCAGAAGTTCGGCAAAAGTTCGGGGTTCGGGAGGTTGCTGGGAAGCCCCCCAGGCCGACTGTCACCTTTTAAAACAGCCACGCGGCTTCCCAGCAGCTTCCCGAAGCCGAACGCCAAACCTGAACTTCCGCGTTCGGCGTTCGGAGACTGCTGGGAAGCCGCGCGGCTGTTTTAAAAGGTGACAGCCGGGCTGGGGGGCTTCCCAGCAACCTCCCGAACCGAACCCGGGGTTCAGAAAAATTTTGCCTCTTCTTACGAACTTTTTTCGAGTTACAAACCGGCATTCGGGAGGCTGCTTGGAAGCCCCGCCGCCCAGCTGTCACCTTTTAAAACAGCCGCGCGGCTTCCCAGCAGTCTCCGAATGCCGGTTCGTAACTCGAAAAAAGTTCGTAAGAAGAGGCAAAATTTTTCTGAACCCTGGGTTCGTATCACGAGTTGTTCGTAAGACGAGGGGTTCGTATCTTGAGGTACCACTGTATATACAAATTGAATCATATAAAAATAATTCATATAAAATCATATTTTTAAAAAGAGAGGTTTCTTAGTGATAAATGGGTTAATGGGAAAATAAGATATAGGATTAGATATATAAATAAGATCAATTTATATGACTGGTCTACAATAAATATATAAAAATAGTTGTGCAATCAAAGATGGAAAGAAACGGAAACACCGAAAGAAGAAGTACTTAGGAAAATTATAGAATGTGCAGAGCTAGATATGATGACGAGACGGTTAAATAACCAAGAAGAATCTGAATTCTATAATATTTGGCAGATGGTATATGTTTGGTGGGATAAAAAAATATATAAGGGTGTTGAAATATAAAGTTAAAGAGTTAAACCTGTTAGAAAGAACAAGCTATGTAGTAATGTTTTATATTAGAATTTATTTCTCTGATTTGATCTAATTTATAATTAGTTTTTCCATTTTGTATAAAGAAGTCTTCTACTTTTGAGCGGAGCAACTGTAGCTCCTTTCTGTTATTTGTTTTGTTTTTTAATGTTTGTTTGTAATGTTTTGTTTTCACAAAATAATAAAAATATTTCAAAAAAAATAGTTGTGCAATAGGTTGTGAGCACAATAAGAATTGTAACACAGATTTGCTACACAAATGTCCAACATTCTTAAATGTCTTTCTTTTGTATGTCATGTATATATGTTTAAAAATAAAACTTCATTCAAAAGAAAATAATAATTTTACCTAATTTTATTGATTGCCCCACCCCCCAAGGCAAGTCTGACAGGAAGACATCTTATTTTTAAAATGAAGAAATCTTCCCCATTTGGCTATAAATCCCCAACTTATATTATACAATTGTCCCAAAGCTGCAATAATAAACAAAGCAGGGGCAGAATGCAGATTATAGCAGTGGTCATAGGAAGCATCTCTATTTCCTTCAGTGTGGCAATATAACATGCAACCTACATATGGCGTTATTCCCCTATAGGATTAATCATGCTTGCCTGTGTTTATGTGAAGGTCAAATTAGGGATAGTCCTTATCAGTTGAATCTGTGTATGGCTTATGTTTCTGACCTGGTTAGCATTCTTGTGTGAATATATGCATGCAAAACTCAGAGTGGACAGTATATACTTTAATCTGGGTCACATAATTAGGATGGCAGTCTGAGAATGGAGCAGATGGCCACCTTTTGAGCTGTTGCCCAACCAGAGTTTTTGTTTTTTTAATAGTTCTGATCAGTGCAATCCCCAAACTTGATCCAGCTCTTTTTTTTAAATTAGATCTTTCCTTTTCTGATTTCTCTTGCCATACCAAATTTGATTCAGCTGGGGGGGGGGGGTTCCCCAGAGAATAATCCTGTTGACAATGTCCTGGGTCTTTTCCCATTAATTCCTTTGCAGCATTCCATTGAATTAGAGATAATAAAACAACCATCCTCTCTGTCTGTCATCAGCAGGGTTTGGAATTTTTGAGGTTCCAGTATCAGAATTCTGATCTTCCTGCCCAACATCCATACTACTCCAACCAGTTCTTCCATATGTAATGTAGTTACAGTAGCACAAAAATGCAGTACTCCTTTTCCCCTGTCTTCTGTCCTCCTTAAAACATTTTATCCAAATATTTTCAAAGCAGAAGCTGAAATTTATATCTTAAGACATGAGGGTTGGATTTTTTTTTTTTTAAAAAAAACCCTTATTTGCAAAAAGGAAGACATTTTTTAGAAGAATGTTATGCCGAAGAAGGTAAACCTCATAAAATGAGTATAATAATATTGGGAACCCCCCCCCAGCAATTTCAGCAGTTATTCAGTATTTCATTGTTTATTAAAATATTTCTTTTGGGGCTCATGCAGTCTTTAACAACGTTTCAGTAAAATTTGGAGTTGCTTCTAGATGAGGTGAGCAACACATAAATCCAATAAATAAATAGTGAAAGAAAATTGTCTTCAATTTGAAATTGAATTTATTTGTTAATCCTGTAACCCTGAAGAAGAAGAAAAATCTTCCCACCAAAATTTAGCTATTTTCTCACCAGAACATTGCTGGGAAGGCTCAAATAGGGCAGTGGGGTTTCATGTAAAGAATCAGTCACCCACCCATTCCAAGTAATACCGTGTTTCCCCGAAAGTAAGACAGTGTCTTACTTTCTTTTTACCCCCAAAAGCCCCACTACGTCTTACTTTCGGGGTATGTCTTACATTGGAAAAAAATTGAAAGGGTAGCATTCCCGAAGGCATCTCCCCAGAGTCCAGAAGGGCAGCCGCGGGACAGGAGCCTCGTGAGCCCTTTTCCAAGTTCAACCTCAGGGCTCCAAGCGGCGTGCACGTGTGGAGCCGCAGATGCGTGTCGGGGAAGCATGTGTCTGGAGGGGAGGAGCCGCTCTGCGCAATTGGGCAGCCCCACCTGCCTGCCGGAAAGGAGGCGGGCGAAGGAGGGCGCAGCTCCGGCCGCTCGCCTCGGAGCCGGTCGGCCTCGCTGGCCTCTTGCAGCCGAGCCTCGGCAGGACTCGGTTGCTGGGACGAGCACCTTCGCTGCAAGCCGCCGCCCGCTCGGCTCGCTTTGGACCAGCGCCGTCCTTCGCTTTGCCAAGCCAGGGAAGAGGCGGTGGCGCCACGGCGAGGCGCGCGCGGGGAACTTGGAAGCGACGTCATCGGGCTCCCCCCCCGGCAATACCCCCGTGTTTCCCCGTAAGTAAGACATATGTCTTACTTTCGGGGTACGGCTTATATTAGCCGACCCCCCTGAAACCCCCGATACGTCTTACAATCGGGGGTGTCTTACTATCGGGGAAACAGGATATGTAATAAACTTTATTGATGATAAAATGTGCAATTTTGTGAATCTCTTGCTTGTGCAATTATTTGGGATTCATTTCCAAAAAGGTACTTTGGAACACAAAGAGGCACAATCTAAACACCTGTCAGATAAGTCTAAAAAAAGATGTGGATGGTCTAAATCGCAGGTGTCAAACTCTTGGCGTCACATTGCTGTCATGTGACACATTGTTCCCCTTTCAGGGCTGGGGGTGGGGGTGGCCTGTGTGTGACGCATCAAGCCTGTGGGCCGCCAGTTCAACACCCCTAGTCTAATGGCAGGAAACTGGCCGGGCCTTCATGCCGCTCTCAAATTTCCTGGGAAATTTTTCCGGGTTTGGGTTCTTAAGTAGAAAATGGTTCTTAAGAAGAGGCAAAAAATCTTGAACACCCGGTTCTTATCTAGAAAAGTTATTAAGTAGAGGCATTCTTAGGTAGAGGTACTATTGTACTCCTTGATTTATGACTGCAATTGTATCCAAAATTTCTGTAGCTAAGTGACACAGTTTTCAAATGAATTTTGCCCCATTTTATTATTACACTTAAATGACTTTATTACTGCAGTTAAGCAACTAATATGGTTGTTAGGTACATATGACTTTCCCATTGACTTTGCTTTGTCAGAAGGTCGCAAAAGCAAATCATATGACCGTGGCACACTGCAACTGTCATAAATATCAGTTGTAAATTGAATTTTAATTATGTGACTATGTACATACTGCAATGATCATGTTAAAATGGTCAGAAATCACTTTTTTCATTGTCATTATAACTGAACAATTCCTAAAAGGACTATTTTAAGTTGAGGCCTATCTGTATTTATAGGGCCCACCAGATTACACTGCTTCTCCAAAAGGACTTGAAACATGCCCAATGCCAGGTGGGAAGGACATAAGCCATGATGAATAAAGAGTCCTGCCACTAACCTGACCCCATAACTGGTAGGGCCTTAAAGATGGCCACCAGCACTCCATTTAGGTATCCTCCAATGTAAGGCTGCCAACATCCATTCAGTCCAAACAGTGACTAAATGTCAGCCCCAGTAGGTTTGCCTAACCAGAAAATCAACCCTACCGGATGACAAGAATTACTTTTAGTGAGGACAGCTATACACTACTAAAAGAATCTTGCAAGAATGATTGTGTATATACACACACACATACCCCTGGTGAATCAGCGAAGTGTTTGCCTCAACTGCTTCAAAATATTATCTGGTTTGCCAGGATTTAAAGAACTTTTCAGGCCTCTTACTCAAGGAGCAGTTGTTGCATATTTCTGTCATGCTTTCCTCCTTTCTATACCAAGCCGCACCAGAACTTCAAGAAATCCCCAAATTCCCTCTGGAATTCAGCTGGGTCCATCAGGCTCCTGGGATGGACAGATCAAATTGATCCCTCCTCTTTATAATGGGGAGGGGGGTATCAGGAAACTCCATGATTACCAGGGAATTACAGCAAATTATTTGCTAAATTTGATATACAAGTATTGTACAATTTAGAACAGATAGAAACAGTTGGTGTATTTTATTTCCCACAAAATACCTTTAAAAAAACCTTCTTTCCAGTTTAAATACTGTATTTTTCAGAGTATAAGACACACCTTTTTCCTCCCTAAAAGAGGCTGATAATTTGGGTGCATCTTATACTCTGAATGTAGCTCTTTCCCCCCACACACAGACCTAACTAGTTGCTAACGATCTTCCCAGCTCTTATCTTGCAGGCTCTTTCATTGTTTCTCCCTGCAAAGAATGTTTTCCAAACCCTTTCTTTGTAGTTTTTTTTCAATTATCTACTTGCTCTGAATATTTCTTTCAAGTCCTTACCAGGTACTAAAAATGTTCTCAGCTCTTACCGGCTTGCAAGCTCTTTCATTATTACTCTCTGTGAAGAATGTTTTCCAAGCCCTAAGTCTTTGCAGGGTTTTTTTTTCATTGCTCTATGTGCTCCAAATGTTTCTTTCCAGATGCTAATGATGTTCCCAGCTCTTACTGGCTTGCAAGCTTTTCCATTGTTACTCTCTCTGAATAAGTTTTTTTAAAAAGCCCTCACCAGGGGATAAAATAATATGCTGAAGCTGACCAGACTAAGGACGCTAGCCAGATGAATATCTGATAAGCAGATTCTTTCCCATATTTTCCTCCCCAAAAACTAAGGTGTGTCTTATATTCTGGTGTATCGTATACTCTGAAAAATATGGTATGTCTTTAAAATATTATGTCTCTAAACAAAAGACACATTCTATTATGATATCTATGTACTGATTATGTATCATCAAGCTGGTGGTAGTGAATGACCACAAAGACCTACTTTCTCTAGGATGATTTGTCCCCATTATGTTAGTACTGTGCAATGTCTATTTAATGATTCCAAATCTCTTAATTATGTTCTTCATATACAATGTGGACTGCGAGTATACAGATTCAAATCAGTACAACATAAAAGCTCAATACAAAGAAAATACAAAAATACACCAACATAGATATATAACTTATAGGGATTCCCCCTTCCCCGCTAGCTTAAGTATTTTTCTAAGCAATATTTTATATATGAGATTAATTTCAGTTCCAGGTTTGCATTCTAACAGCAATATACTGTATCTGTCTTAAGTATCCTAAAACCCAGTCAAGCTCTTTGGGTGAGTAGTGCAAACATCTGGAATTAGAAACTGGATCACATCTGAAACAAGCATACCTTTGTAAAGTCTTTTATCTCCTAACATCTTACATTGCTTTTGAAAGTCAAATTTTCCATGGTAACTAAGCCATCATTTAATACAATCATTAAAAGCTCTATTGTAAAGTCTATTAACTACACTACTGTTCAAACCAAACTTAACTCATACACATAAAAACAGACACACAAATATAAACAGATGTCCAGGGAATACCATTCCTTGCATATTTATGGCCCTGGAACCTTTTAAAATATGGAATGAATTGAGTTATTCCAAAACAAAATAAGCTTATTTAAAAACAATAATTCCTTTAGTTTATTCGCTAGCATATTATACACACAGACACCAAAATGTGGCAAATATAAATTCAGACCAAACTAATGCAATAAAAATATTAACACTCCCAAATGAGCACCAATTCCTATGAATTTATGTACCAAATCCATGCACACGTACTCATATATCTTGTGCTTTACTTTTATTAATAACACATTTTCCCTCATCCCCAGGTTTTGGCCAAAGCTTGCAATACACCAAGCATTGGCCAATAGCAACATTTTACAGTAAATCGCAATGAAACAAGTCAAAAGAGCAATTTTGTATGAGATACTTTAATCAACAACAAGCAACAAGCCTTCTCAGTTTATATTTGTTATTGTCAAACTGGAAAGACATCCTGCTATTCAGTGACATTTCTAGATCCAAGTTATATTACCACAGAATTTGAAGAGACTTCTAAAAGTTGAGCAGAATATGTAATTAGGAAATCAGACAAAAAGGAAAAATCACACAAAAGGGTTGAAATCTTAGCAGTGAGAATTCAGAGGAACTTAACATGTAATATTCAGTTCTGGTTTTGTCATTTAGGTCATAAAATTGTATGGTGCTGGAGTGCAGAAGTCCCAATTCAAGAATCCTTCACAGATACATGTCCAGACTTGGTGCATCTGACAAAGGGGGGCCTACCATTTCACTCAATAATTTCACGAATGAACTGCTCTTAGTATTAGGGTTTTCTTCACATTCAACTACAGCTTGTCTTCATGTAACTTAAGCACATCATTCTGTATTAAATCTAAGAGATCTGTGTAAGTTTTATTTATTTTCTTCATTAGATTTATTTATATGGCTACCCATTCAACAAATGAGTCAGGGACTTACTTTTAAAAATGTATTTTATTGCCGGTTCTGTATTCTTGCCTCAAATCTAAAACTATTTACATCAGGGGTGGGCAATGAATTTTGCCATAAGGTCGCATGAGAAATTGGGACGGTTTTAGAGGGCCGGACTAATATAATTAACTCAGTTCTATCCAATACTGTACATTATTGGGTAGAACTGAGTTAATTATATTATAATTATAAATTATAAATATATATTATATTATATATTATATATATATAATTATATATTGTATCTTGAACACCCGGTTCTTATCTAGAAAAGTTGGACCGACCTCCGCAGGCCGGTCACAGACAGCGGGCGGGCAGTATCTGGCCCTCGGGCCGCATCTTGCCCAGGTCTGATTTAGATTCTTCAATCTCTATAAGATTTGGTTTTCAGTCCTCAATCCTCAGTGCTATTCTTTTTATTGATTTCAGTTTCTCCGAGTCCTTGAAATGCAATGTCCAAAGCTGAGCACCATATACAAGACTGGGTCTCACCAATGCAGAATTTTGAACACCTTACTATGGTGATATTGCAATGATCATAAGCATGAAAAATGTACATAAGTCACCTTTTTTTCAGTGCCATTGTAACCTCGAACGATCCCTAAATGAATAGTTATAACTCAAGAACCATCGGCATTATCTAGTTAGAGGAAATACTCGTTAAGAATATCTCCCTGAAGTCTCTTGCCAAATTTATTTGTCTACGTCTGTTCACCAAAAGGTCTCATTATCTGGAAAGTGACTGTGATATGGAAATTTCCAAATGCTGATACATAAATTAAAATTTTTAATGGTACAATGGAAACTGCCAAATTCAGAAGTAATAGAAAGTATATTTAGCAATAATTAAGCAGAAAAGAAACAGGTGTGTACAAGAAAGTCTTCTACTTATAACAATTCATTCAGTGGACCGTTTACAACGGCATTGAAAAAAGTGACTTATGACTGTTTTTCACACTTAATGATAGTTGCAGCATCCCAGTGGTCACAAGATCAGAATTCAGATGCTTGGCAACTGGATCATATTTATGATGGTTGCAGTATCCTGGATGCAGTGATCAGCTTTTGAGACCGTCTGATAAGCAAAGTCTATGGAGAATTCAGATTCACTTAACCACGTTAGTAACTTAAGAAATGCAATGATTCACTTAATAAGTGTCACGAGAAAAGGTGGAAAATGGGGCAAACTCACTTAACAAATGTTTCACTTAGCAACATAATTTTTGAGCTTAATTGTGGTCATAACTGGAGAACTACCTGTAGATTTCTTATCTTAGAAAGAAAACGCATTACTGTTCAATGCACGTCAGAATTTTAAAAGAAAATTAAGTAACCAGATTAAGTGTAACTATCAAAATTAACAGAGGCTGCCTGGTATGATTAATGAAACACAGAATACTTTTTCAAAGCAATCGTGGGGAGGAAGGGACCCAGACACTTCAAGTATGGAAAAATATAATCAAATCCAAAGAGTTTTATTAGTTAAAAGAAAAATTCTGAAATCCATATTGATAATAATTTTCAAACAAATTTCAATATCACAAAATGCTGTTAGATTTTTAAAAGGTGCTGAATCCACATTTAGGATGAAATGTGGGAGATTACAAGTATTCAATTTATTCTAAACCAATTGCTATAACAGCATCTGAATTTCTAGATTTCCTGAAATAAGAGATAAAGAGTCAAACTACAGCTGCTCTCATATTTACTATTAATTAAATATGTCTCCAATTTAAACCAAACAAGTTCCATCATACTGGAAATAAATAGAAGAAACTGCCGTTGAAAATGTATAAAGCCAAAAAAAGAAGATGATCTATCAATTTAAAACAAAACACAGTAAAAGCTAATTTAGTAGTTTTAGTTATTTCTTATATTAACTTAGCTTCTGTTTAAAGCTCTCAATAAAATTGGGAATTACCGTAAATGGTGCATAAGAATAGACACTCAAGGTACAGAATATATGGCATAGTCAAGAAGGAGAACAGTTGGAAAAAGTATCCTGTTACCATTCATTTGGCTTTAGAAAAGCAAAATTACATATATGCATACATTCAAATTCAAGAGATACTTATGGCTCCTGCTGACTGCTATTTTCAAGATGAGCACTTGTTACACCAGAGAACAATATACTGTACTCCAGAACTGGAGTGAATAATTGCCTCCAGGGGTCTGTCTGCCAGATTGTCTAACAATAAGTGAATTCTGAGGACAAAGCAAAGATCTAGACTAGGAGGCACATTCCTTTGATAGGTTTTCAAGTTACTAGATAGGAAAAAGAAGATGTCAAAAAATGCAAAACTCACTGGAATCCACCTTTCTCTGTAAAAATAGTGGTGAAAAAAATGAACATTTTTATAGCCTCAATCCTCCTGTAAATATTCATCTTGCCATAATAGATTCACCAGCAACTGTTCCATCACTATATTGTCTCTTGACAAACAAGATTTTACACCTTCAAGCATCTTGCATACTACACACAAACATAAATTCATGCTGCATTGGATTTGGCCTTTAGTATTTTCATAAAGCGCTGAATGAAGTTTAGATTTTCCTTCCTTACTTAGTCCCATACTTGCAAATCATTACAACTGTTATTATGGGGATCAAAGTAGTCATCACTATTTTTCCACCCACCCACCCACCCTTACTCAGAATGAGGAGAAAAAGGACCTTTTAACACTTGAAACTACGGTAATTTGAACAACGTACTGTACATTGTTCTGAAGCCGGTATGGATCCTCAGCTCTAAAATGACTTTTTAACCCAAGCAAATCTACTGTGTGTAACATAATGAAAACGCTAATAAAACATGAAGTGTCATGATGCATGTTACCTCTTTGACATGATAACCACTTGCATTAGAAATCCAGCTGAAGAAAGGAAGGAGAAAATTGGGGGAAAAGAGTCCCTCTTTGAGAGATTGTAGGTTCAGAAGTGTGAAAAATGAAATAAATAAAAAATGGTTTCATTGTACAGTACATAAAATATGACATAAGGAAGCAACCATGTCTGAATAACAATGCTTAAGAAGGCAAGGCTCTAAAATTTATGAGCACTTTTGTCAATGCACCTGGGTTACAACATTTCACAGTATATTCTGTAATCTTGTTTTTCTATGATTTTATGTAAATTTATGAGGTTTTAAGGAAAACAGAACCCTAGCATAAAGTTTCTCTTGCTTTATGCCAGGGTTACCTTCTCCCAAAACCTCTTACAAAGCTCATATGCAAACTATATATTATGTATTAATAACAGCAATTATATAGTATTAGTCTTTCAGCAGAGCTGAAAGAATGATGGGGAAAAATCAAGGCTGCCTTTTGAAAATACTCTTAAAACACAGGTTGCATTCTTAAGTCATGATTGAAACCAATGGTGAATGAACTAGTGAACTAGGGCTACCTTTGAAAAGTGTTCGGAAACTTCAGATCATGCAGAATGCAGCTGCGAGAGCAATTATGGGCTTCCCTAGGTATGCCCATGTTACACCAACACTCCGCAGTCTGCATTGGTTGCCGATCAGTTTCCGGTCACAATTCAAAGTGTTGGTTATGACCTATAAAGCCCTTCATGGCATCGGACCAGAATATCTGCAGGACCGCCTTCTGCCGCACGAATCCCAGCGACTGGTTAGGTCCCACGGAGTTGGCCTTCTCCAGATCCTGTCGACTAAACAATGTCGTTTGGTGGGACCCAGAGGAAGAGCCTTCTCTGTGGCGGCCCCCACCCTCTGGAACCAGCTCCCCCTGGAGATTAGAACTGCCCCTACCCTCCTTGCCTTTCGCAAACTCCTTAAAACCCATCTCTGCCGTCAGGCATGGGGGAATTGAGACATCTCCCTCGGGCCTATACAGTTTATGCATGGTATGGTTGTATGTATGTTTGCTTTTAATAATGGGTTTTTTAGTGTTTTTTAAATTATTATAGTTGTTGCACATTGTTTTATTGTTGCTGTGAGCCGCCCCGAGTCTACAGAGAGGGGCGGCATACAAATCTAATAAATAAATAAATAAATAAATAAATAAATAAATAAATAAATAAATAAATAAATAAATAAATATTGCAAAGTAGTAAATTATTCATGACTTGATTGGCCAAATCCTGGTTTGTTTGTTTGTTTTCTTTTAGCACATTTCCCTTTTAACTACTGTAAATTGGCTAGAGACTTGGTTGTGGATAAGAATAATACAGGAAACGACAATAATCTATGCTTTTCTATTTGAAAACATGATAAATTGCAGTTGAGATTACTAGGCCAATAGTAAATCACAGTTTAGAATTACTTATTTTCTTAAAATAAGCCTTTGTTTATTTACAGTATGATTTTGCTAAAACTGCCAATGAAACCAAGTTTGAAAACCTTTATTTTTAAACCACCACCAAATGATTTGTTTGCTGAAATGTCCAAGCTCCCCCAACCCACCTTCAAAACAGGCTGTTCAGGTGTTTGTCATTTAAGGAAACAGGAGATAGTCCCAGGACTGTTTAAGGTGTCTGCAGCCTCCTCATATCTACTAATGCTGCTTAACAGGTTTGTTCTTAGGTTTGCCTATGTGGTTATTTTAATTAAAAGAATTATAACCACTCCCCAGCACCATAACCACCATCAGGCTCACAGCAGACTGAAAGACATTATTTTGGAAACTATGGGATAGATTGAGACTTCCTCATGCAAAAGTTTGACACATGCAGGTAAACCCGAGTGTTTATTTATCCACCAATCCATTCATATCTGCATCATGCTTGAATCTCAGATTCTCCAGATTGTGTTGTCCTACTCAACTGGAGATTAGTAAGCACTCCAGCCGAGGAAGGCTGCTGTAGAGCCACTTTAAGGTAGAATATAAGAATCAAATGTGACTTTGCACTGGAATCCGCTCTCCTTCCTCACTGAATTTTTTTTTACATGTATTTGAACTTTGACTAAGGAAGTGCTGCACTTATGAACATGAGCTTTCAGATTCTCATGGGAGTGGCAGGATAGGTGAAATAAGACAATGCTTTTATCCAGTTCTAATTCCAAACACAGCCCACAGAATATCATTCATGCTCCTCCCTCTAACATCTCTATGACTGCATTGTCAAAATACAGAAGTTAGTTATACAGTTGTATGAAAAGTATGACAAGCATGCTGCCATTATTAGCAGATAGGAGACAAGAATACTTGTTCTAACTCTGAAGAAACAAAGATCATGCAAGACTGCATATGGCTAAGCATGATTATAATACTCTATGGCAGTGTTTCCCAACCGTGGCAACTTGAAGATATTTGGACTTCAACTCCCAGAATTCCCCAGCCAGCATTTGCTGGCTGGGGAATTCTGGGGGTTGAAGTCCAAATATCTTCAAGTTACCCAGGTTGGGAAACACTGCCATAGACCTAAGAACAAACCTGCTCTATGGGACTAGACAAGATACCCAATGCTGTGAAATAATGTGACTAGCCAACTAAATGTGGTTTTTTACATTTTTTTTGAATTATATGTATTTATATTTATAAATAAATTATAATTATGGTACCTTTTATATTTTTATTTTTATAAACTAAATATTGCTTTGTTTCAGATATTTCCTCTATCAATATAAAGGCAAAAATGAGTGGATGGAGCACAGCAAACTTCCCCAACAGCTTTCATACAATTCATGCCAACTATACTTTATTTGCATACATTGCTCAAATTTATATAGGAACTCAGCACAAATTACCTTTTAATATTTGTATGAGAGAGTATATTGCACTGAAAGTAGCATCTGAACCAACTGAGAACTATTTTTCTGTATGTATGACACTGGAGGTAAGCTCCTGTATAAAGATAAATGTGTTGTTTCAGCTGAGCCACTTCTCAAAGGGGTGGTTTATATATAATGCCAAGACACACTTCTTTTTCATAATTCCTACATTTAGATAACATGGTTTTTAGGTTATATTATCCTGTCTGGCATTCTCCATGCACACCAAAAGCTTCCACTTCAGAGTAAAAGCAGTTTTATTCACATTCTACATACATCTACATCAATTTCATTGATGAGAATAAACCAAATTTAAGTAATAAAGATGCTTGCTTTTACTAATTACATCCGATAGTCTATGTATAAGAACACTGGGAGCTCAAGTAAAGTTTTGACTATTCATAATTCTGAATTATGATGAAAGTTATATATTAGCTAGCTCAGCTGATTTATTAAGTCTAAGGTATCAATAATCTTCAATACAAATACATTTCTGAACTTGTCATTCACATATAGTACATATACTTTTAGAAAGCAGAAGCCGAGTGTTTCATTTTATACCTAGACAGCAAGATGCATGGTGTAAAGCAGGGGTGTCAAACTCCCATTATCACAGCAGCATCACGTGACATATTGGGACTTTCCCCCCCTTTCATTAAATGGGCATGGGCGTGGCCAGCATGTGATGCATCTGACCCACGGGCCGCGAGTTTGACAGCTCTGGTGTGAAGGAAAAAAGGAGGAAAAAGGAACAAATTAAAATTCAATTCAATTCAATTCAATTTACTAGATTTGTATGCCGCCCCTCTACGAAGACTTGGGGTGGCTCACAACAATAATAAAAACAATATAACAGTAAACAAATCTAATATTAAAAGAAAAGATATATAAAACCCCAACATATATGTGCATGTAATACAAACACAGCACTAAGCATGCAAGCCATATTTAAAAACTGAAAATCAACTTGTGTGTATATACTTTATTTTCTTTAGGTTGAGTGTTACATTTTATTTTGAGTGTCTATGCGACGTTTCGGTGAAATCACATTCACCATCATCAGGCTGAAGTTTTAAGCTTCGTGCTGCTGTAAATATGGAATGTTTGCAACTGCCATTTGTTCCTTACATATAGTGTTGGGGGTGGAGATTTGGTTTGAATGTAGCAAATAGATTGGGTGACTATGTTTTAGTGATTTGATTGGTTGGTGGAATCACAATTACTTGAAGGATTGACATGGTGATGATTATGATATGTTTTTTTGTTTAAGGCTGGTTTCCAAATCTCTGGTAGGCGGGACGTGTCATCTCTTTTATTCATGCAGAGGGGGTGTTTTTCTATCTCTATTGCTTCCATAGTAATTCTTCTGTATAAATTTTCTGTTTTGGAAAGTAATTTAGTTTTTTCAAAGTCAATTTCGTGCCCTGTTTTTTTAATGTGCTGGACAAGGGAGGAAGTCTTTTCTTCTTTTTTAACTGCATTCTTATGTTCTGCAATGCGTGCGCCCACTCTTCGATTGGTTTGTCCAATGTATGTGGCTGCACATGTTTTGCAAGGGATTTCATAGATTCCTTGGTGTTCTAGTTGGATTCTATCTTTTGGGTTTCTTAGGATGTTTGATATTTTTTGGTTAGTGACAAATGAAGTTTTGATATTATGTTTGTGTAGAATTTTACTAATTTTGTCTGTGGTGCCCTTGATGTAAGGGAGGAGGGTGGTACCATTATCCTGTTCTTGGTTTTGATTTTTGGGGGGTGTCTCTTTTTTGATTAGGTTTGTAATTGTTTTCCTTTCGAATCCATTAGAAATTAATACCTCTTTGAGTTTGTTCAATTCAGTTTTTAAGTGCTCATGGTCAGCTAGGCGTTTGGTTCTGGTGATGAGAGTTTTGGCTACTGAGGTGATCTGTGCGGGGTGGTGGTGGGAGTGTGCATTTAAATAACGGTTGGTATGGGTTTTCTTTTGGTAGATGGTGTGTCCTAGGGTGCCATTGGGTTTTTTATAGATTAGTACATCCAGAAAGGGACAAATGGCAGTTGCAAACATTCCATATTTACAGCAGCACGAAGCTTAAAACGTCCGCCTGATGATGGTGAATGTGATTTCACCGAAACGTCGCATAGACACTCAAAATATTACACGGGGCAAAACCCGAACTCAGAACAATCTACATACATATACCCGTGAAAATCTACGAAAGCATATAGGCTGCCAGATCGAATCCCAGTAAGGAAGGGTGTGGCTAGCTGACGAGACCAGAACAAGGCCGAAATGGTGCCATCCTAGTCTCCCTTAATTTTAAAAATTTCAGCTAAAAACATTTGATACATATATATATATATATACAGTATATATAAATGATTCATATGCAGCATATGTTTTGCTATAAAATAACTCTCTTAAAAGAATAAAGTTCAGGAAATTGTCTGATGATTTACATTAATTGGTTAGTGTGTGAACCAGTTTAGAGTATTTGGTTAAGGCTAGAAACCGAGAGACTAAGAGTTTTAGTCCTGCCTTGGGCACAAAGCCAGCTGGGTGATCTTAGGCCAGTCAGTCTCTCTCAGCACTAGGAAGGAAACAATGGAAAACCACACTTTTGAAAAACCTTGCCAAGTAAATTGCAGGGACTTGTCCTTGCAGTTTTCAAGAATCGCATACAACTGAACGGGGGGGGGGGGGGGGGTTAGTTAGCAACATAACATTCTCCGTACTGAAGGAGTGGGTCCAGCAGTCACGTGGGTTGCTCCTGTCCAATCCGATGGGACTGAGCCTAGTATTAAAAAAGCCTGCTGGATCCGCCCCTTCCCCAGAATTCGCTCAGTCCCGCTATCCTGCGGTCGTGTGAACGCTCGTTCCTCTCAAAACACCTTCCCTTCGATCTTTCTCTTCTAAAAACAGTAAGATTATTCTATTATTAAAGCTTGCCGGCAGTGGATTCTACTCAGCCCTACCGGGCTTCGAGTTTGGGGGAGAAGTGAGCGGCACAGCCATTCGCGGTTTGTTTTTCCCTCCGTGCTGTCGCTGCGGCCGGCTTGGAATTTAACTTTATTCCTCTCGGCCTGGAGGTCCTGCCGGGGCAAGCCACTGTTTACATAAGGATTTAAGGGCTATTTACCTCCTGCGGTGTGGGACTTGATTGTCTCCCGGACTTAGTTCCCTCCGATTGCAATTAAATGGAGCGGGTTTTTTGGCGCGAAGGCCCTCGCGCCCAGTAACTTCGCACTTTCGGTTTTGCCCTTCTTGGTCAGCCATCAGTGCTTTCAGTCTGCCGCTTGACCCTGGAGTAGCTGTGAGTCCCTCAGGTCTATTCTCCACGGAAGTGGCCTCCAACCAGTGTGCCTTGGTTTACTTAAGTTAAGTTTAGTGAGGCCTGCCACGCTGCATTTAGGGACACAAACTCTTGGTACTGTCCGGATTGCCCCTAAGTAACAGCCGCTCCTGGGCCTAGGAGCAGGGTCACCTCTCCTCTTGGGAAACTCATTAAATTCTTCTCCCCCCTAAATTTCTTGGCTCAAGCCTCGTCTTCTGTAATTTGTTCAGACTATGGCTTCTTTTCCCAAGAGAGGCACTACTAAAGGTCCCAGAGAGGTTAGGCCTACTGGTGATGAATCTACTAATATCCCCCAGGCCTCTTCCTCCTCTTCTTCAGGGGCCCATTCCTTGGCTAAGTCCACCAGGGCTGAGAAGAGAAGGGACCTAGCCCTGCAAAAAATAGATGATAAATCAGCCAAACGTTTAAAGGTGCAGGCCCAAGTGCATATGAATCCAACCCCCCCCCCCCCCGAGGCCTCTAACCTGCCTCTCTCTGGGGTTCCTGTGCTATCCCTGGATGAGCCAAACCTAAATCCACCCCAATATAACCTATGGGGCTTAGGTCCAGAGGAGCCAGATATTACTGAGGATTCCTCCCAGCCAGAACCTTCTCAGGCCTTCAGGGATCCTCCTATTTTTCCGGCTGATATTTCTTCCTTGCCTCCGGAGTTTCAGTCTATCTTGTCTGTTTTGACTAAAACCATTGATGCTAAACTCTCGGCCATCAATGTTCCTTCCTTGTCTCATCCCCCTCCACGTTCCTCCCGTCCCGTGAGTTCTTCTCCTTCCTACAGAGCCCCAGTCATGGAGGACTCTGATTCCTCTCAGGAAGAGAATGAGGACGTGGATGCAGAAGAGGATGATGACCCCTTTCAGCGTCTGTCGGAAGATGAGGACTCTCAAATTAAGATTCCAGCCCCAGCTGCCATCTTTCCACCTCAACTCTTCAAATCTATCCTTCTTAAGGCAAGAGTATCCACGGGGCTAGCCGCGCAAGAAAAGCAGGCTACTCCTTCCACAGACCCTCCGGAGGAAAATCTTCCTTATTTCATGGAAGAACAGGAAGACAATGAGGTAATTCCTATGCCCAAATTGTTTAAGGACGCCTTGCTCAAACAGTGGGACCACCCAACCTCTGGCTTCACTCCCACTTCCAAGGACAAGAAGCTTTACAAGCTCTCACCCTCCTATGAGGAACTCCTAGCCTGTCCCAGGCCAGATGATCCGGTGAAGACTCTTCACTCAGCTGCTGCCATGCCTGGCGAAGCAGAGGAGGTCCTCCGTCCAGAAGACAAGCGTCTTGAGCAAATGCTCAAAAGAGGTTTCTTCGCTGACTCATGGGCCATTAAAAGTGCTGCAGCAGCATCCTTCTTTTCCAGAGCCATGCTCTTGTGGCTTCGTCAGCTCCAACAACATCTACCTCCAGATGATCTACGAGGCCAACAAGATTTCAACAAAATCTTCACAGCTGCCCAATATGTAGCGGATGCTACTCTCCAATCTTCCAGATTTGCAGCCAGGTCAGTAGCGGCCTCCACAACGGCCAGAAGACTTCTATGGCTCCACCCTTGGCAGGCGGGAGTAAGGCAGAAGTGGCAGTTAGCCATGGGTCCTCTGAAATGCAATCTCCTCTTCGGAGACCTTCTGGACCCTCTCCTCACAGAGACCACGGACAAGAAAAAGGTCTTAGGACCTACCACCAAGAAGGCCTCTAAACCGCAGTCCTTTCGGCGCACAGGGCGTCAACAGGATCAAGGGTTCGCCTTTCAAAGGAATCCAGGTCAGTATTCCCCTCGATTTCGATCCAAATCTAGAAACTCCAGGGGCAGAGGTTCCCTCTACCAGAGCCTCCAAAAAATCCAGATGGTGAGTCTCCCTCTTTTCCCATAGGCGGTCGCCTGGCCTGTTTCTCCTCCGCCTGGCACCGTTTTTGTAAGGATCCCTGGGTCATTGATACTGTGGAAAGGGGTCTCCGTTTAGAGTTCATTTCTCCTCCCCCTAACCGTTTTATTTCTTGTCCTTCTCCCAGCTCCTCTACATCTCGTATCCGAATGGAGGAGGCTATTTCTCATTTGTTAGCTATTAAAGCTATCCAGCCGGTCCCCTCTCTCCAGAGAGGCTTGGGCTTCTACTCCATCCTCTTCATGGTCCCTAAGACCTCTGGAGGTTGGAGAGCCATTTTAGATCTAAAAAAATTGAACCAATTCATAAAATATAGGAAATTCAAAATGCATTCCTTATCCTCCATCTTAGCCGCCCTGCATCCGGGGGATTTTATGGTCTCCCTGGATCTTACGGAAGCCTACCTCCATATCCCCATTGCCAAAGGCCATAGAAAATTTCTGCGTTTTGCTTTTCAAGGCAGGCATTTTCAGTATAGGGCTATGCCATTTGGGCTCTCCTCAGCTCCCAGAGTCTTCACTAAGCTCTTGGGATCCCTGGCGGCTCATATCCGGGCCACGCCCATTCATATTTTATGTTATTTAGATGACATTTTAATTCATGGGAATTCAAAAAATGGAGTGGCTGCAGATCTCTCCTCCACCATGTCGGTTCTACAGAACCATGGTTTCTCCATAAATTTCAAAAAGAGCCACCTTAAGCCATCTACTTCCATTCTTCATCTGGGAACTGTCATTAATTCTGAGATATCCCAGGTTTTCCTCTCTCTTGAGAGAAAACGCAGCATGTTGGATCTCATCGCTCGCATCCTATCCCAGCAATCTGCCTCCATCGTCACCCTATCCCCCCTACTGGGAAAGATGGTGTCTTGTATTGGCATTGTCCCCTGGGCCCGCCTTCACGCCAGGGAACTACAGTGGCTTCTGTTACCATTCCAGAGATCGGGCCACAGCAACTCAACTCGTCGCGTCGCCATTCCACCGACAGTTCGCAGATCCCTCAAGTGGTGGACTTCTCCAGCCCTAGACAAGGGATCTCCCTTCCGGTGCCCAGACCAGTTTGTTGTCACCACAGATGCCAGCCTCTCGGGCTGGGGAGCCCATGCCCAGGGTCTACTAGCCCAGGGCACGTGGTCACCGGAGGAGGCTTCCAGGCCCATCAATTGGCTAGAATTAAGAGCCGTGTCTCTAGCTCTAAAGCAATTCAAAGCTCACATCTCCAACCAGAATGTTCTGATTCTTACCGACAACATAGCCACCAAAAGCCACATTTGCAGACAGGGAGGCACAAGATCCAAGGCTCTCATGAGGGAGGCCCTAAAGTTAGGCCTTTGGGCGGAGAAACATCTCCAGTCGCTCCTAGCCGATCACATCTCGGGGAGCCTCAACGTCCAAGCGGACTGGCTATCGCGAGCAACCATAGATCCAGGAGAGTGGAATCTCCATCAAGCACTGTTCCACCAAATCTGCCTCAGGTTCGGCCATCCAGTGCTGGATCTGTTTGCGACCGAAGCCAACGCCCAGCTCCCTCGTTTCATCTCCAGGTTTCCATCCCCGGGAGCAGAGGCAATTAATGCTCTCAGGATCCCTTGGCCTCCAGGTCTTCTGTATGCCTTCCCTCCAATTCCAATTCTGCCAGACGTGGTTCACAAGATCATCCTAGAGAGGGCTCGAGTAATTCTGATCGCCCCTCACTGGCCTCACAGGCCCTGGTTCGCGGACCTCCAACAGCTGTCCGTCCAGGACCCCTGGCGACTCCCCGTTTCGGAGGATATGTTGCGACAGGGGGCCTCCTTCCATCCGGATCCGGAGTGGTTCCACCTCACCGCCTGGCTATTATCCGGAGAGACCTAGACCTGCGAGGGTACGACCCAGACACAGTGGAAATCATCCTGAAGTCTAGAAGAGGGTCTACCAACCGGATATACGACCATACTTGGTCCAAATTCCATCAGTGGTGCTCGCAGGAGGGCTTATCTCCCCTGTGTCTTCCCATTCACAGGATAATCTCCTTCCTCATGAAGGGTTTCCACCAAGGCCTCTCTACCAGCACCATCCGTCGCCACCTGGCAGCCATCTCTTCTGTCTTGGCGGGGCCTCGCAGGCAGCCTCTCCGCTCCTTTCCGGAAATCCAAGAATTTCTCAGAGGAGTGGCCAACTTCAGGCCTGCTAAGATCCACAGATATCCTTCCTGGGACTTGCCACGGGTTCTCCATTCCCTTACTCAGGCACCCTACGAACCCCTGAAATCTGCGTCCCTCAGGTACCTATCCTTTAAGATAGCATTCCTGGTGGCGATTACATTCGCCCGACGCATATCTGAGTTGGCAGCCCTCTCTATCAGACAGGACCTCTGTCAGTTCCATCAGGACAAGGTGGTTCTGCGACTGGACCCCACCTTTCTACCCAAGGTCAGTTCCATGTTCCACAGATCCCAGGATATTGTCTTACCTTCCTTCTGTCTCCAACGGGAGCACCCCCTGGCAATTAGATGGCACACTCTGGATCTTACTAGAGCGCTAAAAATTTATATTCAACACACAGGACCCATTCGGAGGTCTGAAGCACTCTTCGTGGCCTATCATCCCAGATCCATGGGATCCAAAGTGTCTTCAACAGTGATAGGCCGTTGGATCAGAGGGACCATCTCTAAGGCCTATGAGACAGCTTCCCTCTCCATTCCAAAGAATATTACAGCGCACTCCACCAGAAGTGCTGCCACATCTGCTGCTTGGGCGACTCAAGCCCCGTTGGAGGAAGTCTGCAAAGCAGCCACTTGGGCCTCGCCAAATTCCTTCATAAGGCACTACAAAATCGATTCTTACGCCTCAGCGGACGCTGCCTTCGGCAGAAGGGTACTCCAATCCGTTATCTTTCACGATAGCAATCTAATCCCACCCTAGGGACCTATCTATTGGGTATGTCCCACGTGACTGCTGGACCCACTCCTTCAGTACGGAGAATAGGCGTTGATTGCTTACCTGAACGCCTCTTCTCGTACGGTGAGTGGGTACAGCAGTCACTTCCCTCCCTTTTGTGTGGTCTTCTATGACTTCTATTCCTACCTTTCTTCTAACACATGAGAGTTGAACATTATGGAGCTTCATTACTGAGCCTAGTCTACGGATTCGCGAATTCTGGGGAAGGGGCGGATCCAGCAGGCTTTTTTAATACTAGGCTCAGTCCCATCGGATTGGACAGGAGCAACCCACGTGACTGCTGTACCCACTCACCGTACGAGAAGAGGCGTTCAGGTAAGCAATCAACGCCTATTTGGTTTTTCTTCATTGAAACAGACTAGAAAAACTAAATTCAACTCACTTTGCTATAGATTTACATGTAGATTTCAACAAATGATCATTTGTTTTATACAATGAAGGATCACAAGTAAAAATGCCCACATTGAAACTATTATAAGCCACTATTCATTATCCAGAAAGGGTGTGGATTGGACATGAAAACATTTTCTGTGATCTCACATTTAGCTTTGTTCACAGAACATGCTAGAAGTAATTCATACAACATGCTAAAACAAAAAGGATGGTGGTGGTTTTAAACAAGACGAAGTGACACCCAAAGTCCGTCAGGAGTTGGGCGGCTTATAAATCGAAATAATAAATGAATGAATAAATTTATTTGCTTCCAACCTACTTTTAGCCACTGTGGGTCATTATTCTTTGTTTATGTTTTCCATGTTACGCAAACATAGCCAATTAAATCTAGAACAGGCAAGCAAATTAAATTCACCTCCCAAACGTGACGTCTGTGCAACATCAAACCATGAATTCTGACTTCCAGGCGAATTTCCACATTTTCCTGAATAATCAATAAATATTTTATTACCAGGAGTTCCCTACTACCACTATTGCTGACAACATCCTGTTCCTTGGGATGGGAATGGAATCCAAGACAAGCCCAAGGGCACATCAAGGTATTTTTCAGAATCAGATTGAAGATGCATGTCTTAAATGAAGCCAGTCCAAAAATTCTTCTGTTTAAAAAATGAGGGAAATTTTCAGGACCAGTTTCTTAGCAGCAGCCTGTTTGTCTAGAAGCCACAGATCTTTAACTAGGTAATCTCTATTTTTGTCAGACTATCTGGGCAGCTATCGATAGATAAATGACAGAGTCGGAGGGGAGCAGTGTCTAAAATCAAATAAGTTCAATTAAGTTAAAATAATGATATCCCCCCCCCCCTTTCTTACTATCAAACTTCAATCCCATCACAAAATCACAAGCGCCTGGCTCTCAACCTCATCCCTCCTTAGCGTTTTGGGGGGGGGGGAGGCCAGGTCTTATTTATTGTGAGAATCCACTGCTGTTTCCACCACATCCAAAGGCCGAATCCGGCATTCCCTTCTGTTCTTTAAAATCTTACATTTCTCTTTTTAAAGGCATAGATTCTCTCTTTTGAGAAACTCAGTTACATCCAACCACAACTTTCCCAGTCCATCCTTTCTAGGATTTACACACAAAGTAATTAGTACTTACATAGTCTTAATCTATTAATCATCAATTTATTCAGAAATGCAGTTTCTTTCTTCGGGGACAAACTAAGGACAGGTAATCCTTACTTGACTACAGTAACTGGGATCAGAATTCCCATCACTAAGTAACAGCAGTCATAAAGTGGGACATCACGTGATCACATTTCTTAGCAATGGCAATTCTCATTGTAAAAACTATAGGTGGATACATTATTGAAAAGCACTTGGTCTTCTTGCTAGTGCTGTTTCTAAGCTTATTTTTACTCATCAGTTTCAAGATCAGTTTCAAGTACCCAAGAAAAAGGGTTCCAAGGCATCATCAGAAGCTGATATAAAAAAAACTGAGCATCATCCCTGTATTGATTTACCTTACATTTAAATATCCGTTTTAAAATATGCATGAATTAAATGGATTAAATTGGGTGACATCTGAGCAACATTCAATTGAGAATTTTAAACCAAAAGATATTTAAACTTCAACCGATTCATAATATATAAATCTGATCAAAACTGCTTTACAAAACACCTTCAGATTATGGCGTAGTGTCAGGGATCTAGCTGTAAGAAAAGGAAGACACTTTTTCTTTACTTTGTTCAAACTCCCCCCCCCCCCCCAATCTTCAAAACATCACTGGAGGCTTTCGAGAGACAGGCTAGCCACTTATCAGAAATGGTATAGGGCAGGGGTAGGCAAAGTTGGCTCTTCTATCATGCTAGTTCAGGAATTCTGGGAGTTGAAGTCCACATATCATAGAAGAGCCAACTTTGCTTACCCCGATATAGGGCAGTGATGGCGAACCTATGTCATACCTGCCACAGGTGGCACAGGTGGCCTTGCGTGCCCTATATCAACTCCAGCGGGCATGCACGTGCTGATCAGCTGATTTTCAGCCTTTTCGGCCATTTTTGCTCTCCCCAAGCTTCGGGAAAGCCTCCTGAACCCTGGAGATTGCAAAAAATGCCCCAACGTCTCAACCAGAAGTTCGGAAATGAACTTCTGGTTGGCCCATTCGACCATTTTTCGCCATGACATGCTTCAGACTTTCGTGAATCCTGGGGATGGTGAAAAATGAGCCAACAGGCCTACTGGAAGTTAGGCCTGTGCACATGCACAGCGGGGCAGTGCGGAGGTTGTGCACATGTGCGGGAAAGGGTACTGCATTATGGGCATGGGAATGCACATAAGCACTGTCGCACATGCATGCACACTTTTGGCAAGGTTTGCCATTACAGTGGTACCTCGAGATACGAGTTTAATTCGTTCCGGACCTGGGCTCTTAAGTCGAGCAGCTCTTATCTCGAACGACTTTTACCCATAGGAATTAATGTAAATAATTTTAATTGGTTCCAGCCCTCAAAAAACTCACAAAGTTAGTCTAAATTATGCAGAAAGACATGTTTTTAATGAAGAAATGTACATGTACATATAAATGAATAATGAAGTTTCTTTCACTTAACTTGTAAACTTTCTTAAACTTTTAAATTTACATATGTTCAACTTCTCTGCCACCCAATCCTGTAGGACAGAGGTCCCCAACCCTTTTTGCACCAGGGACCGGCTTTAAGCGATCAAGAGAGGAATGGGTGAATGAATGGACGGAGGGTGGGAAGGAAGGAAGGAAAGAGGGAAGGGACAGGAACAGAGGAAGGAAGCAAGGAAACTTATGAAAGGGGAGAGTAAGAGAGGAATGAGTGAAGGGAGGGAGGGAGGGAAGAAGGTGGGAAGGAGAAAGAAAAGAAGAAATAGAGGAATGGAAGGTAAAAGAGAGAAAGAAAAAGAGCAAGAAAGAAAGAAAGAAAGAAAGAAAGAAAGAAAGAAAGAAAGAAAGAAAGAAAGGGGGAAGGGACAGGAACAGAGGAAGGAAGCAAGGAAACTTATGAAAGGGGAGAGTAAGAGAGGAATGAGTGAAGGGAGGGAGGGAAGAAGGTTGGAAGGAGAAAGAAAAGAAGAAATAGAGGAAGGGAAGGTAAAAGAGAGAAAGAAAAAGAGCAAGAAAGAGAAAGAAAGAAAGAAAGAAAGAAAGAAAGGGGGAAGGGACAGGAACAGAGGAAGGAAGCAAGGAAACTTATGAAAGGGGAGAGTAAGAGAGGAATGAGTGAAGGGAGGGAGGGAGGGAAGAAGGTGGGAAGGAGAAAGAAAAGAAGAAATAGAGGAATGGAAGGTAAAAGAGAGAAAGAAAAAGAGCAAGCAAGAAAGAAAGAAAGAAAGAAAGAAAGAAAGAAAGAAAGAGGGAAGGGACAGGAACAGAGGAAGGAAGCAAGGAAACTTATGAAAGGGGAGAGTAAGAGAGGAATGAGTGAAGGGAGGGAGGGAAGAAGGTTGGAAGGAGAAAGAAAAGAAGAAATAGAGGAAGGGAAGGTAAAAGAGAGAAAGAAAAAGAGCAAGAAAGAGAAAGAAAGAAAGAAAGAAAGAAAGAAAGGGGGAAGGGACAGGAACAGAGGAAGGAAGCAAGGAAACTTATGAAAGGGGAGAGTAAGAGAGGAATGAGTGAAGGGAGGGAGGGAGGGAAGAAGGTGGGAAGGAGAAAGAAAAGAAGAAATAGAAGGGAAGGTAAAAGAGAGAAAGAAAAAGAGCAAGAAAGAAAGCTGCAAGCATCCCCCCGAGCCCCCCAGGCCGGCTGCAACCTTTTAAAACACGCGCGCCGCTTCGCAGCTGTCTCCTGAAGCCGAACGCGGAAGTTAGCGTTTGGCTTCAGGAGACAGCTCCTTGGCGCTTGTATCTCGAATTTGGGCTTGTAAGTAGAACAAAAATATCTCTCCCCTCCCAGCTCTTATCTCGAGTTGCTCTTAAGTAGAGCAGCTCTTATGTCGGGGTTCCACTGTATTTGTTATAGGGTCTCCTGCTTGAGCAGGGACTAGAGGAGATGACCTCCAAGGTCCCTTCTAACTGTATAAGAATAGGAGATTTGGTTAAGAATATGTCAGACTCATTAGTTCAGAAGAAAAGCCTATTTAGTTTGACATTCCTCCCTTGCACCCCAATCAATAAATGCCTGCAGGAAACTTACAAATACAGTAGAACCTCTTGTCATGACCGTAATCTATTCCATGACTTTGGTTGCAACTCAATTTGGTTGTGACCAGAAGTGAGACTGATTGCACACATGCACTACACAAAAAAATTGCACAGGTAGGGAAATCTTCGTGGTTGTGTTTGATCATTGAGCATTTGTTTGTGAAATTTTTGGTTGTGGTCTGGTCCTGGTCAGAAACATTATTGACCATAGGTTCTACTGTAATGCATTAAGTGCAGTAGCAGCCTTCTTATAATCTCTAACAACTGCTATTGTGATGCATACCAACTCCAATAATGGAAGCAATACATAGCTGTTTAAGACTAGCAGACCCTTATTCTCATGGTAATTTTTGTTTAAAGAAGCAGTCATATGGCAACTGATTCCTATTTAGTATTATCAACTTTCTACCAATATGCATCATTTTACTGATACAGTGTTCCCTCGATTTCCGCGGGGGATGCGTTCCGAGACCGCCCGCGAAAGTTGAATTTCCGCGAAGTAGAGATGCGGAAGTAAATACACTATTTTTGGCTATGAACAGTATCACAAGCCATCCGTTAACACTTTAAACCCCTAAACTGCAATTTCCCATTCCCTTAGCAACCATTTAGATTATTACTCACCATGTTTCTTTATTAAAGTTTATTAAAAAAATATTTATTAAAGGTGGACGAAAGTTTGGTGATGATATATGATGTCATCGGGCAGGAAAAACCGTGGTACAGGGGGGGAAACCGCAAAGTATTTTTTAATTAATATTTTTGAAAAACCGTGGTATAGACTTTTCGCGAAGTTCAAACCTGCGAAAATCGAGGGAACACTGTATATCAAGCAGAGGTTCCAAACAGTAGAATCCCAGATTTTTCTCATATCTCCTTCTCCTGAAGTTCTAAAACACTTTTATCTATTTAGATCAGGGCTGTCAAGCTCCCGGCCCACGAGCTGGATCCATTATGCAATGGCCATGCCCAGGCTCGGTTTAGGGGTTTGGGGGAGAAGTTTAGATCAGTTTGATGCCCCAGATTTAGATGGTGAGAATTCCATTAGATTATGGAAGACCACAAAAGGAAGGACAGTCAGTGAAAAATCATTTCTGAAAGAAACGCAGTTTGAAATCCTGCTGATTGAGCGACTTCCCAAGTATCAAGGTTCTATTTAAAACCATTAGGTGTCAATCGTGTGTGTGTGCGCGCGCGCATGTGCGCAAGCATATGTATTAAATGTACAATATAAAGAAGAACAGATTCAAACTTTTATAATTGAGATGTTTTCCTGATTATTTAAAAATATTACAGCCTTGATTTAAATTACTCTATAAAACAGAAAAGTATTAGATATTACCAATTAGGACAACTCTTAAAAATCCTGTATGAAACTGGAATAGGTTTACCTTAAGTGAAATGTAGGTAGGTAGGTAGATACTGCTAACACAGGTAGTCCTAGAGTAACGACCACAATTGACCCCAACATTTCTGTCATTAAGCGAGATGGTTAAGTGAATTGCCTCATTTAACAGCCTTCTTGCCACAGTTAAGTGAATCAGGTTTACTTTGATTGTCAGAAAGTCACAAAAGGTGATCACATGACCCCGGGAAACTATCTTAACTATCTTAAATGAGACAGTTGCGAAGCGTCTGAATTTTGATCATGTGACCATACGGAAAACAGTCACTAATCACTTTTTCAGTACTCTTGTAATTTTGAATGGTCACTAAACGAACTGTTGTAAATCAAGGACTACCTGTAGTTACGGTCAGTATAAGATAAGCAAATATTCTGGAAAAACAGAATCCGTTTTTCTTACTCTCCACCTAAAATTATACATTATAACTTGTTGCATATAAATAAATGTTTGACCCCACTTTGATAAAGAAGCACAAACTAATTGGGAAAAATAGTAATGTATTATATTGATATGCTGTCCAATTTCCAAAGAAAATGCTAAGTACTGTAACTAAAGGCAATCATGAGTTTTTGGGATTGTAAAGTTCTTATGCCAAACACTCCAGAAAGGAAAAAAAAAATATACTAACTATATTGTTTTAACTAAAAGAAATAGTTGGACTAAATTTTTCTTAGTTAAAAGCCAAGATGAATTTCTCCACTTGGCTGCATTTAGTGTATATTTTATGGACAAGTATTTTTATGTCAAGGAAATTCCTTCTTTGATTGCTCAAAATATTCATTAACTGAATTGCTACCAAATTTAGAAACTATACACCCTTTCATACTGGATACATTGATGCAAACCAAAATGACTTTGCCCCAAGTAGCAATGCAAAGCAGTTACTCACTTTGTTTATATAACATTTTTTCTTCCTTGTTTTTCCCAAGTAGAGAGTCCACTTTTAATAAATAAAACATTTAAATTAGGTGTCAAAGAACAATGCCCATTTGGGGTTATTTTGATGTATGTACAACATGGTAAAAACGAGAAATAATCTTTTAGGTAAGTAACAATAAGGACTTTAAGACTTAAATAATTGTTAAGTTTTAACTTTTAAGAAAAGCAGAATCTGGCTGAATGTAAAAAAAAAAAGTTTCTTGACTAGGTCTTCAAACATGGCAACTTTAAAGACTTGTGAACCTCAATTCCCAGAATTCTCTAGTTTGAAGATCCTTGATCTTGACAGTAAAACTGATCTGAAACTGGTCTCCCAAAGAGTTGATGAGCTGTTCTTCATTGAACACATTCAATCAGAGGCTAAACAACTATCCCTCTGAGATATTTTCACTTGGATTTCTGCACTAAGGAGATGGACTTATTAGCCTAGCTCTATGATTCTCTCTAAGGAACATTTTAAAAGCCACAATAATCACCTTTTTCTTAACACTGGAACAAACTGATAGACCAATTAACTTAAAACTCTACTGGAATATTGAGCCTTTCCCCCCTAATTATCAGTTATTTCTTTTATTTACTATTAAAGCTCCACACAGATGTTATTGTATATCTAAAACAGGTCAAATGGCCAAACAAAACACAATGGCCTTTGGGAAAATTGGTTATAACTCCCCTATTAAATAGCAATTCTGGAAAGTAAAATATGATTTCAAGAAAAGGGGGAATCCCAGTAATAACTACTTTAAGAGAATGCATTATTAGCCACAAGTATATTTCTCACACTAATTGAAAAATTATAACAATTAACATTCATTAATGTGTCAAAACTTCAGTTTGCTGAGGACTGCTAAACTGAAGACAAACATTAGGCTATTTGAGAGGTTCTTATAGATAAAAATATAACAGTACAAGTGGGAAACAAAAATGACAGTTAACTCCCTTTTTATAGTAGTCTCTGAATTACTGTATAATTGTCAGAATCTACTAGAGTTGGGCAATTTATACACAGACACAATCTGGGATAAAGATAAAGCTGGCAATGGCTTACAACTGAAACATTTTTTAAAAACCTGAAGGCTTGATTTTGGTTGCTTGAGAGCAAGCTATACTGCTCAAAAAAGAAAGGGAACACTCAAAGATCACATCCTAGATTTGAAGGAATGAAATATTCTCATTGAATACTTTGTTCTGTACAAAGTTGAATGTGCACAACAGCATAATAATAATAATTAATAATAATTTATTAGACTTGTATGCTGCCCCTCTCCAAAGACTGGGGCGGCTCATGTGAAATTGATTGTCAATCAGTGTTGCTTCCTAAGTGGACAGTTTGATTTCACAGAAGTTTGATTTACTTGGAATTATATTGTTTAAGTGTTCCCTTTTATTTTTTTGAGCAGTGTATTTGAACTAATGCAATCAAGGACAGAATTGAGAAAAAAACAAATTAAAATGCAGATTGTGCAAAGAAAAATAGTAGATCATATACTCAAACTTGTGCAAGAAGATTGCACAAACTGAATATAAACAATGTAACACAATCACCCTAATTATTCATTAAAAGAAAATCTGTAAAAAAAAAACCACCTACCAGTAAAAAAAATCTTTGGTGCTCAAGAACAAGCATGTTAAAATATTGTGTGATTTCTGAATACAAGCTGATAAAGTCTTGGGTTATAACCACACCAGATTTAACTGTGGTTGATTGAAAAGAAAATGTGGATAACTGATGTAGCAATAAGAGAAGATAGCAGAATACAAGACAAAGAATTGTAGAATATCACAAAGCATCAAGATCTAAAATCCAAAATTGAAAAATTATGGCACAAAGCAGCTGTGATGGCCCCAATGATTATTGGCACACAAAAAATCTTGGATAGTAGTTAGAATATCTGCACATTGGAAAACAAATTCCACCCATGAATTGCAAAAGGTCACACTGCTTCATCTGTTGATACATCACAACAACCTAGGTTTTCTTGGGAAAGATTTGTTGCTTATAAAGGCCAGCATTCCATAAAAAACTGGCAGCTGTGATTTCAAATTGTTGTGAACAGATAATAAAAAACTTTTGAGGCAGTGGAACAACACCTCCCTATTCCAGGTCCTTGGGTACATCTCGAAAGGTGGACAAAAACCGCCAAATCCAGTCTAAACATCTGGCTGACTATGCGACAAACTTACACTGCTCAAAAAATAAAGGGAACACTTAAACAACACAATATAACTCCAAGTAAATCAAACGTCTGTGAAACCAAACTGTCCACTTTGGAAGCAACACTGACTGACAATTAATTTCACATGCTGTTGTGCAGATTCAACTTTGTACAGAACAATTTCATTCATTCAGATATAGGATGTGTTATTTGACTGTTCCCTTTATTTATTTATTTTGAGCAGTATATAATATCATAACACTCCTTTTGTGGTAGTGCTGCAAGAACACAAGAGACTTTGTAAACAAAATGGAACACAAAACGTATGTACAAGGAAAACCAGCTGCAAAATAAAGAAAAGCCCCCTGTATCCTTATTGATGTAGAAGACCCACATAAGGAAACACACCATTCTGGCTTCTTTCCTCAAATCTTCCTCTGCCTCTTGCATCAATGCAAATGTTTATAATGAGAACACACACAGAGCAGCGTATTATTAAGGAGGGAGACGGGCTCTTTATTTATATATCCAAGATTAATGAGCTAACAGATCGGGACCACATTACTAGTCAAGCACATTTCACAGAAACATAGAAGACTGACGGCAGAAAAAGACCTCATGGTCCATCTAGTCCGCCCTTATACTATTTCCTGTATTTTATCTTAGGATGGATATATGTTTATCCCAAGCATGTTTAAATTCATGGATTTACCAACCAGGTCTGCTGGAAGTTTATCCCAAGCATCTACTACTCTTTCAAATCAAGCCAGAAATTCCTTCTTCCAATCTGAATAAAAGGACTACGAACTGCATATGGAAATGTACGTGATTGTCTGATCACTCCCTCCAGTCAAGGAAGGAAGGGAACAAATGTTCACTGTAAGTTTTGTCTGGGTATGAAAACCCCCAGACAAAACTCTTCCCAGAAGTCTGTTTTGACAAAGTGTTACGTTTCACAAGTCAGGCAAAGTCTTTCTCTCCTCCCGCTTCTCCACCCCCCCACCCCCGGTTACAACTATTCAAATAAAAGGAAATTAGATCCGCTCTTTTCCCCAACACCCCCCACACGCACACGCACACGCACACGCACACACACACACACACACACACACTCTTCTTCGCCACAAAGCAGATGCCAAAAACAGTTTTGATTCAGCCCCGGCTCGACACCCGACACCCCCGCTCCTCTGAAACTCCTAGGGGAGAAAAAGAAAGGGGGAAAAAACCTCCGCGGCCCAGGGCCGCCAAAAGCGCTTAGGAAAGTATAAAACTTTTGTCTCGCTCTCGAGGCACAGGCTGAGGGAGCTCGGGAGCCCCGTGACGCAAAAAAAGGGCCGAGGGAATCCTTTTCCTGGAGGAGGGGGGGGTAATAAAAAAAAAAGCAGGCGCCCCCAAATCCTACGTTGAACGAGGCACGGCCCTCCAAACTTTTCAGTTCTCTTTGGGAGGGAGACACAACCGAGGCGCTTTTTTCCACACACACACACACACCGCCACATCAGGAATGGGTCGGTCGGTGGGTCTCCCCCTCTCCCTAGCCGTGCAAGTACGGCCGTCCTTCCCCCTCGCAGGGCCACACAGCCCACCCCAGCCTTGCGCCCCCTCTTCCCGCCGCCACGCACGCTCCCCTCCCTCCCAGCCACGGCGCTTCCTCGCGGCCCCGCGCGCGACGCCTCCTCGCTAGCGTCCCGAGTTGCAAAAAAAAGAACTTTGCTGCCTCCACAACAAAAGGGGCTCCCCTCTGCCCGAAGCGCGGGATGGGAACAGCCGGCAAGGGAGTGGGGAAAGGGGGGCGGGGGGTGGAGGGCGCGAGAACCGCCCCCCCCCATCCCCCGCGCAGAAACGTACCCGCGACCGACCCCGAGTTGCACCGGAGTAGCGAGGCGGCGAGCAGGAACAGGACCAAAAGCGGCGGCGGCGGCGGCGCTGCCGCCTCCATGTTGTGCTGCAGCGGCAGCTGCCCGCGGACTGGCTTAGGCGGGCTCCATGCCCCGTGTGCACCGCGCTCGGCAGCTAAGGAGGGCGGGCGCTCCCCGGAGCCGACTCCTCCTCCGTCTCCTCCTCCTCCTCCGCGTCGCTTTGGGGAAAGGAGACTGGGAGCCTCCCGCTGCAAAGCCAAAGCCGAGGAGGAGAAGCGGAACGGAAGCCAAGCGAGGCGCTCCGCCTCTTTCCCGGCGTGGGACACCGCCGCGGCCCCCTTTCCCTCCACACACCCCCGCCTGTCCCGGCGCGCCTCACTTGAGGAAAGACCGCCAGGTGTGAAGTTCGCCCTTCAGGTTTTAAATTCAACAGGTCGCCTCCGCTAGAAAGGAGGAGGAGGAGCAGCTGGGGCATGGAGGGGGTGGGGAAGCGTAAAGGTGCCCACGAACCGCTTCCTTCTGCTAAAGTCGAGTTTCCCTCACAGACGCGTTTGCTAGAAGTTTTATTTCTGAATAACTGGGTTGACAGAGTCAACGGAGCCCAGTTTAAGTACAGGCGGGTGTGTGTGTGTGTGTGTGTGGTCTCTGTTTTCTTGGAAATAATAATAACAATAATAATAACAATAACAACGATAACAACAACAACAACAATAATAACAATAACAACAGTCGTAGTAATAATAGTAGTAGTAACAATAACAACAAGGAAGATGATGAGAAACAACAAGAAAAACTTAGCCTATATCAGGATCCTAAAATTGAACTTCAACTACTCTGTCATAAACAAGTACAGGTGGTCCAGGTAGTAATCGGCACACTGGATGCTATGCCAAAAGACTTTAGCCAGCATTTGAAAACAATAAATATTGACAAACTCCCGATCTGTCAGTTGCAAAGGGCCACCATAATAGTAGCAGTAATAATAGTGGTAATAAAAGTAATAACAACAAAGATGATGATGAAAAACAACAAGAAAAACTTAGCCAATATCAGGATCTGCAAGCATCATACAAAAATACATCACATGGTCCTAGATGCTTGGGAAGTGTTTGACTTGTGATATTGTGGTACAAAATCCAGCATATCAATCTCCTTTGCTGTGTATTATTGCTTTTTTTGAATAAAATAACAACAGAGTTGGATGGGACCTTGGAGGTCTTCTAGTCCAACCCCCTGCTTAGGCAGGAAACCCTATACTACTTCAGATAAATGATTATCCAACACCTTCCGAAAAACTTCCAGTGTTGGAGCATTCACAACTTCTGGATGCAAGGGGTTCCACTGATTAATTATTCTAACTACCAGGAAATTTGTCCTTAGTTCTAAGTTACTTCTCTCCTTGTTAAGTTTCCACCCATTGCTTCCTGTTCTACCCTCAGGTGCTTTGGAGAATAGGTTGACTACTCTGTGGCAACCCCGGAGATATTGGAACACTGCTATCATGTCTCCCCTAGTCCTTCTTTTCATTACCCAAACTAGGTAATATCCACAAGGCTAGTTATGCTAGTAAGATGATTGATCACCTCTCGAGCAGGCTGGAGACTCTCACTGGGTCACAGGAAGGGGCTCAGTAATAATCCACCATTATTAAGAACTTGAGGAACAAAAGGCTGTTGTGATGGCTACCTTCTGCTGGCAGGAGCTTTGAATCTTGGGAAGCTGCCAGACAGGCCTGCACCTGTCTAACCATTGACTGGCCCAATGTGGCTGTACATATGGCCAGCGGTGGGCTACGAACCGGAACGCTAAATTGCACTCGCCACCACGGCTCGTAAGTTCTTGCGGGACCAGCGTGATTTTGCTGCTGCACCTGTGGAGGTAGCAAAATTGCGCCCGTGTTTCGACGAGGTTTTACTTGCAGCTCCGTGCGTGATTTTGCTACCTCCACAGGTGCATCAGCAAAATCGCACTGGTCCCACAAGAACCTACGAGCTGCGGCAGCGAGCACAATTTAGTGTTCCGGCTCATAGCCCACCGCTGCATATGGCTCAGGGCTCACCGACAAAAATGCTTTGCATTTTAAGCACCTTGGCCATGGTAGGGGTAAGCAATGTGCCACCCATGGTGCCACAAGGCTCTCCACTGCATTTGACTTATCATTTTTAGATTCTTCTAATTAGGAATAAAATAATAGGAAGTAGGTATGCTGCAAAGTGCCAGCCTTGTATGTGTTGTTTTAAAATAATGTTCTGAAGGGGAACATATATAATATATTATATATATTTTATATATTATATTATCTTTATTCGATTTGTATGCCGCACCTCTCCGTAGACTCGATTGTATCCAAGTGGAGATTAGATACAACCCAAGGCCTTTTGTTTTAAATGTGTTTGCTTCCTACAAATTAGAAATTAGATCAGTTGCAGAGAATGGTGGGTACCAATCTCATCCATTTGCCTTGGATGTAAGTATATTCCTATACAACTGTTTGGGCCCACACAGTGGCACTCCCAAAACTCCAAGTATGCTCACCGGTCCACTATATTATGTCCCTCCATTTAAATATATGTAGAGTGATACTATACTGCTATTGATTCAGGTTTTCAGAGTTATTTATGCATTGATGGTTTTGTGACAAGTAGCAACAATCCACACCATTATATTTCAAATAAAAGCATTTTCCTAGTACCCTGAACCAATCCAATAACTCACCCTCTGTTTCCAAAGGACATAGAAGCAGACACATTCTTCAAGAGCGTCCAGGTTCTGTCAATCTACTCCTGTCAAAACCTGAAAGCAGGCTAGACTAGGCCATTGATTTAATAGCTAGATACATGGTCTAAAGCCAGACTGGCATTTGGGTAATCTATTTAAACAGGAATGCTTATTTCAGTTTTGCTCCAACTAAAAATGGTTACAAATGAGCTGGCTTATTGGGTTATAAGTTAGAAAATGAACATTTCCTTATTTTAGATTTGTTGTTTTACTGAAATGTATCGACTTCATACTTCTCTACAGTTTGTAACATTCTTAGTGAGCTAAATGTACAAGTCCTTGGCATTCCATGTGGGACTTAAAAGTCCATAATTTTTTTTTTCATTGTTCATTTGTGACCTGAGAAGTTGTGTGTCTTCCTCAGTCGAATAGAACCAAGAGGGTATTTCTTATTTCTCTCTAAGAAATATATTGCGTGGGAGATGGTACACCACACTGATTTACAGACAAAGTGGCCTCAAATCTTTGTGATTTTCACTGTTGTGATAAAATGTGTTTTGCAAGAATTTGGGAGTTTTTACACGTGGGAAAGTTTGAAAGATTTTTTTTTTTAGTATTATACATCCCAGTAGTATAAATGAATATTTTTATACAGACTTGTAAGAAGCCGAAAGTAGAATCAAAGCAGTTTGTAAAAAGTATAAAGTTGGAAGGAGGCTTGGAGCACGTGCCCATTATCGATGTATGCAAGCATGCCTGCCTTGCTATAAAATAAAAACAAAAATTCAAACTGTTTGCTTGTTTCACAATGCTTATAATCGTTTTTACAAGTTGAGACAATCACCAAATCCTAGCCTATTTCTAGGATTTAGCATCCAGTAAAAGAATCTGAGTTTGATCTGAGTCCCAATAAGCACAGGCATAATAAAATTGGGTCTAGTAACATTACATCTTTAAGAGTCATAGACTCTTTCTAGTTGTTCTTTAACAAAGATTCTACCCTTAGCAAAGGTAGAATCCAGCATGGCTGTTAGAACATTCATCTCTATCATAGCATTCATAAATTAATTCCAACTTTGAGGTTTCTGTTTATCAGCATGTGCTCAGGGTTGCAAGGCCCCTTTCGCCAAGTCTAAAAGGTTAGCATTAGGAATAGTTACACCTCTGTATAAAAAGATGCTACAGATATCCCATGCTGAAATGCCCTGATGCTCTTTCATTTTAATTAATGTACAAAGACGAGGGAGTCAAATTATTATCCGCCCCGAGTCTACGGAGAGGGGCGGCATACAAATCCAATAAATAAATAAAATAATAATTATTATTATTTTCCAAAGGCAAGACTAATAAGACTACTACTAAGGCAAGACAAGAAACAATGGATGGAAACTAACCAAGGAGAGAAGCAACCTAGCACTAAGGAGAAAATTCCTAATAGTTAGAGGAATAGCTTGCCTTCAGAAGTTATTGGTGCTCCTTCAATAGAGGCTTTTATGAGACTGGGCAACTATTTGTCTGAAATAGTATAAACACTCCAGCTTGAGTAGCAAGTAGGACAAGAAGTTCCAACTCTGTAGTTGTTTTATTATTCTACATTAGGACCTCATGCATTGTTTCGTCTGGGGAGATGGCTGTGGTCAAGGATCTTCTGGCAGATAAATGAGATTCAGACTATTCTTTTTACATTTGTTTTGTCACATTAGCCTTAGAGATTCCTGCAGCACTGAATTATGGAGCTTAACCTTGTCCCCACACAAATCAGCTCTGTAAAGAATGGCACATTTCATCATCCAATTGGTCAGTGGCCTTAGTTCCTATAGTAGATGCTCTCCCTTGCAGATTCACCATCTGATGATGCAATACCAGATAACATTTTCTCAGTATTGTTCATTTTTATCCAGCTAGCCGTCTAATCATCAGCAGAATATCAGCCCCTAGTAAAGATCTAGTAAACCTTCCTGGTGAACAATGTGCTGCTGCTTTTTGAGTGAGACCTTTCTATAACTCAATTTTTAAATGAACCCTTTCTTTCTCCTTGAAGTCTACAATTGCTAAGATTTCAGAAGAGGTTTCCCTTTCAACGTGCTTGGAACTATTTCTACTATAGATTATTGCAGTGTTTCCCAACCATGGCAACTTGAAGATATTTGGACTTCAATTCCCAGAATTCCCCAGCCAGCATTCGCTGGCTGGGGAATTCTGGGAGTTGAAGTCCAGATATCTTCAAGTTGCCAAGGTTGGAAACACTGGGTTATTGCAACACGCTCTACATGGGACTACCGCTGAAGAGCATTGGGAGACTGCAGCTGGTCCAGAATGCAATTGCTTGAGCTGTTGTGGGTGCACCTAGGTACACCCACGCTACACCAATTCTCTGCGGACTACACTGGCTCCCAATTGGTCTCTGGATGCAATTCAAGGTGTTGGTCATTACCTTTAAAGCCCTACATAGCTTAGGGCCAGACTGTAATCAAGAGCGCCTTGTACCACACAGCTCCCAGTGACCAATAAGGGCCCACAGAGTTGGTCTTCTCCGGGTCTCATCAGATAAACAGTGTCGGCTGACGGGCCCACGGGGAAGGGCTGTCTCTGTGGCTGCCCCACAACTCTTTGGAACCAACTATCTTTTGAGATCTGGACCGCCCACACACTACTGGCCTTCTGGAAAGCTGTAAAGACCTGGCTGTTCCAAAAGGGGGTGTTGATCAGGGTGATGGGGGCGTTGATCGGATGGTATGCCATCAGGATCCGGCCATTAATGATATGTATGGTTTTAACTGTTTTAATTGTTTTTAATTGTCAGTTTTCAAATTATGTTAGATTGTTTTTAAGGGGCTTTAATATTACATCGTATGTTTTATTATTTGTCTGTGTGCCTCCCAGAGTCCTTTGGGAGTTGGGTGGCATGCAAATCCGAATAAATAAACAAACAAATAGTGCCAACCAAATCATTCTTAGCACTGCATAAGATGGCCTTTCTCTGTTACAGTTTGGCATTTACTAAGGTTTCTTATAAAAAAAATTCTTCAGTTTCTGTACATCCTCTTTGACATCCTGATGCCTTTTTACTCTTCTTTTTCATAGAATGAACAAAGAGGTGTGACAAAAGATACCTGCTAGATGCTTCTTATTCAGGATGGAAATTTATTTATTTATTCATTCATTCATTCATTCATTCATTCATTCATTCATTCATGTATTCATTCGTTTGTTTGTTTGTTTGTTTGTTTGTTTGTTTATTTATTTATCATTAGAGTCGAAAGGGACCATGAAGGCCATCTAGTTCAACCCCCTGCCCAAGCAGGAACCCTATAGTACACCAGTCAAGTGGCAGTTCAATCTTCTCTTAAAAATGTCCATAATGTTGGAGTTCACAACGTCCGCAGGTAGGTTGTTCAGGTCTTTCAAATGAATCACATATTGAAAGCAATATAATCAGTGAAGGGCTACCAAAAATTTTATTACCACACTGTGGGCGTGGCTTATGCAGGACACCCTGCATTTTCTTTCAACATCTTTCAGTGCAAACTGGGTGCTCTGGGGTGGAGCTCCACTGCGTTCCCCCCACGTCCAGGCAGTAGCCCTCCCTTGACTATAATGTCCACGAAAAAAACAATGAAAGGAACAAGAGTTTCTACTATATTCTGATGACATGTTGCTAACGTCAAACAAATTAGTTCGTGAACCTTTATTTTCAGACTCATCTTTACAGTCCATGATTTGTACTGAATAATGGCTAGCAGACACCATTTCAAACAAATTCCCTTGAATACTTGGGAAGATTTATTTTTGTGTACAGGAAATTGAAATAGTCATACTAATTACATTCAGTAGCCAAGAAATCAATTGTTAGATTCTATTGAAAGTGTAGCCAAACCTTGACTATTTATATTTTTTAATAATAATCTTACAATATGTTTTGACATTTAGATAAGGACTTTAAGTTCAGTACAAAATGTGCAGAACAAACATGTAAAAGAATTAGACAAACAAAATGGAACCAGTTCAATTTCTTTACAATGCAGAACCCAATGTCTTCACAATGAATTATCCTGTGCAGTACCAGGATAGAAACCAATCTGGTTTGCATTACATGATATGGTAGATCATACTTAATTTAATTTGGCATATTGTCCAAACTGAAATTGTTGGTCATATTTTGATAAAGATGCTCCATTTTAACCACAATCTGTGACTATGGCTTGATTTTGATTAGCTTATTTAACTTAATCTGGACATGACTTGGGAAATGGGAAAATAATATACAGTACTGTACTTACAATATAAACTTTTAAAAGTCTTACATCTTACAGTGTCTCTGCTGCTTTTAGTTCAATGTCATCCTGTGAGAGTACATAAGCGATCAAGGAGAGACATAAACATAGCTCCCCAAGCTATGGTCAAAAGCAATAGTCATCCCTATCTTCAAAAAAGGAGACTCTTCTCTCGTTGACAACTACAGACCAATATCACTATGCTGCGTCTCATGTAAAATCATGGAATCAATTATAAATCAATCAATCACCCTTTACTTAGAATCTAATAATCTACTCTCTAACAAACAATTTGGATTCAGAAAGAAATTATCCTGCAACCTACAACTACTTCACTGCAAAAACATTTGGACTACCCACCTAGTTCAAGGAAAATCCATTGATGCAATTTATATTGACTTTTGCAAAGCCTTCAACTCAGTGGTCCACAACAAACTACTGTACTCCTAAAACTCAAATCCTATGGCATCTCAGGATTCCTCCACAGCTGGTTTACTGCATTCCTGTCAAATAGGCAACAAGTTGTCAAAATTGGAAGCGCCATTTCCACCCCCGTCTCTGTCAAAAGTGGTGTCCCCCAAGGTAGCGTACTGGGACCTACGCTCTTCATTCTCTACATCAATGACCTTTGCGATAATATCACAAGCAACTGTGTTCTTTTTGCCCACGATGTAAAACGTTTCAACACCACGGACAACACATTTACTCTCCAAAAAGACCTCGACTTTGTCTCAGATTGGTCTAACACCTGGCAACTTCAAATATCAACCAACGAATGCTCTACACTCCACATCGGCAAAAAGAATCCAAACCTCATATATAAACTGAATAAACAAATTCTCACAGCCAACCCAGTAAAAGTAAAAGACCTTGGAATATTAATATCAAATGACCTAAGTGCTAAAGCCCACTGCAACATTATTGCCAAAAAGGCTTCTAGAGTTGTTAACCTGATCCTACATAGCTTCTGCTCCGGCAATCTCACACTACTCACAAGAACCTACAAAACTTTTGCCAGACCCATCCTTGAATACAGCTCATCTGTCTGGAACTCATACCACATCTCGGACATCAACACCCTTGAAAACGTCCAAAGATATTTCACCAGAAGAGCCCTTCACTCCTCCACTTGAAACAGAATACCCTACGAAAATAGACTAACAATCCTGGGTCTAGAAAGCATAGAACTACGACGCCTAAAACACGATTTAAGTATTGCCCACAAGATCATATCCTGCAACGTCCTACCTGTCAATGACTACTTCAGCTTCAACCGCAACAACACAAGAGCACGCAACAGATTCAAACTTAATATTAACTGCTCCAAACTTGACTGTAAAAAATATGACTTTAACAATCGAGTTGTCGAAGCATGGAACTCATTACCGGACTCAATAGTGTCAACACCTAACCCCCAACATTTCTCCCTTAGACTATCCACGACTGACCTCTCCAGGTTCCTAAGAGGTTAGTAAGGGCGTACATAAGTGCACTTTCGTGCTCTGTCCAATTGTCTTTCCTTTATCTCATATATCATATATATTTTCTTCCTTTCATATTTCTTCTCCTCTATTTTTATATATTTTCTTTATATATATTACTACATGTCTATTCTCTTCTATATATATTTTGTATTGGACAAAATAAATAAATATTTTTTTTTTAAAAAGGGTAAAGTGAGACTCAGTGTCCACCTGTCATACCAATACAACCAGTGCTCCTAGGATCAATTGGAGCACCTTGCTGTCTATTTATAAACAGGTGCCTGGAATACTGTAGAACAGATGTACCATATTGTCTGGTGTACCATTAACCCATATTTAATATTTACCCATATTTGCACTGAGAGCATATGCACCAAGACAAATTCCTTGTGTGTCCAATTGCACTTGACCAATAAAAAATTCTGTTCTGTTCTATTCTATCGATGTGCAAATTTACATCACATGACAAAGGAGTTTTCTAGTTTTCCAAGGAGGCCTCCATTGATTGAATTATCTGAAACAACAATTTCCATCAACAATTGTCTGCTCAAACTGTTAATAACATGACATGTAAAGTCCTTTCTGCAAATTAGATGTAAGAGCAATGGCAAATAGATTACCCCATTCCCAGGGATCTCTGTTGGCCTCTGCAAGTAACTCCTTGTCGTAGCATATTTTTATCTTGCAGCAAAAAGATAAATACTCCAAAACAAAGGCGCTACGTTTTACAGCACTGATAAATTAATTGAGCAAATTAAGCAACTTTCTGCCTCTTAGACCTATGAAATGAAGACACTCACAATGAGTCCCAAAAGCTCATGTTTTTACAATCATCCGATTATAAGAACAATAAATACATGCCCACTGCAATAAAACTATTAAAGGGAATGGTCTTAAAAATGTTTAGGTAATCACCCAATTCTGTGTACTGTATATAAGAACATATATACTTTAGAAGCTATTTATTCTAAGTGTTTGAGAGTCATCATCCACATTGCCTTCTCAACAGTAAATGCAACCCTTCGGTTGAACTTTGGTTAGATTTCTGTTTAGGCTTATTTTAACTATTAAAACAAATACTTAAAAGTGAATCTTTAACCCATTTTATTCTTCCGGATAGTTACACATCTTTTAAAAATCAATCAGACCTCAGTTGGATCCACTGCAGATTACACACCCCTCTTAGATATATTTTTACAAGGCCCATGGAAAGCCATGGCAGACCTCAGATGAAGAGATTTAAATCTACATGTCTTCAATTGATCAATTTAAAATGATACATTTTGCTCTTGCAATTTTTATTTGTGCTTTCTTTGTTATACATAGATATTTGTATAAAATCCTCCTTGCACAGAAGGGCATTTACATTAGCATGAATTAAGGCTTTGTTTTCAAAGTTGATACTGGGAAGATAGGCTATCTTTTACCAGAATATGTTCTGGTAAAAGATAGCGTATCTTTTCAGAGATTGCTGTTGCATTATATCTTAACAGAACTGGCTTTTTAAAAATCATACCTAGTCTTACAAGATTATTAAGGCGCTTTTAGTAAATTTGCAAACCAATTTCAATCAGCAGGTATACTAATCAACTACTTGCAAGATCAATGTGTCAAAATCTCCAGGAGAATTGGTGTCTGGTGCTGCTATTACCATTAAAAACCACTGTTATATTCCACAGGGAATTAAATGTGTACTTTATGATGATTGAACATTTTATATCCATTTTTAATTAAACTCTATATACTGTGAAATTTGCCTTGTTCTGTTCTAATAAGAAGTCAGATCTAAGCCAGGTATAGTGACATCTATTTCTTGTGTATATAATACTTTGTGATTCTATGACTCTTTACTAAATGAATAAAAAGAGCACAAAGATAAATGTACTAATTCAGTTGCACAAAATAAAAGAAAAATTTGCTCAATTTTGAACTGTGACCAAAAAGACATTTTGAAACCTGGACAATTTTCCAGGTTTCACTGTATGGTTTGAACTTAGTATGACATGATTTCAAAATACATTTAAATATTCAATAGCTATAATTTTGTCACTGAACAAAGTCTTAAACTTTGTTATCAGATTATCCCACTACACTGTGAATTGGAAAAATAAATATGATTGCCGCTATTTCTGTAATCGTGGGTTTTTAAATATCAGCCCTGAATTTCTGAATATCTGTGTTGTGGTTAGCTCTGGCCCAGCTCCTGCCCCAAGGAATGTGCAGGTGGATGTGGAGGAAACATCCACATGCCGCAGGCCTGTTTTGCTCCCTATGGAATCTGCCAACGAAGCCTCCTCTGACCAAGGAAACGTGAGTGACAGGGAAGAGGGGAGTTTGGCAGACAGCCCAGGAGGAGATCAATCATCTGTATCATCCCTGGATTCTGAACAAGAATTAATGACACATCCACACATGTGTAGAGTGATGCATAGGAGACAACAACTGAAGGATTATTACAAGAGAAAATGAGGCCACCTGTGGTTGGGTGGGGCTGCTGTAATTAGTGCTACAGATAAAAGTGCAGCTTGGTGTTTTAGCCCTATGGCAGTTTATCTGATTCATTGTTTCATCAAGATCGTGGTTTTTGTGCTGTTCAAGATTGTGTGTGGACTCTCTGGACTTTAGAATTGAACTCAATTTCCCAGTGATTGGGTGAGCAATTAGATTGCATTTAACCTGTGCCTTGTGTGTACCAGAAAATCCCTTTGACATTTAAAAAGGGAGCTGTTTCTGTTTTTCTGTTTATAAAAACTTTTGGGTTTTCCTTTTATCATGTGGTGTGTGTCTTCCTGGACTAATTACCCTGCAATTACGGGCAATTGAAACACACCAGCAGAACAATCTGTAAAGTGATATTTCAATATTTTTGTCTCAACATGGGGTCGTGAAGTGTACCCTAAATATTAAACTATTCTCATACATCAGTGTGGTTCTGCAACCTCTCAAAATGATAATTATGTGATTCCTCTGAATAAAGCAAACAGGTTAATTGGGGTTAGAGTTGGACAAGTAATAAATAGTTATTGAATTTTAATTAGTTTATCACAGCTGCACTTAAACTTTGGGGAACTAAAACTGGACTTTCGTAGGCAAAGGAGGAGTAAAGCCAGCACAGTTTTGATAGGGTCCTCCTTTGGCCTATATAGCATGATCAATATTATTTTTAATCTCCCTCTTTAAGTTACCGTACTTGTGAGTCCTGGAGGAGATCCCAACTCAGTTTGATCATTCCTGCTATTCTTGATAAGCTGAAATGTGATAACAATGCTCAAGATATCTGGATTAGTACAGCAGTTTGCATAGGGAACTCTGGGCTAAATGGGGCATTGGTGCTCTCTGAACTTGGTTGTTTTCTATCAGATGTTTCATTACCAAACTAGGTAACATCATCAGTGTGTAGAGAAATGTCTGCAAGAAAACAACCAAGCTCAGAGAGGACTCCACAATTCAACCTGGAGCCAAAATATTATCTTCTATCAATTATTGTTGTAACTGGCTGAGTTACAAATTTTATCAGCAGTTCTCCACTGAAGAAAAAAAAAGATCTTATATGAGCCAGATAAACTTCACTGTCCTACTACTCAGCTGAATCATAGTGAATAAAGAACATAATAGATAGGTTGTATTTGTTGCTACTCTAAGTGGGCAGAGGCCCAGTCTTGGTTTAGATTTCTGCATGCAGGTGGAGAAGTTTTAAACCTTCCATTAACAGGAATTAAATACACAATTTCCTGTCTAATTGTTCCAGTACTTGCCTTATTGTTTTGCCAGAGTCTTTCAGATGGGAACAATTGTGCAGTTGCCCATCTGGAATACATGATTTCCTGTTAATCTTTTTGAAAGAAACTATCATGGAGAGAATGCTTTATGTTTTTATTTCAAAAAAATAAAATTGCTCAATTTATTAGAGGTGCTTTTTTGATTATTTGAAATTATTTTTTAAAAAGTGATTAATCTAACCAACCACATGATTACATATTGCAATGCCAGTCGGCAGAATTTTACATTTTAGTAAGAATACATTTTCATAAGAATATGGATGCAGCCAGGTATTGTCCTGAAAGAGACAGTATTGCTGAGCGTTGATCCCTTCCCTTAAAAATACTGTAGGAGAATTAGTGGAAATTAGGATGAGAACTGGGATAATAATTAACCTTTCTTGACAAATATCTCCAAGGTGAGAAGTTATTTAACATGTTTATTTGAAAAGCCTTTGTGGATTTCCAGTACTGGGAACACTGCAGTAGGGAAACCAATTTGATGTTCATAATTAATGTTTAATAATTTATTTTCAATTATCTGTAACTGGCAGATACTAAATGTTGAATTCGAAATAAGTCGAAGACACGTGGTTGCCTGATTCATTTTTATTAGGAATTGGCTCGTGTAGCATAAAACCTGTAACATTGTACACGGTTGCAAGCATTGTGGAACACTGGGAGGGAGGAAAAAAGTTAAAAATCACCTTTTCCTATGATTTTAAGCAGGGTTGCAGGCTTTTTCTATTTCCTTATCATTTGTTTCTGGGAAGCTAAGCACATTGACAAGTTGTTTGGTTCGAAGGATAAATCAGCATTCTGCATCTCTATGGTGTGCAGGCCTCCAGTAATATTATACATGTATTCCTGGAATACCTGTTCTAATTGTTGATTTGAGTTTTGAAATTCCTTTAGCAGTTTAAAAGGTTGTCATATGGGAGGGAAGAATTATTTACAAATTGCAGAAATATAATGTTACCATCAGAAAAAGAAAGAAAGAAAGAGAGAGAGAGAGAGAGAAAGAAAGAAAGAAAGAAAGAAAGAAAGAAAGAAAGAAAGAAAGAATAGCTGGCTACACATGAAGCCTTGGGGGGATGAATTAAGTAGCTCTTTTAATTTCATCTATTGTCTTAAATGACAATATATAAGGACTTCAAGAAAAACTAAAGGCCTTATTATTTAATATATTGTTCCAAGATTAGAAGAAGAAACTTCACAGTTAGATGTGAAGTCTGATTAATTGCCTGGCATGTTTAAAACCAATTCTTTTGTAGAGAAGTAATATAATAAGCATCGTGAGTGACTGAAACACCAAGAGATCACTTATGTCTGGCAAGGATGGACAGTTAGGGCTCTATATACCCCTAGTTTATCAAATGCAAGCAAGAATTTAATGTACAGTATTTCATTTAATACTGCTCTGACCGATTTACAATAAAAATGCCTGATCATATTATATCAGTGATGCTAGTATTTTTCAGTAGACTAAGAATAAATCCCATGAAACAAAGAAAAGTCATTTTTGAATCATTAGGTATAAGATTAAGCATGCCTAAGACTGTACATTTTTGATTTGTTGTTGTTACTATTAAAAACATAAATATTTACATGACTCAATTATTTATAAGAGATATAATTGTTTTATGTCTAGCTTTATATCTTTAGCATAGGCAGCGGTTTCATTGCAAAAGGAAATGAAGAATTGCACTAGATATATAATTGCTAAAATTAAAAAATAGGAACCTAATTCCAGCAAGATGAAGTTAAAGATCTGTTTACAAAAGGATGTGTTAAGACTCTATGATTGGTTTAGAAGGGAGGATGGTGAACTGATTCCAGGAAAATTTGCTCCAACAAGCATGAGTTAAGGTCATTTATGTTTACTTTAGAAGGAAGGGAAAGGATTATGGTTTGAACATTTCCACACACTTCTTTATACAGTGATACCTCATCTTACAAACGCCTCGTCATACAAACTTTTCGAGATACAAACCCGGGGTTTAAGATTTTTTTTGCCTCTTCTTACAAACTATTTTCACCTTACAAACCCACCGCCACCACTGGGATGCCCCGCCTCCGGACTTCCATTCCCAGCGAAGCACCCGTTTTTGCGCTGCTAGGATTCCCCTGAGGCTCCCCTCCATGGGAAACCCCACCTCCGGACTTCTGTATTTTTGCGATGCTGCAAGGGAATCCTAGCAGCACAAAAGTAGGCACTTCGCTGGCAATGGAAGTCCGGAGGTGGGGTTTCCCAGCGAGGGGAGCCTCAGTGAAATCGCAGCATCGCAAAAACACAGAGGTCCGGAGGTGGGATTTCGAGGACCTCAGTGTTTTGTGATGCTGCGATTTCACTGATGCTCCCTTTGCTGGGAAACCCCACTTCCTTACTTCCGTTGCCAGTGAAGTGCTCGTTTTTGCGATGCTGGGATTCCCCTGCTGGGATTTCCCTGCAGCATCGCAAAAACACGGAAGTCCGGAGGTGAGGTTTCCCATGGAGGGGAGCCTCAGGGGAATCCCAGCAGCGCAAAAACTGGTGCTTCGGCTGGCAAAAGAGGTGAATTTTGGGCTTGCACACATTAATCGCTTTTCCATTGATTCCTATGGGAAACATTGTTTCGTCTTACAAACTTTTCACCTTAAGAACCTTGTCCCAGAACCAATTAAGTTTGTAAGACAAGGTATCACTGTATTACATGAAAATAAGGGCCCCTTCTCTCTGTCCCACTACCATTAGAGACCCCATTAACAAGAGGGGCACTAGATCCTCTCCAAAAAGCAAAAGTGTTCCTATTCTGACATTTTGACATTTCAACTTCCTTTGTTTCCATATTTGCTCTGGAATGACATAGTCAGAAAAACTTGTATTAGAGCAGATCTATACTACCTGAAGTTCCAGTGCCACTTCTGGTTTCCAGCAAGTGGATCTGGCTCTTGAAAAGGAAATACAGTATACCATACAATTTTAATACATCAGCCAGCAGTGGTGTACATTGCATTGCAGCAATGTAGGAATTACCATTCCCAATTTATTTCAACTGTTTAAATACTTAGGTTAGGTTAGGTTAGTTACAGGTATGATACGCATGCGACATAGTTTTGATTTATAAATTAAACTTACCTTTCACTAAAAAGCAAATGTCAGTATTTAGAGAACAGCTCTAAATTAATTTGGTTGAAACAAGCCTTTCTTCTCCAGTTTTTTAATATTATGTTTTCAGTATAGGTGGTCATCATTCTCAGTTTCTACACAACTGTTCAGGTAGTTTGTCAGCTTTTATTTTAATGCTCAGAATCAATGCTGAAAAGTTTTGTGAGTATTCCCCCATATTTAGCAAAGTAATAGCCTCCACTCAAAAGACTATGCTTACAAAATGAAAAACAGCTTTCCTAGAATGTCATATTATGCTGGTTACGATTCAACATTGCAGGTAATGATCTCAGCTCTGGAATTATTTTTGGCATTAGAATTGAAAATGTTGAAAGACAGCTTGACCATCTTATTCTTCAGTAAAGATGAATCATGGTGGATCATCTTTAAAAGCTTAGTAAACGTCAGCTGTTATTAGCCTTAACCAACATGATCAGTGCTGAAGGATATAACAAGACTTGGATGGGTGTCAACAAACTCAAACTCAACCCAGACAAGACGGAGTGGCTGTGGGTCTTACCTCCCAAGGACAATTCCATCTGTCCATCCATTACCCTGGGGGGAGAATCATTGACCCCCTCAGAGAGGGTTTGCAACTTGGGCGTCCTCCTCGATCCACAGCTCACATTAGAGAAACACCTTTCAGCTGTGGCGAAGGGGGCGTTTGCCCAGGTTCGCCTAGTGCACCAGTTGCGACCCTATTTGGACCGGGAGTCACTGCTCACAGTCACTCATGCCCTCATCACCTCAAGCTTGACTACTGTAACGCTCTCTACATGGGGCTACCTTTGAAAACTGTTCGGAAACTTCAGATCGTGCAGAATGCAGCTGCAAGAGCAATCATGGGCTTTCCCAAATATGCCCATGTTACACCAACACTCCGCAGTCTGCATTGGTTGTCGATCAGTTTCCGGTCACAATTCAAAGTGTTGGTTATGACTTATAAAGCCCTTAATGGCACCAGACCAGATTACCTCAGGGACCGCCTTCTGCTGCACGAATCCCAGCGACCATTCAGGTCCCACAGAGTGGGTCTTCTCCGGGTCCCATCAACCAAACAATGTCACTTGGTGGGACCCAGAGGAAGAGCCTTCTCTGTGGCGGCCCCGGCCCTCTGGAACCAACTCCCCCCAGAGATTAGAATTGCCCCCACCCTCCTTGTCTTTCAAAAGTTGCTTAAAACCCACCTCTGCCGCCAGGCATGGGGGAACTGAGATATACTTTCCCCCTAGGCCTTTACAATTTTATGCATGGCATGTCTGTATGTATGTATGATTGGTTTTTATATAATGGGCTTTTAACTGTTTTTAGTATTGGATTTTGTTATATATTGTTTTATTGCTGTTGTTAGCCGCCCCGAGTTTGCGGAGAGGGGCGGCATACAAATCCAATGAATGAATGAATGAATGAATGAATGAATGAATGAATGAATAAGACTTGTAGACTGTCAGTACTTGGAGGACCATTTATTGCTCACTCCTGTTCAAGAGGAACTCAGTCGTTTTTGTTGGGGGTTGGTGGTACAATTCTGACTGAGAGCCACACAATTTAAAATGGCTATTCAGTGGATAACCAGAGGTGAATGTGTTCTGCATTGTGTGTCATTTTATGAAATTGTGCTCTAAATAAATTACTATCTGCACCAGTCTCTAGATTTTTGGTGAAGACCTTATCAGGTCAAGGTCTCAAATAAATAATAATACATAAGTAAGTCCTTGTTTAGTCCAAGCCCTAGATAAGCAAAGGTGTGTTATTGAAAGCAGAATGCAATGGGCAAGCAGAAACTATTACAAATCCAGGATATACGGTAATCAACAGAAAAATAAACTTTGATTTTAAAAACTAGGATATTGTACAATGAAACTATCACAAATATTCTACTGCTACCGTATATTTGTGGTTTTGGACGTCATAAATTCCCTGTCCAGACAATTGGCAAGCTGACCCTGTCCTCTGGCTTTGGTTTCCACTACTTTGGACACGGGGTCCCAAGGGATGGTGGCGGCTGGGACTTTGGTTTAGGCACGAATGATCAGGATTAGAGTTGAAGTGGTAGCAGTAGATTTGCTTTCTCTAATCCTAGGGCAGGGCTTTGGCGCATCATATTGAATTGATGTCTCCTCTTGTTCTTGTCCTCGTCCAAACAGGATTTTTGTGCCAGGTTTTCAAGCAGAGATTTACTTGCATTACTTGAATGACTGAAAGTGCAATACGGGATTTTCGTGCCTTTTTTTTCCCATGTGTGGTTAAGTAGGGAAGGCTTATCAAGTAGGAATGCTTTCTATTAGTATCTGTGTGGTAAGGTGGTTGGCTGGATTCACACCATTTTTTACATACCAACAAGCTAAAACCTGACACTGAAAATAGATCTCAGAAGGAACTAAAAGCATAGCTTTAGCAAAGGCTAAAATGGTGGTGGGTACCCCCTTTAACCTACTAATAGAGTATATTTATGTATTTTTAGTGTATTATGGTGGCACAAGCGTTTGCTGAATTTTAAACAAAGTTACTCCAAGTCATTGCTACCCCAAAATTAAATCATCACTATCATTTTCATATGATTTATGAACTTACGTAGCATATTTATCCATAAACCAGAATTAACAGAACATGAATATATTCACATAGCATGGTAAGTCATAGCAATTTTGATTATGCAATGACCTTAGTTCACATAAAATCATACTATGGTCCCCCCGTCCCCCCCCTGATTTTAGCTCAGTTGTTTTTTTGTAAACCATGATGCACAGTATAGCAAGTTATGGAAACAGAATCCTGGTCAGTTTAAAAACTATTGGCAATTTGTTGGAGATAGAGCTTTTCTGACAAAGCTCATAAAAAGAAGAAAAACTGTCTCTCTGCAGAAATAGAATAATATTTTGTGCTTTTTAAAAAAGGTGATGAAGGTTGTTCTCTTTAATTACTACTAGATATCAACAAGAAATAAGATTCTTCACAACAGAAGCTGGCCCTGCACAACGTATTACCTTGAACTGGCTGATTTGTGGCTCAGTCTATGATGTGAAAGCAGCCAGTGTAGATAGTTGCATGGTTCAGAGAGATTGAAAATTCAATTAATTGAGCACATCTTGCATTGGTGCCTTATGTCATTATCATCACTCAGCTGGGTTACTGCAAAGCAGTGCATGTGTCTGTGTTTTGAAATCATTTGGAAGAAGCAGTTGATCCAGGACGCAGTGACCTGATTTGGGCTGGAACTTTTAATGAAGACATAGCCCAGACTGTCTGGACTGGTTGCTGTAGAGCAGACCAGGAAATCAACACTACAGGGAAACCAGAAATACCCTTTATTGAGAGAGTAGCTATAATAACATAATCTTGCAAATCTGATTGTGGTTACATTCCACCCACATTTGCCTGAGATGTTTCTGAAATAGTTCTGTTTTCCAGGGCTTAAAAAATGCTCCAGCCTATTTGTCTAAGTAATGATTTTGCATATTTCTGTCGAGACCATCTTCCCTAGTCTTTTCAGTTTCCAATTGAATTTTTCTATTGGCTTCTGGAGGCAATTAAAAAAAAAGTTTACTCCAAAATCTATTTTATAGAAAATGGAGTACAGTCACATATGACTTTTTGACTATATTTCTTGATAATGGAGGTGGTAGAAATGATGATAATAAAAGCAGCTGTGACTGGAATCTAATTACTGCATGCAGCATGGCTAGGAACTTATTTACTTGAAGTCTTTTAACTTCAGCTCTTCCAATAATAAACTGTTCTAGTAGTTCCCAGGATTTTAAAAGAGGTTTGTTATACAGCACATGAAGTTGCTTTTTGAGAAATGCACACCCAAAGGCCATGTGGAAATTCAGAACTAGTTATAAGCAGTGATGGGCTACCAAAATTTTTACTACCACACTGTGGCCGTGACTTATGCATTTTGTTTTAACATCTTTCAGTGCAAATTGGGTGCTCTGGGGTGGAGCTCCAAATTTTGCTACCGGAACTGCATTCCTGACCGTTCCCGTAGGAGCCCATTGCTGGTTATAGGCGATCTTCACTTGTAGAAATAGAGGTCATATAGAGGTTGTGTGCAGGAAACTTCCTACTTCGCATACCTACTTGATCTCACCTAGTTCACATCACCAGGATGATGTAGGACACTATCCCTGGCTGGTACATGATCTCATCTAGGTTGTATCAAAAGGATGTTGTTAAGGATTGGCGAGGAGAATTCACCAATAAAAATGCTGTTGCTCTTCATTACTTTTGCTGCTTGAAAAATGATATAAAAACAATAAACACTGCAAAGGCAGTCAGACATCTTTAGCATTCTGCAATGACTGGTCTAATTCCATCACTCACTTAACAGTGTTCAGTGACCATTCAAAGTGAATAACCAATATTTAAGACCAGTCCTTGAAGTCCCACCTGTTTCAGCATGACCATTGTATATACAGCATACCATTTTTCTACTTCACTATTTAAATTAGTACATTATTATTTACTTATTTTCTATAGTGTTGTGTCTGGCCTCTAGCCACCCAAGAGCAAAGTAATAAATCAAACACACAAACTTGTAACAATAAAACAAAAAGTTTTCCTTTATATACAGAGGGCAGTATGCTTCCGTGAATGCAAAAGCAATGCTGAGTTATTGGTCCAGAAGATCAGAGTTACTCACTCAAGTCCACACAATACTTTCAGGCTTGTACAAGAGCAACGCTGAGTTATTAGTCCAGAAAGTCAGAGTTACTCACTCAAGTCCACACAATACTTTCAGGCTTGTACAAGAGCAACGCTGAGTTATTAGTCCAGAAAGTCAGAGTTACTCACTCAAGTCCACACAGTAATTTCAGGCTTGAGTGTCAGAAAGTTTACAGGAATCCAAAAACCGAAATGAAACCACGACGCATCAATGTCTCTCTCTCCAAAGCTCAAACAATAAACTCCCACATAGATCACTCCAACCCTCCCTTTTTATCAAGGTTGAAGCAGCATCATTAAGTCTTATCAGCTGTGTCCTATAATTTGTTTCTACGCTTGCGCAGCTGCTCTTGCCTTCCCAACATTCTCCGTACCTGAACATTAAGAATAGGGTTACTCATTAATTCTTCCCCTTCTGATTCCGAGGAACCTCTGGCTGGAGAGCTTGCTGAATCCATTCCCCTGTCTGTCTCTGCTGTCCCTTCTTGCTCCCTGTCTCTCCCTGTCTCTGCTTTCAATTCACTGTCTGACTCGTACTGCAGCCAGACTGCTCTTCTGTAAACAGACGGATCCCACTACTCTTCATCAAAATCAACAGCCACAGGAGCTGGCCTGAAGCCAACCACAACATACAGTTGCCTATCTCACAAGTGACTCCGGGCAGCATATATCATAAAACCATTAAAACAACAACAACAAAAATACAAAGTATGTACACTTGCCAAGTAAAACTATTGCCATGGATGTTAATACTGCCAAGAAACAGGATTCTCAATGCACTTGGACCCCAGGCCCAGGTACACAACCTGGTCTTCACAACATCATGAAACCAGGCCAGAGGTCTCCTAATTTCTGAAAGGAGAATGTTGCAGAGAACAGGGGTAAATGGCACAGAAGGCATTTTACTAATTCTACTAGCCTCCTGGGACAAAGAAATAAGGTCTGAAACTTTCCTATACCGAAGAACATTCAGTCAAGGCTACAGCTGTCGAAACATTAAATATGCATTACTACTAGGTAACAATGAAAGCCATGTAGAAGGGGGCTACATTTCCAGGAGGATCATAGGAGGCGTATGTGCATGTCAGGGTGGGTGGGCTGTTGCTGCTGTGCTTGCATAGATACCACTAAACCAAAACGCCCACCGCAGAACCACCCCTCCCATCGCTAGTTCCAACTGCATTAGTCTTCTTTTCATATAGCATCAACAGCTGCTTAACAGAATTTTGCAAGAATGCACAGCTCCAGAAAGGTCAGATTGGCTAAAGTGCTGAGCATGCAACAGCTTCTTTAATGCCAGCTATCCATTTGCAGTGCCACTTCTCACATCCCCCTTCCTCTCAAACATCACACGCAACACTTTGTACAATGGGGGGTCAAGAGGCATCTCTACAATACTGCAGTGCCCATTCTAACATCTGCCTAGAACCACAACATGCCTTCTAGCAAAGACTCTTGCTTACTTACCTCTGCCAACAAAAGCCGCTTCTTCCCATTTTATATATCTGCCTTTTATCACCTGCTTTTTGGCATCTGATTCCAAAAGTCTGTCACCAACTCAGGGAGCGGCCATATATTTCTGCTGGTGCACATGCCTTCTGTAGATAAGGTCCCAGATTCAATCCTTGGCATTTCTCGGGTTTCAGGTTCAAGCTTTGAAAGAAAGGGCACTCCCAGCTGCCTGGAAGAAGGCAGCTGTGAGGCTGAATTTGAATAAATCCTCCACCGAGTAAATTATTTGCCCAACAATCTGTTAGTTGCTAAGCTGCCTTTCTCTCAAAATACTCAAGGAACATGCAAGTCAGCTCTATTTACTCTTGGATGACATGAGTAATCCCAATCTATAGCCGGCAATCTGTTTTCTTGCAGATGTTTCCATCTATAAATGCCATAAGCCATCATCACTAGCTATATTGACTGGGAAATATGAGGGTTGTCTAAAACATCTGGATAGTCCACCTCTGTACCTGTTTCAATGTGCCATTTCAGCTTCAGGCTTAGATTGTGTTCTGTCGGGCTCTCTGGTAGACTCCTCCCAAAAATTCACAGGTATAAAATTTCAGACGCACACACGTTTGAAAATTCAAAACAATGTTCTTTATAATGAAAATTCGCTTAAACCAAGCCCTCTTTTGGTATAGCAAAGGGCACTGGTCTCCAAACAAACTGGTAGTTTGTACAAGTCCCTTATCAGTTCTGAGATACTTGGCTTGCAGCTGTGAGGCAATTCACAGTCCTTCTTTCACAAAGTGAAACATACTTTGCTCTGGTTTACTTTCAAAGCGGGGAAAAATCAGCACACCAAAAGGTCAAAGTCAGTAAAGCAGTCACGAAACACAAGGATCAGATAATCCTCCACAATGGCCAAACCCACAGGCTGCTATTTATAGCAGCCTCACTAATTACCACAGCCCCACCCAACCACAGGTGGCCTCATTTTCTTTGATAATATTCTCTCAGTTGTTGTTGCCTATGCATCGCTCTCCGCATGCATGGCTGTATCATTAACTCTTGTTCTGAATCCAAGGAGGAGCTAGATAATTGATCTCCATCTGAGCTGTCTGCCACACTCTCCTCCTCCCTGTCACTCATGTCTTCTTGGTCAGAGGAGCCTTCATCAGCAGATTCCACTGGGGGCAAAACAGGCCTGCTGCATGTGGATGTCTCCCCCACATCCACAGTTCTTGGGGCAGGAGCTGGGCCGGAGCTAACCACAACAGATTGTCTAGGTAGCACTAGTTGATACTTTAAGATGATGCTGTGATTGTATTTATTTCCCCCACTTTTCAGTGGCTTTTCATTCCATTAGCATTATTATTCTAGGTCTATCTGGGTCAAAAATATGAATAGAAATCTCCCTTCTGACCTGGTGCTTTTATGACGGTTCTCCAAGACTCCAAAACATAAAGGAAAAGCTGTACATTGGTTTTCTTCAACCTCAAGATTAATTGGACCATCATTCCCATTATCCGAAGTTAGGACAATGGGAATTGTAGTCTGGCACATCTGACAAATGTTAAAATGGGGAAGGCTGCCTTATGCAGTGCTGATTAAAATGCCTCCTTACCACCAAAACTCTTGACATTTATATTTACTATAAAACACTGAAATCATGGCCACTATCCCTCATCAACTCTATAATTTTCCTCGCAGGCAGTCCTGTCAAATTTAAGATTGCCTGCAGTACTATTCTTAACTGCACTTAGTCTTTCTGTAGCGACCCATAGAGATCCTTGTGGCTAACAACATCCAGCACATGTCCTAGAGCAGTGTTTCCCAACCTTGGCAACTTGAAGATATCTGGACTTCAACTCCCAGAATTCCCCAGCCAGCGAATTCTGGGAGTTGAAGTCCAAATATCTTCAAGTTGCCAGGGTTGGGAAACACTGTCCTAGAGTAAGTACAGCAGGAAGCCAACATGATTGGTTTTCAAAAAGAAAGAAAGAAAACCAAAGAAAACAAGTGGGCCAGAATAAAATTAAAAAATTAAAATGTGGAAAATTACAGGACTGAATTTGGTCCTACCAGAATTTGTGATCAGGTAAGTATACTAAAAAAATGTAAAAAGTAAAGTATGTCCCCTAAGAAAATAGGTCTGTACAATGTACCAATCCAGGTGCAATATTTCAACTGTAATTGATCAGAAGTGGAATTCAGTAGGTTTTGACCAGTTCTGGAGAACCGGTAGCGGACATTTTGAATAGTTCAGAGTTGCATCCTCAGGACCACACCAGTGTTCAGACATGCCCACTAACATGGAAGAATGGCCTATTGGCTGAGCTGTGACAGCTCTGCCAGCGGGAGAATAAACCCTCGTTATTGGCCAAGCCATTTGACAGCTGCTGTATAAATAACAGCCTGCGGAAAGTTGTTACCAGTTCCAGAGTTACTTGTTGCTTTACCCTATTAAAGGGATTTACTTTGAATACCATCTTGCCTCAGTTTCTAGCTACCCTTGTTCTCCCATTCGGAGAGCCAGTAAATGCCACCTCTGACTCCCCACACTCCCACCTATTCTCTTCCTCCCAAGTCCCAGCTGATCAGGACTCACTGCTCACAGTCACTCATGCCCTCATCACCTCGAGGTTCGACTACTGTAACGCTCTCTACATGGGGCTACCTTTGAAAAGTGTTCGGAAACTTCAGATCGTGCAGAATGCAGCTGCGAGAGCAGTCATGGGTTTCCCCAGGTATGCCCATGTTACACCAACACTCCGCAGTCTGCATTGGTTGCCGATCAATTTCCGGTCACAATTCAAAGTGTTGGTTATGACCTATAAAGCCCTTCATGGCATCGGACCAGAATATCTCCGAGACCGCCTTCTGCTGCACGAATCCCAGCGACCAATTAAGTCCCACAGAGTGGGCCTTCTCCAGGTCCTGTCAACTAAACAATGTCGGTTGGCGGGCCCCAGGGGAAGAGCCTTCTCTGTGGCGGCCCCGACTCTCTGGAACCAGCTCCCCTCAGAGATTAGAACTGCCCCTACCCTCCTTGCCTTTCGTAAACTCCTCAAAACCCACCTTTGTCGTCAGGCATGGGGGAACTGAGATATTTCCCCCGGGCCTATATAATTTATGTATGGTATGTTTGTATGTATGTCTGCTTAATAATGGTTTTTTAAAAAATATTTTAAATTGTAAATTATTAGATTTGCCATGAACTGTTTTATTGTGTTGTGAGCCGCCCCGAGTCTACGGAGAGGGGCGGCGTTCAAATCAAATCAAATCAAATCAAATCAAATCAAATCAAATCAAATCAAACCAAACCAAACCAAACCAAACCAAACCAAATCAAATCAAATCAAATCAAATCATCAGGATTTTGCAGGAACCTCCCCCTGGAGTGGGGTTGGAATGGAGATTTTAAGTATCCTTTCCCTGCCACGCCCACCAAGTCATGCCCTTAGAACCGGTAGTAAAAAAAAAAGAATCCAACCACTATTAAATTGATGGTTTAGAAGGATCTCATTCAACTTTCAGATTGTGTTGATTACCTTTGCACACATTTTTTTTTGTCAAGCATCCTCAGGTCCAAATCTCAGACTATTCATAGACACACTCATTGCTGTCTTCACGTCCATACTGTACATGCTAACTTACCTTTAAAATTTATGGCCAGAATCATTTTGATTATAAAATTTAAAATCTTTCCAGCTATTAAAAGTGCTGCTTCATCAACATAAAACAGTATTACGAGGTGGATCAGTTGTCTAATTTAAACTATAACAATTTCTTCTACCAGAGTAACTTTCCATGACAATCACCAGAAAACCAAGCTCTAATTCAGAAGGTTAGTTATTATCCTAATTGCTGTGGTAACTTTACTCTTCCACCGCTTTTGCCTTCAGCCATTTAGTGGGTGGCCTTCTGAACATGTGGGTCAAGTCCAGAATCTGACCACCAGTTAGCAATTAGAATAAAATCCACAGCAAATCTGCAAAAGATCCAGTGATAGTTTCTGTCCTGCTTTATTCTTCGTATGTATATATTGTGTCCCTTGGGGAATGGTAGGTGGGATTTAAAAAAAAATATATGTTATATATAATTTGCCTCCAGAAGTTGTGGATGCTCTAACACGGGAAGTTAAGAAGAGATTGGACATTTGTCTGAAATGATGTAGGATTTCCTTCCCAAGCAGGGGGTTAGTTTAGACCAGTGTTTCCCAACTTTAGCAACTTGAAGATATTTGGACTTCAACTCCCAGAATTCCCCAGCCAGCGAATGCTGGCTGGGGAATTCTGGGAGGTGAAGTCCAAATATCTTCAAGTTGCCAAGGTTGGGAAACACTGGTTTAGACGAGCTCCACAATCCCTTCCAAGTGTTATTCTGTTATATTCCATATATTCCAAATATCCTTTACTCCAATTTCCACTTTAAAGTAATATTTTATATTCCTCCCTTTGTCAGAAACCCCACAGGATGAACAGAGGAAGTAAAACCTACCTGCTTCCTTCTAATTTTCTTTGCTTAGGATAGAGATGGGCAACACATGCCCACTTACAGCATCCCAAGATGATGCCGTAGAAATTCAGTCATGATTTTCAACAGGTGGGTGAGTGGGTAGGGATGGGAGAAGAAAGCCTCTGGCCACTCAGAATCCCATTTTCCTTACGTTCTCAGTAGCCTGAAGTTTCATTGTCAGAATTGGGCCAGATCATCACCAAATTAATTAATTAATTAATTAATTAATTTATATATCTATCTATCTATCTATCTATTTTTATTTATTTATTTATTATTTATTTATTTTGTCCAATACATAATACAAATTGAAGAGAAAGATATGTAATAATATAAGTAAAGAAAAGAATAAAAGATAAGATATAAAAGTATAGGTGAACATATTTGAAAGGAAGAAAAGATAAATGAGATAAGGAGAGACCTCCTTATTGTAATGCAATTTAGGAGGTAACAAGGTTAGTTAGCAAAGCTTCATGGCCAGATGAAGGGTTTTTTTCAGGCCGGACTGGAATTTTTATGGGCTGAATTTACATGTTGTATGGGGCTTCCTTGTATGAGTGTCCTCCCTTGTATGTGTGAACCCTATCATTGTGATTTATAGAAAGTAACATGGTTAAACAAGCTATAGCTTAATGCCCAGGAGTTCATTTAAGTCTGGTAGTCATTAACCATGTAGTTGAGGAATTATCAGGCACAAATAGGTACAGATTGAGCAAAGGTCTCGCCAGCTCTTGGTGTGTTCAGCCTATCCCCAGAGGTCCAGATATGCTCAAAGGACTAATCAAGCTTGTGCTCCAACCTAGCACCTTCAGATATATGAGATACAACTCTCAAAAGTCTCAATCAACACATCCTTTGGGGCTTCTCAGAGTTGTAGCTCATGTCTGGAGGGCACGAGTCGAGATTAGAAAAAGTTAGCGTAATGATGCAGAGCACTGGTTCAAACTGATCCATGTTTTAATGCTGGGCTATTAAACAGATTTTAATTAGTTGAAATCATACAACACTTTAAGCCATTACAGTGTAGAAATTAAAGTTGCATGTTATATAATATACCGAACAAGCCATAATGTAAATTAATATTGTATGTGAAGCTGGTCCCTAGATGCCCATGTGGAATTCTAGTGAAATGGTCAAGACAGGTCCATTTCTAACAGTCGAGCTCAATTTCTAAGAGTTTACAGAAATTGTCAATCATCCGGGGCATGATGTCCCAAAGGTGCTTTTTCTAACTAAAAGTCAAGAAGACTTGTTTTTTTTTTCTTGGAAAATGTTTCACTTCACATCCAAAACGTTTCTTCTTTTCTCCACCTGTCAGTTAAATCTGAAGAAGCTTCTTGGATGAGAAGCAAAACATTTTCAATGAAAAAAAATCCCCCAAGATAGTCCACTTGCTTTTTGGAAAAAAAGCACCTTTGGGACAATTGTCTAAGAGCTAAGTTATTTTATAGTCCTTTCCTTTATAAACATGTAAAACTTTGACTTTTTCCTTAGCTAACTTGTTTCCCTGACAATAAGACCCTGTCTTATATTTTTATGAACTCTGAAATAAGTTGCTCTACCTTATTGCCATGAACTCAAAAGCCCGATTGGGCTTATTATCAAGAGATGTCTTATTTTGGGGAAAACAGGGTAGATAAATTGAAAAGGTAATATCCCTCAAGTCAGAGATCATATTAATGGTGTAGCATTATGGTTACCCAATTACAAAATATTTACATAGAAGAATCTTCAGATTCATTGGGGTGGCATTTAGTTTGATATGTTAAAATGTTTGCTATATTTACATAACTCCATTTCCTCTTGCAATCAGAAAATACTAATTAAAACAACAGCACAAAGACCTCCATCCCCTTTGACAATGATGGTCATACATTAACTATTGTGCTAAATGAATTAATTCAATTAAAGAACAGCTGCTGGAGGGGGTGTTTTGTAAGTCCACTGTTTTCATATTCCTCTGATAAAAATGTAGCCCAAGAAAATACACTTAAGGATCATATTGAAGGCAGCTGCAAGCTAGACAGAGGGCCTGTATTTCTCTCTGAAGTTCGTCAGGTTTCTTTCATCCATTTCTTTGAACTCTATTCATATTAGTGACTTGCGGTTATTATTTTGCATTTTCACATTGTACACTAGATCCAGGGCTCACGCAGGCCTCAAAGCATTTGTTTATATCCCCCATTTTCACTGTTGGCTTTGTACTGAAATAAAAAGATTGCAAATAGCAAAGCAACAGACTTGCACGCCGCTTCATAGTGCTTTCCGGCCTTCTCTCAGTGGTTTAGAGCAGTGGTTCCCAACCTTGGCAACTTGAAGATATTTGGACTTCAACTCCCAGAATTCCACAACCAGCGAAGGCAGTTGGTTCCAGGGTTGGGAAACACTGGTTTAGAGGTTCAGCGTATTGCCTCCAAAGAGCTGGGTCCTCATTTTACTGATTTTAGAAGGGTACTCATCTGGAATTATTATTATTATTATTATTATTATTATTATTATTATTATTATTATTATTATTATTTAGATTTTTATGCTGCCCTTCTCCGCAGACTCGGGGCGGCATACAATCCTTTTATCCTTCCATCCTAACAAGAATGTATCAACCTTGAATCCATGAGGATTGAACCCCTGGTTGTCGGCAGAATTATCCTGCAGTATTGCATTCTGACCACTGCACCACCACAACTCATGGGGACAGGGAAGACTGAGGAAATTTTATTAGGATCACTCCCCACCACCACCACACACAAAAAATATATTTCTGGTTTTTCTCCCTTCTGAAACTGCTATAGCCCCAGGTTGGATGTTTGTGTACCTCGTCTCCAGGGCACAACTGAGACATAACCAAAGAATTTCATTCATTCATTCATTCATTCATTCATTCATTCATTCATTCATTCATTCATTCATTCATTCATTATGCCGTCCATCCCTGAAGGTCTCTGGGTGGCTTACAACAATTAAAAAACAATGTAAAAATTTTATTTATTTATTTATTTATTTATTAATTATTTGTTTGTTTGTTTGTTTATTTATTTAGTCCAATACACAATGAGAGTTTAATTATAAAATACATGCTGAAGGTTATAGAGGAGATACTCATAGTAAAATATATCTAAGAAAGAATAGAAAAGAAGGTATAGTAATAGAACATATCAATGAAAGAATAGAAGAAGAGATATAGGAATAGAAGAAAGGTATAGGAGATATAGGAGAGCAATAGGACAGGGGACGGAAGGCACTCTAGTGCACTTGTACTCGCTCCTTACTGACCTCTTAGGAATCTGGATAGGTCAACCGTAGATAATCTAAGGGTAAAGTGTTGGGGGTTTGGGGATGACACTATGGAGTCCGGTAATGAGTTCCACGCTTCGACAACACGGTTACTGAAGTCATATTTTTTACAGTCAAGTTTGGAGCGGTTAATACCATGTTTCCCCGATAGTAAGACACCCCCGATTGTAAGACGTATCGGGGGTTTCAGGGGGGTCGGCTAATATAAGCCATACCCCGAAAGTAAGACATATGTCTTACTTTCGGGGAAACACGGTACTAAAAGCGAGGGAGCTGCGCGCCCAGGAGAGTCTCCCTTACGCAGCCTGGTGCCAGCTGGCGGTGGCGCGCTGCGCCAAGAGCTTGGCCCACCCGGCGGGTGAGGCGGCGGCCCTGGCCGAAGCGGTGCGGCTCTGGCTACAGCACAAGCGGGAGCTCCGACTGCGCTTCCTGCGCTAGCCCAACGTGTCGGAGGCGTCGGAGCAGTTCGCGGCACTGGCGAGGGAGCTGCGCGCCCAGGAGAGTCTCCCTTACGCAGCCTGGTGCCAGCTGGTGGTGGCGCGCTGCGCCCAGAGCTTGGGCCACCCGGTGGGCGAAGCGGCGGCCCAGGCCGAAGTGGCGCGGCTCTGGCTGCAGCACGAGCGGGAGCTCCGACAGTCAGAGCTCCCGCTCGTGCCGCAGCCAGAGCCACGCCGCTTCGGCCAGGGCCGCTGCCTCACCCGCCGGGTGGCCCAAGCTCTGGGTGCAGCGCGCCACCGCCAGCTGGCACCAGGCTGCGTAAGGGAGACTCTCCTGGGCGCGGCGCTGGCGAGGGAGCTGCGCACCCAGGAGAGTCTCCCTTACGCAGCCTGGTGCCAGCTGGCGGTGGCGCGCTGCACCCAGAGCTTGGGCCACCCGGCGGAGCCACTCCGACAGTCGGAGCTCCCGCTCGTGCCGCGGCCAGGGCCGCCGCCTCGCCCGCCGGGTGGCCCAAGCTCTGGGCGCAGTGCGCCACCGCCAGCTGGCACCAGGCTGCGTAAGGGAGACTCTCCTGGGCGCGCAGCTCCCTCGCCAGTGCCGCGAACAGCTCCGACGCCTCCGACACGTTGGGTTTGCGCAGGAAGCGCAGTCGGAGCTCCCGCTCGTGCCGCAGCCAGAGCCGCGCCGCTTCGACCAGGGCTGCCACCTCGCCCGCCAGGTGCCCCAAGCTCTGGGCGCAGCGCGCCACCGCCAGCTGGCACCAGGCTGCGTAAGGGAGACTCTCCCCGTCGTCGCTTCCAAGCTCCCCGTGCGCCCCTTGCCTTCACCTCGCCGCGGTGCCACCGCCTCTTCCCCAGCTTGGCAAAGTGAAGGACGGCGCTGGTCCGAAGCGAGCCGACCGGGCGGCGGCTTGCAGCGAAGGCGCTCGTCCCAGCAACCGAGTCCTGCCGAGGCTCGGCTGCAAGCGGCCAGCGAGGCCGACCGGCTCCGAGGCGAGCGGCCGGAGCTGCGCCCTCCTTCGCCCGCCTCCTTTCCGGCAGGCAGGTGGGGCTGCCCAACTGCGCAGAGCGGCTCCTCCCCTCCAGACACACACTTCCCCGACACGCGTCTGCGGCTCCACGCGTGCACGCCACTTGGAGCCCTGAGGTTGAACTTGGAAAAGGGCTCACGAGGCTCCTGTCCCGCGGCTGCCCCTCTGGACTCTGGGGAGATGCCTTCGGGAACGCGACCCTTTCAATTTTTTTCCAATGTAAGACATACCCCGAAAGTAAGACGTAGTGGGGCTTTTGGGGGTAAAAAGAAAGTAAGACACTGTCTTACTTTCGGGGAAACACGGTATTAAGTTTAAATCTGTTGTGTGCTCTTGTGTTGTTGTGGTTGAAGCTGAAGTAGTCGCCGACAAGCAGGACGTTGCAGCATATGATCTTGTGGGCAATACTTAGATCATGTTTAAGGCATCTTAGTTTAATTTAAAACCCCATTTAATATACTCATAAAATCTTATTGTGGCCAGATCTAGAGGTGTGTCAATTGATCACGGCCCCCAGTCCTGCCAGCAAAGCTAGGTCTTCAAGGCTTTCTGGAAAGCCAGTAAGGTGGGGGAAGTACGGATCTCCAAAGGCAGTTGGTTCCAGATAGCTGGTGCAGTCACAGAGAAGGCCCTACCCTTGGCTCCACCAACCAACACTGCTTAGCCAACAGGACCTGGAGAAGGCCAACCTTGTGGGTTTTTATCGGTTGCTGGGAGCTATGTGGCAGAAGGCAGTCCCAGAGATAAGCTGGTCCTAAGCCACGTAGGACTTTATAAGTGATAATCAACACCTTGAATTGCGTCCGGATTTATTCCATATTCACCTAAATACAAAAATTACAACCATAGATCAACACTCCACATTCCAAAGAGTTCTAATCCCCCCCCAATCTAAACTACACAACTGAAATGTAATTGTGCATGTTCTTTTGTCCAGATCACATCGACTCCCAACAAGATTGGCCTGCTGCTTGATTCGTTGTTCTTCTGTTTCTTTACTCTTCCCATCTGTGGCGGGAAGGCAAGACTTGCTGGCTGTTTCCTGGATGGACCAGTCTATCCGGTGTCTGCCTTTTGCTTGTGGGAATTGTTCCCTGCTCACTAATCCCGGTGCCTTTCCTTTGCTTTCCCAGACATTTGTACACCTGGATAACTTTGCACCCTTTTGCTATATTATAGAAACATAGAAGATTGACGGCAGAAAAAGACCTCATGGTCCATCTAGTCTGCCCTTATACTATTTCCTGTATTTTATCTTAGGATGGATATATGTTTATCCCAGGCATGTTTAAATCCAGTTACTGTGGATTTACCAACCACGTGCTGCTGGAAGTTTGTTCCAAGCATCTATTACTCTTTTAGTAAAATAATATTTTCTCATGTTACTTCTGATCTTTCCCCCAACTAACCTCAGATTGTACCCAGTCGTTCTTGTGTTCACTTTCCTATTAAAAACACTTCCCTCCTGAACCTTATTTAACCCTTTAACATATTTAAATGTTTCGATCCTGTCCCCCCCCCCCTTTCCCTTCTGTCCTCCAGACTGTACAGATTGAGTTCATTAAGTCTTTCCTGATAGGTTTTATGCTTAAGACATGGGCTGGGAGTAGAAGGAACTGAGCCTGGAAGTGTGTGGAAGGTGACGTCATCTGTTCCTGTAAGGAGGGCCCTATGCTGTCAACGGGCCAAGTAGAAAGTAGGGCTCTGTGCTTAAATGTTCTTTGTTTAGTCTGCTGAGATGTAAACCACTGGGTTCTTGCCATATACCAAGCCAGTAGGTGGCAGCAAGAGTCCCTACCAATAAGTCAAGCAATCAGTTGCTTGCAATGCACAGCCTAAAAGAGAAAGGCAGTCTTAGAGTCTTCGATATCTGAGCACGGACAGAATTCCTTGTAAAAAATAATGTTTAAGTGAAAATATTTCTAGAGCATATTTGAAAAGAGTGCCGATGTTCACTGAATTTGTTTGTTTTCAAAGGTAATAAATACCATAATTATCTATAAAGTCAAGTCACCTTATCGGCTACCCTGCATGAACTTTCCTTGGTAACTTTATGTAAGTATTGTGTTGCTGTTTTATTCTGGGATTTTGTTTCAATCTCCCAGATATTTATCAAAATCTGTTGATTAGGGAAGTAGCTGAAATGTTTAAGTCACTTAGATGAGGTAAGGCGGTGTAGAAGTGTTATGAATAAATAAATACGACTGAAAGTAATTCAGTCTAATGACAAAAATTGCATCTAAGTGCCCCTTATAAACAGAGGATCCCATCCTTCTAATGGTTACAAACTAATTACAGGAAAAAGTAGACAGTTCAGATCAGTTGTTGGCTGTTCTAAAATAAATGTGTTAAAAAGGACTGGGGATTGGTAAAATCAAGAGTATTTGTGCAGGCACAATAGAAATACAAAATGCTTGACATTCCAGTTGGTGATGTCATTGATCTCTATTATAATGGAAGTCTTCTGTAATGTGCTGCACATATGTATGGAAATGTGAAAAGCTTCCCAGTGCTACAATGCAGCCATCCCAGAAGTATCCTGAAGAGGAACACAAGAAGCTGTATTGTTGGGCCATGGCAAGTCTTAGTCCATTAAACTTAACTACTGTCTTCCTTCATCAAAAGGAACACTTTAGAATTTGAGAGCATTTCTGCATGCAAAAAGTTCACCCAATGTTTCCTGCAATGCATCAAAGCTAATATTTTCCTATTGGGCTGGTACAGGCAGCACTATCCAGTAAACCCTGCTGCATTTCATTTCACCGTAGACAAATCTGCGTTTGCCCAGGTTCGCCTGGTGCACCAGTTGCGGCCCTATTTGGATCGGGAGTCACTGCTCACAGTCACTCATACCCTCATCACCTCGAGGCTCGACTACTGTAACGCTCTCTACATGGGGCTACCTTTGAAAAGTGTTCGGAAACTTCAGATCGTGCAGAATGCAGCTGCGAGAGCAATCATGGGCTTCCCTAAATATGCCCATGTCACACCAACACTCCGCAGTCTGCATTGGTTGCCGATCAGTTTCCGGTCACAACTCAAAGTGTTGGTTATGACCTATAAAGCCCTTCATGGCATTGGGCCAGGTTATCTCCGGGACCGCCTTCTGCTGCACGAATCCCAGCGACCAATTAGGTCCCACAGAGTTGGCCTTCTCCGGGTCCCGTCAACTAAACAATGTCGTTTGGCGGGACCCAGGGGAAGAGCCTTCCCTGTGGCGGCCCCGGCCCTCTGGAACCAACTCCCCCCAGAGATTAGAATAGCCCCCACCCTTCTTGCCTTTCGCAAACTCCTTAAAACCCACCTTTGTCATCAGGCATGGGGGAATTAAGATATTCTTTCCCCCTCGGCTTCCACAATTTATGTATGGTACGTTCGTATGTATGATTGGTTTTAAAATAAGGGTTTTTAGCTTCCTTAGTATTGGATTGTCCCACTTTGTTTTTATTACTGTTGTTAGCCGCCCCGAGTCTACGGAGAGGGGCGGCATACAAATCCAATAAAATGAAATGAAATGAAATGAAATCACTCCAACTGGCTTCAGGGCCCCCTCCCACCCACATAGATGGATGTGAATGGATACAATGCACATATAAGCCGAGCAAGGCTTCTAACTTTGATCTGATCTCCCTCACCCACTCCCATGCCACCCTCTCGTGGATGTTATTGAGTTGAAATCTGAAAAGGGATTTCTTAGGTTGCCTTCATTTCCAGCCAGTTTATGCCAGGGAGACCAAAAACAATGTAAGCCTGGAGTAAGGAGGAGCCCATAAATTTCTTTCAAAATCTTTCAAAATCCAGTGTGCATTTATGGATTTAAATAGTTTAATGCACTGCTTCCCAAACCTAGGTACACTACCCAAAATTGGGTAAAAGTGGTTTTTCTTTGGATAATGACACACAAACTCATTACCCAACCACAAAGAGCCACATCCTGTCAGCCTTGTCAAGTTTGAGCCAAACTCTGTTCCACCCTATTCAAAGCTGAACAGCTTCCAGACATAGACAGTACAAGTCCATAAACCTATGGATGCTGGCTCAGTAAGTCCATAGCAGGGCAGCTATAAGAAATTTAAACAAACAAACAGACAGACAGACAGACAGAGAGTAACAACACTTAATTATTGTCATACGGTCAAATAAGCAATGAAGAAACAATCAATATTAATAAAAATCTTAGGATACAAGCAACAAGTTACAGTCATACAATCCTGAGTGGGAGCAAATGGGTGATAGGAATGATGAGAAAAAACTAGTAGAAATAAAAGTGCAGACTTAGTAAAAAGTTTGACAGTGTTGAAGGAATTATTTGTTTAGTAGAGTGATGGCGTTCGGGGAAAAACTGTTCTTGTGTCTAGTTGTCTTGGTGTGCAGTGCTCTGTAGCGACGTTTTGAGGGTAGGAGTTGAAACAGTTTATGTCCAGGATGCGAGGGGTCAGTAAATATTTTCATAGCCCTTTTTTTTGACTCATGCAGTACACTGGTCCTCAATGGTAGGCAGGTTGGCAGCAATTGTTTTTTCTGCATGTCCAGCTTCCCAGCGCTAGATTCTGGGTGCCATATCCTATTGAAGACAGTCAACAGCTATGCCTATATGACACCCTTTGATTTATTTGTTCATATTTATCTTTGTACTGGTTGTTTAATAACCTCAGTTTCAAATTGGTACGAGGGCGTAACAAAAACATTCATATATATTAAGAAAATTAAATTAACAATGAATAGGTTATATGCTGAGTAGAATCTGTGACGAAAATGTGAAAAATAAACTCCAATCACTCTTTCAATAATAACAAATGCAAAGTAGAGCTAAGGAAATAAAAAAATATAAACTAGTAAATATTTGAAACCCCCGCAATTGGTGGTAGTGGTGGTGGTATTGTCAGTCGGGTGATGGGCACATGCACTGTGCACTGTTTTATGTTTTGTTTATGTAACTTTATGTACAAAACCAATAAAATATTTTTTTTTAAAATTAACAATGAATATGTATAGACACATGCAAATTATTATCCCACAGAGACTCCTCTGTGCACACATATGTTCAAGTGTGCAGAACTTTTGAAATTATGGATACTGATGTATCATTTACATTTGGAGAATATTTATTTTATTTATTTATTAGATTTGTATGCCGCCCCTCTCCGTGGACTTGGGGGGGCTCACAACAGAATAAAACAGTTCATAAGAAAATCTAATAATTTACAATTTAAAATATTTTTAAAACCCCATTATTAAGCAGACATACGTACAAACATATCGTACATAAACTGTATGGGCCCGGGGGAGATATCTCAGTTGGAGATGGCTTAGTCAAAATTATCTTTTCTGTACCATTTTTTTTCTTTGTAAGAAAACTTGGACTTTCTGTTCTCTTTTATTTTGTCTGCTGATTGACTTCCTTGTTGATCTTAATCGGTCACTCCCTTTGAGTCCCTTCATATTTCCCCCCTAGTGATTAAATTCTGGCTTTGAATTTCCCCACTTCCATCTAATCTCTACCGGCACATTAAAAATCTGGATGTTTGGTGGCAAAGCATTAGCCGGTAAATCTCCCATTATCCAAAGGCAGGATGTCCAGAAGCTTTTAGCTACCAGCTGCAATTCAAGCTTCTTTCTCCTTCTCTCCATGCTTCCTACCCCACACACTCCAGCTGCTTGTGGTGACTTTGGGAAGGATGTGGTTCACCAAGAATCAGATTGTGACTTTGCCCCCAACCAAATGCTCAGCTGATTTCCCTTTAACTTAAACTCCATTAATCAGTTTCCATACATTTTCTACTCAGCACCTATGTTTAATAATCTTTTTCTTTCTGCTTAGTATCTCATTTCCTTCTTGTGGCATATTGGAAATTGTCCCCAAGTAACAGTCAAATGTTCTAATTAACCTAAAAGGAGACTGTAGGGAAAGCATCTGAAAATCTTAGAGTTGAAACTAAAAAAAGAAGGGGGTGAAGCAAGTTCAATTTTTTTTTTTAAAAGGTGGAACTATCATTTTCTAAGCCCAGTATAGAACACCAGACCATCATTATGTCTACGGTATAGAGGAGAAATAGATTGAAACAACAGCAAGGAAGGGATCAAAACAGCCAAGAGAAGGGTCATGGAATTGTGACTGAAGACTTGCCCTTTGGGACATGTTTGGATGTTTGGAGCAGTCACTTGAATGTGTACAATAAACTGCAAGACTGTTTTTTGCAGATGTTCATTTATTTAGGAGTCAAAAGTTGCAAATTACATAGCCAAAAGAATATCCACTATTTTGTGCATAATTAATTGGGCAGAGAACAAAATGTTTTAAATAATACTGCTATGTCAGGTGGCTTGAAAGTTTGCAACTTTTAAACAATGTAAAAAAGAAAAAGAAACCCTTGTTGACTACTATACATTGTTTCTCCTTGTCTCTTGCATTGCTTTAATGCAACCATAAACTAAATAAGTTGTTGATTTAAATGCATTTTAACTAGAGTATTTATCTATCTATCTATCTATCTATCTATCTATCTATCTATCTATCTATCTATCTATCTAGCTATCTATCTAGCTATCTAGCTATCTAGCTATCTAGCTATCTAGCTATCTAGCTATCTAGCTATCTAGCTATTAGATTTGTATGCGGCCCCTCTCCATAGACATGCATTGCTGTTCTAAGATTTAAATATATTGGAAAATAGATAGACATCCCCACTGAAATATTCCCATCTCTTTCTCCCACCCCCTCTGCAACTATTAAAAGTCTTTCACAGTGATCTTCTCTATTCTTCTTACAGTTATCACTGCATTATTTCTTAGTCAATTTCCTCAAATAATTATATTATCAGAGTTTCTAGAACATACTGGACCAAGAATGGATCACATAGGCTGCTTTTGCATAACATAATAGGAATGAGCCAGGGTGGGGCAGTGGTTAGAGTGCAGTACTACAAGCTGCTTCTGCTGACTGCTGGCTATAGTTCACCTGTTCAAATCTCACCAGGCTCAAGGTTGACTCAGCCTTCCATCCTTCCATTGGGTGGGAATAATGAGGACCCAGATTGTTGGGGACGATGTGGTGACTCTGTAAACAATAATTTATTGGACCCAAACCAGAATGGCTTTACTGAAGGCAAATCATGTCAGACTAATCTCATTGATTTCTTTGACTATGTTGGATGAAGGTGGTGCCGTGGATATTGCCTATCTGGACTTCAGCAAAGCCTTTGATACGGTTCCACATAAAGAGCTGATAGATAAATTAGGGAAGATTGGACTTAATCCCTGGATAGTTCAGTGGATTTGCAGCTGGCTGAAGCGTAGACATCAGAGAGTTATTGTTAATGGCGAGTATTCTGAGCAGAGCCTGGTTACAAGCGGTGTGCCATAAGGGTCTGTTCTGGGTCCTATTCTTTTTAATATGTTTGTGAGTGACATAGGGGAAGGTTTGGTAGGGAAAGTTTGCCTATTTGCCGATGACTCTAAAGTGTGCAATAAGGTTGATTTTCCTGGAGGCGTCTGTAATATGGCAAATGATTTAGCTTTACTAGATAAATGGTCAAAGCAATGGAAATTGCAGTTTAATGTTTCCAAATGTAAAATAATGCACTTGGGGAAAAGGAATCCTCAATCTGAGTATTGTATTGGCAGTTCTGTGTTAGCAAAACTTCAGAAGAGAAGGATTTAGGGGTAGTAATTTCTGACAGTCTCAAAATGGGTGAGCAGTGTGGTTGGACGGTAGGAAAAGCAAGTAGGATGCTTGGCTGCATAGATAGAGGTATAACAAGCAGTAAGAGGGAGATTGTGATCCCGCTATATAGAGCGCTGGTGAGACCACATTTGGAATACTGTGTTCAGTTCTGGAGACCTCACCTACAAAAATATATTGACAAAATTGAATGGGTCCAAAGACAGGCTACAAGAATGGTGGAAGGTTTTAAGCATACAACGTAGCAGGAAAGACTTAATGAAATCAATCTGTATAGTCTGGAGGACAGAAGGAAAAGAGGAAACATGGTCGAAACATTTAAATATGTCAAAGGGTTAAATAAGGTTCAGGAGGGAAGTGTTTTTAATAGGAAAGTGAAGACAAGAACAAGGGGACACAATCTGAAGTTAGTTGGGGGAAAGATCAAAAGCAACATGAGAAAATATTATTTTACTGAAAGAGTAGTAGATCCTTGGAACAAGCTTCCAACAGATGTGGTTGGTAAATCCACAGTAACTGAATTTAAACATGCCTGGGATAAACATATATCCATCCTAAGATAAAATACAAAAAATAATATAAGGGCAGACTAGATGGATCATGAGGTCTTTTTCTGCCGTCAGTCTTCTATGTTTCTATGTTTCTATGTAAACCGCTTAGAGGGGGCTTTAAAGCACTGTGAAGTGGTATATAAGTCTATTTATTTATTTATTATTTATTTATTTATTTATTTATTATCTTTCATCTATCTATCTATCTATCTATCTATCTATCTATCTATTTATCTATCCATCTATTTATTTGACATCTATGCTGCCCAATCCCGAAGGACTCAGTGCGGCTTACAATAATAATATAAAAGGAAATAGATATAGATACAGAACAATAAAAAGAAGTTGAATATAATCAAAACTATAAAATCCCTTATTAAAAGAAACACATTAATTATAAAACAGTCATAATCCCATACATATATACCATTCAGACAGTGTGGCCCTGTCGGTTGTTAGTTCATGGCCCCCCAGGCCTGCCGGAAAAGCCAGGTCTTCGTGGCCTTACGGAAGGCCAGTAGGGTGGGAGCAGTATGGACATTGGGGGTAGTTGGTTTCATAGAGCTGGGGCAGCCACAGAGAAGGCCCTCCCCTGTAGTCCCAACAACTGCATTGCTTCGTCGACAGGACCCAGAGGAGGCCAACTCTGTGTGCTCTTTATTGGTCTCCGGGAAGTATGTGGCAAGAGGCAGTCCTGTAAATAAGTCTAAATGCTATTGCTATCACAAAGAGGGTGGCTTTCTGTTGTCCTTCTCCTTCTAAACAATCTGAGGCAGTACTCAGGGACAAGGAAGGACCCCCTCCATTGTGTTGGCCACAGCAATGGACTGATGCCATTGCGGGCACAGAGTGGGAGGAAGCTAACCAGCAACGAGGTAAATTAGAACCCATCTCTGCTTGCAAGTCATGTAAAGTTCAGTTTCTAGAAGTCAAGACCGTAGCCATTATCCCTCTGGGCAGAACCTGTCTAATCCTGACGACCATCAAAAGGAAATTATTCTCAACACAGTACAATTATAAGGGCTGGAGAGAGAGAGATATAATAAATGTAGACAAACTCTTTGTTGCGTCAGTCAGATCTCCTGACTTTACCTAGCTGGAAGGCAAGAAAAATACAGATACCTCTTTTATTGTACAATTTGCTTTAGTGTTCTTTGCAATATTCGTGTGGCTGAGGAACAGAGATGTCTTTTACCAGGTATGATGATGCCAAAATGATGAAACACCTCATTGTGTTGCAATATAAGTTCTGCCCTTTCATACTGACACTGTCATATTCAGGTATATCAGGGTGGAGTAGATCATTGGGAGGCATGTCTCATCACTTGCCCTGACCTGCAGGTGCCTACACACAGGAGCCTAATCAAAATAGCAGAACAAAGGCTCTTGTAACAGGCACTTTTCTTTTGATTTAATCTACATTTATTTTATTTATTTATTTACATTTATATACGGTTCATCTCCTTGCGGACTCAGGGCGGCGAACAACAATAAAATAAGATACAAAAGTTAAAAAGCCATAATGAAAAACATTTATCCCTCAATCATTCAACAATGGGGAAATTGATTCCCCTGGACCGTTTCGTTTTATGTATGGTTTGTATGAGATGTATGACTGCTTTTATATTACGGGTTTTTAAACTGTTTTAACTATTGGATTTGTATTGTTTTGTTGTTGTAATCCGCTCCGAGTCTCCAGAGAGGGGCGGCATACAAATCTAATTAATAATAATAATAATAATAATAATAATAATAATTATTATTATTATTATTATTATTATTATTAGGGCAGAGCTAGGTGTTGGTGCTCAATACCCCTCCCAGGCCTGCCAGAAAGCCATGTTTTAGAGCCTTTCGTAAGGCCCTAAAGGGAGAGTGGGGGTGGTGCGAATCTCCAGGGGAAACTGGTTCCAGAGTGCCGGCGCCACCACAGAGAAGGCCCTCCCCTGTGGTCCCGCCACCTGGCATTGTTTGGCTGACGGGACCTGGAGGAGGCTGACTCTATGGAATTTGATCGGTCGGATGTCCCTAAACTTTAAAATGGGCAAAATGGTGCATCAGAAGTTAACAATTTTCAAACCACGGTATTCAAATGGCCTAACTTTCGTTAGCACACTAACGAAAATCAACTAGAAAGTTGGCATAGATGTTTCCTTTTTTTCTTTAAAACCAAACAGAGGCACAGTTACACACATTTAACCGTATCTGGAAAAAACACCAGGCTTTAAATTTCAAATGGTGACAACAAACTACTTAGATCTTAACCAAAAGATGATTGTTTCTAATACATATGCTATGTGTAAGTGTGAATTATTTATATGTCCATCTTTCTTTCTCTCTTCTCTCTCTATACTTTTCTTTTTTCTTTCTCCCCCCCCTTAGTTGTATATTGTAATGTTTTTAATGTACATATTCAATAAAGATTATTTTTTTTAAAAAAATTTAAACTTTCAGAATGTGTCCAAAATCTAGGATCCATGACTCCCAAGAGAATGAGATTTGGGGAATTTGCAGCTGGTTCAGTGTTACAGGCCATTGCTACACTGTTGTTGCAATCACATCATTCCATTCTGTGACAGTTTCCTAGCCAGTCTTGCAATCTTTCCCTTCCCCTCCTAGCGACAGCCACTTAACTATCTGCTACCCTGCCACCTGCAACTTCCTTTGGCTTCTCCACTGACTTTCTCCTTGCAAGCTTCCCACAAGCAGTAAGTAAATGGGGAAGCCCACAGGCAGGAATTTGGAAATCGCTACTGCTCCCACTGCTTTGTTGCCCACCTGTGCTCATTTTGTTTCTCAGTTTTAGTAAGAAAATACAGTATTTTTAAAATCTCGACCCCCTCCCCAAGGATCAGGGGTTGTCTAGTTTGTTTTTAAGATTTTGTTTTTAAGAACTACTGTCCTTATGTTGCTTTGAAACCTGGATGGACAAAACCAGAAGTGGGGAAGGGCAACAACAGTTTGAGAGCATGAGAAATGACTTCGGGGCAGTTACTTCTCGCATTGGGTTCTGACCATTTTTTTCTAGGATGGACAAATGATATTATAGTGCTTGACTCAAAGTTCAGCTTGTGAATATCCTGCTTTCGCAATCCGGGATGGTCAATCACTTGACACTCACTTAAAGCCACCAGCTGCTATATTTGGAAGTATATTTGGAGAAAAGACTGTTTTAGTCTCTATTACGTTTCTTAGAGTTTGCCAATATCCTTTTGCTGCTGGTTTGAATTGCTGCTATTTTGACTGAAACACGTAGGAGAAATCTTTAATTTGAAAACAACATTTTAGTTCTTAATTTCTGAACTAGAAATTAAGAATAAACAAGGAATACAGAGAAAAAAGAAAACAAAAGAAAAAGAGAGAAAAAGATGGAAAGGTACAAAAGAGTATTATGTTACATATAGTATTCTTTTAAGCATATTACATCTTGATCACATATGTCACTATGAAACCAGTGCATAACCAGAAAGTAAATATGTTTCATCAGTGCAAGATTATAAAGCCAGATGGCACTATCTTTCCTTTATAAAAGATAAATCTTATTTGTTAAGCCCCATTTGGCAGTATCATAACTCCTCATGTAATGGTAGATTTCTGATTTTGAGCATGTAATAGAGAATCACTTCTTTTATTACTCATAATAATAATAATAATTAATAATTTATTAGATTTGTATGCCGCCCTTCTCTGAGGATTCGGAGTGGCTCACAACAAGTTAAAACATCATATACAAATCTAATAATAAAACAGTTTTTAAACTCCTTATTAAAAAACAATCATACAACCCAAAAAACCATACATAAACCAAGACAGCTAAGGATATATCAATTCTTCCATGCCTGGCGACATAGGTGGGTTTTCAAGAGTTTATGAAAGGCAAGGAGGGTGGGGGCAGTCCTAATCTCCCAGGGGGGGATTAGGACTGCCCCACCCTCCTTGCCTTTTGTAAACTCCAACCTTCATCCAACCCTTTTAAATCAGTCTCCATGATGTGAAATAAAAATAAAAATATCTTTTGTTAAATTAAACTCGTATTCAGAGTGTATATATTTATTAAATAAAATATATTTAAAGTTTGATGTCGCAAATATTTAAAATAAAGTAACTAAATAAGAACTTTTAAGACTCGGGGACATTAATCACCCTCTACTTAGAATCTAATAACCTACTCTCAAACAAACAATTTGGATTCAGAAAGAAATTATCCTGCAACCTACAACTACTTCACTGCAAAAACATTTGGACTACCCACCTCGACCAAGCAAAATCCATTGATGCAATTTATATTGACTTTTGCAAAGCCTTCGACTCAGTGGTCCATGACAAACTACTCCTAAAACCCAAATCCTATGGCATCTCAGGACTCCTCCACAACTGGATTACTGCATTCCTGTCAAACAGGCAACAAATTGTCTGAGTCCGCGGAGAAGGGCGGCATACAAATCTAAATAATAAATAAATAAATAATAAATAAAAATTGGTAGCGCCATCTCCACCCCCATCCCTTTCATAAGTGGCGTTCCCCAGGGAAGCGTACTAGGTCCTACTCTCTTCATTCTCTACATCAATGACCTCTGTGACCATATCGAAAGCAACTGTGTTCTTTTTGCCAACGATGTGAAACTTTTCAACACCACTGACAACACACTCACTCTCCAAAAAGACCTGGACTTTGTCTCAGACTGGTCTAACACCTGGCAACTTCAAATATCAACCAACAAATGCTCTACCCTCCACATCGGCAAAAAGAATCCAAACTGCACATACGGACTGAATAATCAATCTCTCACTGCTAACCCACATTCTGTAAAAGACCTTGGAATACTAATATCGAATGACCTAAGTGCTAAAGCTCACTGCAACAATATCGCCAAAAAAGCTTCTAGAGTTGTTAACCTGATCCTACGCAGCTTCTGCTCAGGCAATCTCACACTACTCACAAGAGCCTACAAAACTTTTGCCAGACCCATCCTAGACTACTGCTCATCTGTCTGGAACCCATACCACATCTCAGACATCAACACCCTTGAAAATGTCTAAAGATATTTCACCAGAAGAGCCCTTCACTCCTCCACTCGAAACAGAATATCCTACAAAAATAGACTAACAATCCTGGGCCTAGAAAGCCTAGAACTATGGCGCCTAAAAGACTATTTGAGTATTGCCCACAAGATCATATGCTGCAACGTCCTACCGGTCAATGACTACTTCAGCTTCAACTGCAACAACACAAGAGCACACAACAGATTCAAACTTAATACAAACCGCTCCAAATTTGACTGTAAAAAATATGATTTCAACAATCGAGTTATCGAAGTGTGGAACTCATTACCGGACTCAATGGTATCAACCCCTAACCCCCAACATTTCTCCCTTAGACTCTCCACGATTGACCTCTCCAGGTTCCTAAGAGGCCAGTAAAGGTCGTACATAAGTGCACTGGTGTGCCTTTCGTCCCCTGTCCAATTGTCTTTCCTTTCTCTCACTTATCATATATATTTTCTTTCTTTCAAATATCCTCTCCTCTAAGTTCACTTTTACCCTTATATATATATATTACTACATGTCTATTTTTCTTCCTATGTACAGTATTTGTATATAGGACAAATGAATAAATGAATAAATAAAATAAATAAAATAAAATGAGTTCCATGCTTCAAAGTTGTATTTTTTACAGTCAAGTTTGGAGCGGTTAATATTGAGCTTGAATCTGTTATGTGCTCTTGTGTTGTTGTGGTTGAAGCTGAAGTAGTCATTGACAGGCAGGATGTTGCAGCATATAATCTTGTGGGCAATACTTAGATCATGTTTAAGGCATTTTAGTTCTAAGCTTTCTAGACCCAGGATTGTAAGTCTAGTTTTGTACAGTATTCTGTTACGGGAGGAGGAATGCAGGGCTCTTCTGGTGAAATATCTCTGAATATTTTTGAGGGTGTTAATGTCCAAGATGCAGTATGAGTTCCAAACAGATGAGCTGTATTCTAGGATGGGTCTGGCAAAAGTTTTGTATGCTCTGGTAAGTAGTGTGAGATTTCCAGAGCAGAAGCTAGGGTTTTAACAATGGAATTCGTAACAGCTTTGTTTTACAATAGAAAAAAGAATTCCAAACGTTTCCTTTGTCTAAACATTTGTCTCAATTGCTCAAAATGTGTCCATGAATCAGCTTTAAATTTCCCACCCTTCAACCCTAAAGTGTATAAAAATCTCTCTTTTTATTGTTTGGAGGTCCTTCTTTCTTGCAAAGCAGGCACCCAATGAATAAACTTTGGTCATTTTCTCCTCAGGGTTAACAACAACAATAGAGTTGGACTGGACCTTCAAGGTCTTCTAGTCCAACCCCCTGCTTAGGCAGGAAACCCTACACTACTTCAGAGAGATGGTTATTCAACATCTGCTTAAAGACCTCCAGTGTTGGGGCATTCACGACTTCTGTTCCACTAGTCAACCATTCTGACTGTCAGGAAATTTCTCTCAATTTACTTCTCTCCTTGTTTAGTTTCCACCCATTGCTTCTTGTTCTACCTTCAGGTGCTTTGGAGAATAGGTTGACTCCTTTTTCTTCGTGGCAACTCCCGAGATATTGGAACACTCCTTTTTGGGTTGTGCTTCTTTCTTTGGCAAAAATGTGACACCACAGGTTAATTCATGCAGCGCCCTCAAAATGTAACTGGTTTGTGGCTCAGCATGCTGATCCCAGCTACATGAGGTAGTTTATAATTCTGAGTATTGTGTAGCCAATGAAGGTGACAGGGTTAAATGAACACTAGTTCAAATAAACCAACACATCTGTTGGGAATCATTGAACAAAAATCCAGCTCCTTCTGGGTTCACTGATTCTTCTTTGCAGTTCATTTTTCTGTCCACTTTGCCTCACGCTGGATTTGTTTTTCTGTGAGTGTGTATTTGTGGAGCCAAGGAATGATTAAATCCAATTTCTTGCCTTTTGTTTGCCCCAATAATTGGTAGCATCTCTGAGAAAAACATGGGGTCATCTGGGGAACTTGTGCTCTTTTTGTAACTTTTACTTCTGCCATTAGAAACCTCCAAAAAACTGGCTAGTCCAAATATTTATTGCTAAGATTTGAAACTAAAAAGAAACAGGGTAAATATGGTTGGGAAGAATCTGCTTACTGGAGGGAAGACCATCTGCAAAGAAATCAATAAGCTGAAGAGATGTGAAAACCTCTGTAACCGTTCCTTAAGATAGAAATAACAGAATAAGAGCCCTGGTCAGGATAAGATCCTTCTGTGATGTGATTAGTAATGGGCAGCCAAAATTTTTACTGCCACACTGTGGGTGTGGCTTATTTTGTGGGTGTGGCTTAATGGTCATGTGACTGGATAGGAGTGGCTTGTTGGCCATGTGACCAAGAGGGAGTGGCTTGAATGATCATAATCGTTCAAGTGAACTGTAAAGTCCTCGCCTTACAACCTTACCAGTGTCGCTCGCTGTGGTGACAATTTGCTTTGCGTTTTCCGTGCTCTCCTTCCTGGGTCGCCCTCCCCACCTCAGGCTGGGTAGCTAGGTGAACGGGTGCTGCCAGAAGCATAAATGCTTCCAGCGCCGCTTCCACCCATGCCTTCTGCTTGCCCTCAAGTGGGAGGTGGCCGCGTGAGGCTGGAGGAGAACTGGGCAGGAGAGAGGGAAGCTCATCCGAAGCCAGTAGGAAAGAAAGAGGGAAAAAGCAAGGAGTGCAGAAGCAGCACAGCAGCAGGGAAAAAAAGGAGAGCTGAGCCGAGACCAGTAATCCAGGAAGTGACAGCCGCCAATCAGCTGGAGCTGCGCACGCATCTTCATTTCCACCGGTGGAACTGCGTTCCACCCCGTCCTGCCTGCTGCGCAACCCTAGATGTGATTGAAACAAAGGCTGTACAGGCAGTCCTTGACTTAAGACCACAATTTCTGTTGACTGTGGGGGTCATGCAAAATTTTAAGTGTGAAAAAAGGTCATAAGTCTCTTTATTCAGTGCCATTGTAACTTTGAATGGTCACTAAATGAACTGTTGTAAATTGAGGATTACCTGTATTTTACTATGCCTTAGGGCAGTGGTGGCGAACGTGTGGCACATTGCTGTCACATGAGCCGTTGCCCTAGCTCATCTCCAACATGCATGTGTGCACTGGCCAGCTGAGTTTTGGCTTGCACAGAGACTCTGGGAGGGCGTTTTTGGCTTCCGGAGAGCCTCCAGGAGGATGGGGGAGGGCGTTTTTACCCTCCACCGGCTTCAGGGAAGCCTTTGGAGCCTGGGGAGGGTGAAACCTGAACCTATTGGGCCAACCAGAAGTTGGGAAACAGGCCGTTTCCAGCCTCTGGTGGGTTGGGAAGCTGTTTTTGCCCTTCCCCAGGCATTGAATTATGGGTGTGGGCACTCGCACATGTGCAATAGCACATGTGCACGCTCTTTCAGCACTTGAGGAAAAAAAGGTTCACCATCACTGTCTTAGGGCTACTATTTGTGGGCAGCAGATAGATAGCAGCAAAGAGATACCGGAGCCTCTCTAAGCTATAGGAGTCATACTGAGTTTTTGTATCCCAGATCTAGGATCTAGTCTCACCTGAATCACAATCTAATATGTTATATTTTAAACTAATTTGTTTTTATAGTATGGTATGAAAAAACATGAGGGTTATGCGACCAGTGATAAGTGTGGCATGAATTTTGCCTGTTGATCAAGGGTCGGCTGCTGCCTGGACGGGATGGGACTGTGATTGAGCAATTTGTATAAAGATTACTTAAATCATCATATGTAATTTTCATATATATTGCCAGGGGCAAGCTACTGCCCGGACAGTGGGAGGGGGACGCAGTGGGGTAGTGAAAATGGAGCTCCACCCCAGAGCACCCAATCTGCACTGAAAGATATTGAAAGAAAATACAGGGCGTCCTGCATAAGTCATGCTCACAGTGTGGTAGTAAAAAACTTGGTAGCCCTTCACTGCTGTTGATGTTTCAGTAGATGGAATAAACCCATGTAATTGACTCAATTCAGTAAGCCATTATTAAATGAATCATGGTTGACAGTATAGACACCACCGTTTCAAAGGCTGCTTTTGACTTGCTGGTATAGAAGAACTTGAAGTCATCATATATTTTACCACTTTCCTTCTTTATTTGTTTTGGTTCCTTGGAACAATTTCTTGATATTGGTTCAGCTGTAGAGATTTTAGGAATGGGATTGTTTGATATCATGTCTGAGACTGCCATAAAAAAGTCACAGGTGCTATTTTACTATGGTGTCTTATACAGTGTGTATATACAGGTTTGGTAGGGAAGGTTTGCCTATTTGCCGATGACTCTAAAGGGTGCAATAGGGTTGATATTCCTGGAGGGGTCTGTAATATGGCAAATGATTTAGCTTTACTAGATAAGTGGTCAAAGCAATGGAAACTGCAGTTTAATGTTTCCAAATGTAAAATAATGCACTTGGGGAAAAGGAATCCACAATCTGAGTATTGCATTGGCAGTTCTTTGTTAGCAAAAGCTTCAGAAGAGAAGGATTTAGGGGCAGTGATTTCTGACAGTCTCAAAATAGGTGAACAGTGCGGTCAGGCAGTAGGGAAAGCAAGTAGAATGCTTGGCTGCATAGCTAGAGGTATAACAAGCAGGAAGAGGGAGATTGTGATCCGCTGTATAGAGAGCTGTTGAGACCACATTTGGAATACTGTGTTCAGTTCTGGAGACTGAAGTCTGGAGGACAGAAGGGAAAGGGGAGACATGAGCGAAACATTTAAATATGTTAAAGGTTTAAATAAGTTTCAGGAGGGAATTGTTTTTAATAGGAAAATGAACACAAGAACAAGGGGGCACAATCTGAGGTTAGTTGGGGGAAAGATCAGAAGCAACGTTAAAAAACATTGTTTTACTGAAAGAGTAGTAGATGCTTGGAACAAACTTCCAGCAGACGTGGTTAGTAAATCTGCAGTAACTGAATTTAAACATGCCTGGGATAAGCATATATCCATCCTAAGATAAAATACTGTACATGAAATAGTATAAGGTACCATGAGGTGGATGGACCATGAGGTCTTTTTCTGCCGTCAATCTTCTAGTGTATTTGCATTTAATAGCTCTACTAATGCATCTCAGTAGAACTGAACTTCTAGACTTGAGTAATGCAAAATAATATTCTGCTCAGCCCACTATCATTTTAGGAGAAAAATCCTGGTAGCTTGAAGGAAACCTAGCTATTCTCTCTGGGATGTATTTGTGATCTGGTTGAAATATCCTACCCTCTTAGTGAGATAGATGCTGGGAATCAAGCACTGGCAGAAGCTAATATATTGCTGTTGCTGCTATTGGATTTTTAATTAGGAATTTAATATGAGCAACTTAATTACTACTCGATCTGGCTCAGGGCCTGCAGCCATCCTCTCTCTCCAGCTGCAGTCCTGTCGGATTTCAAGTTTAAGAAACGGCAACAACAGGCAGAGCCACGGTTTGAATCAATGCCACTGAAGACAGGCATTAGTGCTTCAAGAGGAGGCTCAATTGGTGGCAAGCTGCCCAGCTGTGCTTATTTAAATAATGCTGTGAAGTGGCCTTGCGGGGCGCTAGGGTCTCCTTGGCAAGAGCAAGAGCCAACTGGGGAGAATGAGATGGAAACTGAGATCTCAACCACTTGTGGCCCTTCTCACAGGAGTTAAGGGTTGACGTCGGCGGGCAAGGCCAAATTCCACTGTAACCAACTCTAGGTCTTGTTGCCAAATTAACATTCTGTTTGCATTCCATCTGGATTTGGTTAGCATTCTCTCCTTCCCAATGTTATTGGGCAACAAAGCCAAGGTCTGTTTATACTTCAGAACTTGGCACTCAAATCATGTCTCAAATACCTGGAATCCAGTAAAAAAAAGTCCTGAGTGTCAGCAACATGCTAAGGTTGTGTAACCTTTTCCAGACTTTCGCTTTGCCAATAATATTGGCATTATGGAATCCATACAGACGGTATCTCAAATAGGAAATTGGATTCGTAGAAAATATTGGACTAGAAATAAGCTAACTATATGTTAGCCAAAGCATGTGCGGAAAACTGAGCCCGTGGAATTAGTTTGTAGCTCAATGTACCATACTACACCTGTTTTTAAGGCTGACCTACGTTGTAAGATCTGGATTTAGACATAATGAGCAGCAAAAAGATGCAAATTTTTTTATTCCAGTAGTTGTGTAGAGTTTTGCAATCTAGGCCTAATAGCCTTTGGCCTGTCTACTAGCAGAAGTGAATTTAGGAGCGTTCAAAGCTCACAGGATATTTTTAAAACTCTATCCTGCCTGCCACAATGGTCCATAAGTATAAAATAAGCATATTTAAAATGAGTCATGTATGTAGGAAAATGCTATGCAAGCACAAAAATGGATCACCGAGTCAACAAGATTGCTAAGAATCAGATGTTAATTGTTCTAAATTCTGTGAATTCAAGATGTTTTCGCTAGTTTTCAAAAAACAAAGACAGGTACGGGTGTTTGTTGAGGAAACGTTCTGAAGTTAGGGTGGTTCATAAGAGAATATTTTGTCTTATTAGTCCATCTACCACAGGGGTCCCCAACCGCCGGGCCGTGGACCAGTACCGGGCCGCGGGGCATGTTGCACCGGTCCGCGGAGTCAGCAGCTGCTGTGGAGCTGGCGAGTGCCAAACTGTTTCCTATCTCTTTCCCCTCCCGTTCACTCGGGACCACCGTTTGCCTCGGGTTGAGAAAACATTTGCTTGCTTGCTTTCTTCCTTTCCTGTCTTTCTTCTCTCGTTGAAAGTGGTCTATTTCCTCCTTGCGAAGCCCTCACTCTGCCTGCAGCTCAGATGGAAAGGCTTTGGCATTGTGCAGTTCTTTTTTTGGCTAGGCTCCCCCACCCTATTCCTGGGGGCCTGGGCGGGAGCGAAGCCAGGGGTGTGCGTGTGACCATGAAGCCCTCACCATCAGCTCCGGTAATTTTCTTTTGGAAGGATTCCTTGCTGCAAGAAAATTACCGGACCAGGCAATGGTGGGCGCTCCAAGCAGGCAGCGATCACAAAGGAAGGCGACTGTGTCCGTGGAGGCACCTCCCCCCCTGGGATTCCTTGCTGCAATCCCAGCTGGTGCGGGTGGGGGGGGTGTCCTCTGAAACTACCAGAAGGAAGGAAGGAAGCAAAAGTTTTCTCCCTCAGGTGGACCGCCTCGGCCCAAGGCAAACGGTGGTCCCGAGTGAACGGGAGGGGAAAGAGACAGGAAACCACCCCCTCCTGCCCTTCCTCCCTCTGTCACCTTGGTTCCCACACAAAATTAAAAAGGGGGGGGAGGAAAGAGAGGCAATGGAACAATAAGCTACACACCCATGCTTAATCCCGTGCCCAACCACACCCCTTTCCGCCCCCACCGGGCCATAGAAAAATTATCTTACTGAAACTGGTCCCTGGTGGAAAAAAAGGTTGGGGACCACTGATCTACCATAACATAGACAAACCTATTTGCATTTTCTTATGTTTGCATGATATCTGTATCTATGGTTGCTTAGTTATAGAAGTAATCCAGTACTCTGACTCCACTGAACTTTAAGCCATCTCATAGGCTGACAGTAGTATAGGAACACAGACACAACTCCAAGAAGGAAAAACTTCATTTCTAGAGCTTTGATGTTGGTGAAAGCCAGGTGACCTGATATGCAAAGGTTCTGATACAACTTTCTCACTAATAGGGTGGGAGGCCACTTTCATCAACTCTTTCCTGAACAATAGGAGGAAATATGCTGCAGAAGAGCACATTTACTGACATTACCTCCTAGGCACAGAACCATCTATAACCTTCATTGTGTATTATTGTGTATTGGACAAAATATAAAATAAAATAATAAAATAATAAAATAAAATAAAATAAAATAAATAATAAAATAGAATAAAATAGAATAAAATAGAATAAAATAGAATAAAATAGAATAAAATAGAATAAAATAGAATAAATAAAATAAAATAAAATAAAATAAAATAATAAAATAAATCTCCTGCCTCACATATCCCAGAGGCCGGTCAGGTCCCACAGAATTGGCTTTCTCCAGGTCCCGTCAACCAAGCAATGCCAACTGGCGGGGCCTAAGGTAAGGGCCTTCTCTGTTGCAGCTCCAGCCCTTTGGAATCAACTTCCCCCAGAGATTTGCACTAGCCCCACCCTCACAAACTTTCGAATGGTTTTAAAAACACACCTCTGTCAGCAGGCCTGGGGACACTGAGTGTTGGCATCTTGCTCCAGCCGACAATATGAGAGTACGATTGTGATGGATGAATGTGATTTACTGGTTTTTAATGCCAATGGGTTTTAGAATGTGATTTTACCTTTGGATTTCTTATATGCTGTATTTTCGTATTTGCTTTTGCTTTGTAAGCTGCCCTGAGTCCACAGGAGGAAGGTAGCGTAGAAATAAAAATAAATAAATAAATGTCCACAAGGGGGAGACTCCATAGAGAGGGAGTCCTTCCATTTGCTTAGTGCTGTAGGTGTCCCTAGGAAAAGATGGGAAGGAAAGGTTGGAAACGATATATGTGTCATGATGTAAATGATACAACTTATGGTTTTGCACCAGACAGCATAATAACTGCCAAGTTTCCACCAGGAGCTGATGTACTTGCCCCAGGCAAAATTGCACCACACCAGCAATAACAAAGTATAACGGACAGAAATAGTAAGAAACAGGTTGTGTCAATCAGGCTTTGAAACAGTGGGAAAGAATCAAAATCCCTCGATTTTCGCGGCTTCAAACTTCGCGAATAGCCTATACCACGGTTTTTCAAAAAATATTAATTAAAAAATACTTCGCGGTTTTTTTCCTATACCACGGTTTTTCCCACCCTATGACGTCATATGTCATAGCCAAACTAATAATTTTTGCAAATAAATAACAAAAAAAAGATTATTGTTAATAAATAATTATGTTTATAAATATCAGGATCACTAAGTGTGTTATTCAATGGTGAGTACCAGTAATAATGGTGAGTAAATGGTTGTTAAGGGAATGGGAAATGGTAATTTAAGGGTTTAAAGTGTTAAGGGAAGGCTTGTGATACTGTCCATAACCAAAAATGGTGTATTTACTTCCGCATCTCTACTTCGCGGAAATTCGACTTTCGCAGGCGGTCTCGGAACGCATCCCCCGCGGAAATCGAGGGAACACTGTATAACTAAAAAAGAAGGTACCTTAGATGGGGAATGCAGTCCAAGTCCTTTTCAACTGTCTCACCTTACTGTTGGCTGCCCTTCCCGCAGGAGAAAAATGCAAATGTTTACAGAGCAATGCGTTGTATATTTTACCCTACTCCATTCTAACCATCGTTCCTCCATAGTAAACCTCCCTGATTCACTGCACAGCTATCAATACCATTTGTGCAACCTGCAAAGCCATCCCTTTCCTCAGAAAGTTCTAATTATGATCACGGAGGTCCTGGGCATCTGAAAACTTTGCAAAGCATCATCTGAAGATCTACAGAAGTACTTACCTATTGAACTTTAGTCAAATAAAAGGATTTGGCAGAAAATGAAAGCAACAGAACTTAATCTATATATATATAAAAGCCGAATACCAGTCATGTATCATCACAAAATCTCCAGAACCATAAAGCCTACAAACTTTGAAACTTGGAAGGCATGTTCCTCTTGGCTTCTAGGTTCTCGCTAAAAAAGGATTTTTCCATTCTTATATTATTATTATTTACATGCTCTGATGCTAAGAAGTTAGACGTTCTACTCCCTCTCCCCATTTGAAAAGAACTTTGTTCCAAATGCCAGTGGGTGTGGCCAGTTAATGACTCATCTGGCCAGTGGGAGTTTAGTCATTCTACTCCATGCTAAGGGAGTTCAGTTTTGTAGTGGAACATGGATATTCAGCTACTAGTAATGAATAAATGTTAATGTATCCTATTTTCTCTCTGACTAGTGCAGTGAACACTGGAACTATGATTACTGTGATGTAGCAAAAATGTATTTCATATTTTTTCTAATGTTATTCAGTAACTAGTAGCACTGAATCTGGAGATTATACATCAAGCCCTCTACTAAACCAATGTTGTAGAGGCTGAAATGAAATGGACATTGGAAGAAGTTGAAAAATCAATTCCTGTTCCAATTTCACATTAGAGAGGCTTAGGTTGTAACTTGGCATTCAATCCCGGGGAGCACATTTCAATATGACTCATTAGATCAGTTGCCACAGGTTTCTGTTCTCTGAAATACTATGGTTTTGCTTTGTTTCATATTTATTAGCTTTATGACCCAATGTTCCTCCTGGTGTACATGATATACGTTCTCTTCCCCATTTTCCACAATAACCCTGTGAATTAGGTTAGGTAAATAAAGGTAAATAAAGGAAGAAAGGAATTGGCTCCAAGTTGTTTCTGTGACTGAGGCTAGGCTTCCGGTTCTATTCCAAATATACTATTGGCAGTTTTTAAGAGAGAGAGAGACAGAGAAGCAGACAGGTAACATCAAAAGTCTGGAAGTGCAAACAGTATACGGGAATTCATAAAAAGGCAAAAGTGGTCCAAGGAGTGAGAACAGTTTGAGGGAGTTTCAGCTTTAAAGTCTAATGTATTAGACTAATACTCTGCCATTGTGAGAGAGGACTATCAAATGAAGGGAAATTTACACCAACTACATATTTTAATCACAGGTCGTATATTACGGAAGTGCTAACTAAATAGCTGGCATGTCTTCTCCTTTTCCCATTTCTTTCTCAATGCCCCTTTTCTTTTTTCTTTCCCCAAACTGCAGCTCTGAGAGCAATCATGGGCTTTCCCAGATACGCCCATGTCACACCAACACTCTGCAGTCTGCATTGGTTGCCCATCAGTTTCCGGTCACAATTCAAAGTGTTGGTTATGACCTATAAAGCCCTTCATGGCATCGGACCAGAGTATCTCCGGCACCACCTTCTGCTGCACAAAACCCAGCAACTGGTTAGGTCCCACAGAGTTGGCCTTCTCTGGGTGCCGTCGACGAAACAATGTCGTCTGGCGGGGCCCAGGGGAAGAGCCTTCTCTGTGGCAGCCACGGCCCTCTGGAACCAACTGCCCCCAGAGATCAGAACTGCCCCCACCCTCCTTGCCTTTCACAAACTCCTAAAAACCCACCTCTGCTGTCAGGCATGGGGAAATTGATTCCCCCGGGGCCGTTTCATTTTTATGTATGGTTTGTTTGGGATGCATGACTGTTTTTTATAATAAGGATTTTAAACTGTTTTTTAACCATTAGATTTGTACTATGTATTGTTGTTGTAAGCCACTCCGAGTCTCCGGAGAGGGGCGACATACAAATCTAAATAATAATAATGATAATGATAATAATAATAATAATAATAATAATAATAATAATAATAATAGGTCTTTCTAGTAAAAAGATACCACTTTTTTGTTCTTTCTTTTGAAGAAGGTATATACTCCAGAGGTGAAATTCAATTCCCCCCCTGCTGATTCTGTAGGCGTGGCTTGGTGGGCGTGGCAGGGGAAGGATATTGCAAAATCTCCATCCCCCACCACACTCAGGGACAGCCAGAGGTGGTATTTGCTGGTTCTCCGAACTGCTCAAAATTTCCGCTACCGGTTCTCCAGAACCTGTCAGAACCTGCTGAATTTCACCCTGATCCATTGGAGTTGAATATATTCAGAACTTTTTTTCAACCTATTCAAATTCACATCTTGCTCCAATCTGGTATTTTGTGTTATCTCCTTATAGCTATTTTAACTTTCATAGATTTTTATTTCATAAAGTCTTCCTTTTATTCAGGGGTGGGCTACTGCCCGGACCAGGGGGGGGGAACGCAGTGGGATAGCGAAAATGGAGCTCCACCCCATAGCACCCAATTTACACTGAAAGATGTTGAAAGAAAATGCAGGGGGTCCTGCATAAGCCACATCCACAGTGTGGTAGTACAAATTTTGGTAGCCCTTCACTGTTTTTATTCTTGTGTCAGGTCTTTCATCGGAGCTTAGCACAGTACTGCTCCAATGGCTTAACTTAACACCTTGGTTAACATAATAACAGTGTTGGCAGCAGCTTGAATTTGGATAGGTTACAGATGTTAACCCTTTGGCTGCTAGCTGCAGTCCCAGAACCTCAGGGAAGTGTTCTGCCAGTGTTGGTTATGACCTATAAAGCCCTTCATGCATCGGACCAGAATATCTCTGGGACCGCCTTCTGCCGCACAAATCCCAGCGACCGGTTAGGTTCCACAGAGTTGGCCTTCTCCGGGTCCCGTCGACGAAACAATGTCATCTGGCGCGGCCCAGGGGAAGAGCCTTCTCTGTGATGGCCCTGACCCTCTGGAACCAACTGCCCCCAGAGATCAGAACTGCCCCCACCCTCCTTGCCTTTCACAAACTCCTAAAAACCCACCTCTGCCATCAGGCATGGGGAAATTGATTCCCCCGGGAATGAGCCTCCCGAAAATTCAAGGGTACAAATTTCAGACACACATACATTTGAAAGTTCAGAACAATGTTCTTTATCACAAAATTCAAAATAAACTAAGCACTCTTTTTGTATTGCAAAGAGCACTCGTCCCAAAACAACCTGGTAGTCTGTACAATTCCCTTAATCAGTCCTTAAGTACTTAGCTTGCAGATGTGAAGAAACATCACAGCCCTTCTTCTTCCACGAAGTGAAACACACACACACTTTGCTCTGCTTTGGTTTCAAAGTTGTGAAAAATCAACAAACAAAGTCTGGAGACAGCAAGGCAGTCCTGAAGCACAACGATCAGATATTCTTCCACAACGGCCAAACCGACACGCTGCTATTTATATCAGCAGCACTAATTACTGGAGCCCCACCCAAACACAAGTGGCCTCTCTTATCTCCTGTAATATGCCCTCAATTGGTCTCTTCTACGCATAACTCTGTGCTTGTGTGGGTCCAAGACTTCCGCATCCGAATCGACCGAAGATAATGGAGATTGACTTTCTGGGCTGTGTGCCAAGCCCCCCTCTTCCAAGTCACTCCCACCTTCTTCTTCGTCTGCGGAAACTGAACTACCTGACTCTGTCGGCAATAAAACAGGCCTATGACATGTTGAAGTTTCCCCTGCATCCACCTCCACATTCCCTGGGGAAGGAGCTGGGCCAGAGCCAACCACAACAGGAAGCAACATATCCACAACCTTGCATACAATTGCCCTTTCTGCTACTTGGGGGTATTTCCAAAGTATGGTTAAAATTAATCAAGATGGCAGCTACAATGCTGGAAAAAACAGAGCTTTGATGATGCTCATATGGCTGCCATCTTGACTTAGTAGGGGCACCTCTGCATACAAGAAAGAAATGCTTACTGACCGTTGGGTGGCTTATTCAATAGTGTATAATAATCAATACTGGCTGCTACACAGTAAAAAAAAAGTGCAAGTCCAGTTTTTATTTTGTGTTCTTAAATTTTAGAGGAATCTTACAGTTTGTAGAAAATTTGCAAAGCTTGGAGTGATGCTGAACTTTTTTCCCTTTGTTCTTTTTCTAAGCAATTGGTTTGGTTAACAGGGTGGAGACCCACAGAAAAGAACAATTTGTTAAAGGAATGAACTTTTGGCCAGTATACATTTTGAATTTGCATCACTAGCCACCTAATGCTTTCCATATTGAAGGAAGATGTCTTGAGAAGCTGAGCCCCTGTCTATGGCGATGAGAAGAGTTAAAGTGGTTTTGACAAGGCACAGATTTCTTGAATGGATACAGAACACATAAGACACGTTACATAAATAATGCAACCATACGCCGTTGCTTTTCTTGTCATTAGCTTGCCTACATAAAATATGAAGAAAACTTCAAAAGATGGTGTTTTTCAACATCCCGTGGTTAGTTTCTGTCAGCTCAGCTTCACGGGTTGTTGTGTTTGTAAACTCTGGTCACAAATCCATTTGATCCTGGTTTGTGTGTTGAGGAAACACAAAATAACAAGCTATGTTCTGCTGCTAAAATAGAAATAAAAGTATTCAAAAGAACAACGAAGAAAGAGGAAGGGCAGGTGTCAAAGGTTCACATTCATAATGCTAAACCATTGGCATCCACTGATCTCTGTTGGAAAATTTTTGATCTGTAAAAGAGTCTGTCTTTCTTACTGTTTGTTTTAAACTATGTAGCACTCTGTGCTATGTTGCACACTCTTCAGAAATCAGATACTAGGCCTTGTACTGAGATGAGTGATGACACAGGGAGCTGGTGACAGTCAAAGAAAAGAACATACTATGTTAGACTGGAAAAAGACAACTGCTTGATTAGAGAATTGACAATGGTCTTGGCAAGCCATAATTGCTTCCTTATTCCAGAGCTGAGACAAGTTCTGGTTTGTTTGGTTTTTTTGCACCCTCTTTGAAATGCATTTCTCTGTTGTGTGACAAAGTGAAAAGGGTTTGCAAGAAGGAAGGAATCTGGAAAACTTGGGAATATGTCCTCACTCTGGAGCAAGGTTTTGCAGAGCCAACTTTGGGTGCTGGGAGAATTGCTCTTAGATGTAGCGTTTACCCCTCAATCTCTTAAAAGAGATACAGAAATTAGAATGCAGAGAAAGAGAATAGAATAGAATTGAATTTTATTGGCCAAGTGTGATTGGACACACAAGGAATTTGTCTTGGTGCAGATGCTCTCAGTGTACATAAAAGAAAAAGATACATTTGTCAAGAATCATGTAGTACAACACTTAATGATTGTCATAGGGGTCAAATAAGCAATGAAGAAACAACCAATATTAATAAAAATCTTAGGATACAACAACAAGTTAAAGTCATTCTTGGAAGACATTCCAAGAAGAGCAGGCATTATATTAGAACACATAGGAGTTGGAAGCAGAATGAAGACAAAGCTAAAACATCAATCCCAACATCATTTTAATATTGATCAGTGGGAAATTAGAAATATAGTGGTACCTCTACCTAAGAACGCCTCTACTTAAGAACTTTTCTAGATAAGAACCGGGTGTTCAAGATTTTTTTGCCTCTTCTCAAGAACCATTTTCTACTTAAGAACCTGAGCCTGGAAAAATTTTCCAGAAAATTTGAGAGTGGCATGAAGGCCCCGCCAGTTTCCTGCCATTCCCCCTTTAATCCCGGCCATCTTGGGCTTTTCTGGGAATTCTGGGAGTTGAAGTCCAGATATCTTCAAGTTGCAAGGTTGGGAAACACTGGCCTAGCGCACCAGTAGGAACCCACCACTGATGTAGAGTGGCCTATACATATTTGAACAAGCATGATTATGTCTGATTAAGATATTACTGTTCGTCTATTTGCAAAAATTACACCTCACATTTTCGCTGTCGGTGAACAATCCCCTAACTGACCTTCTGAGTCATTTGGAGCATATTTTATGTTTGCTGACATTAAAGGTAGTGAACTCAATCCATCGGGTCACTAAGTATATTCTCCCGCCTGCGCAAAATGTTCTTTGCAGCTGTCATATTTTATTTGTTTTCATAGACACGGAAAGTTGGCCCACCTACCCTGAGAATCAGCAGTTCCTGATGCTCTCCAGAAGCTCCCACTAGGCCTAGTTTTCTCTCAGCGATAAGCATCTGAGCAGCCTTTCTCTCCACTCGATCCCTCCCAAGTCGAAAGAGGGGTCTGGCTAATGTCTCATGGGAGACATCCATTTCCCCATGTGTTTGCTATGTTTCTCAGGTACCCTCCCTCCCTCCCTCCCCTTTTAGCTTATGCATGTCATTTTAGGCTGAACTACAAAGAGAGATTCTGGCTAACCGTGCTTGGAGTAAACGTGAGCCAAATATAAATTGACCTTGCTTACAGTAAACAGAGTTTGCTTTATTGTGTCACAAAACAAGAATAGCTTTCCATTCCACATATCAAAGTGATATTTTTACGTATTTATCAGGGATGGATTTTAACTTACCTCGCTGTCGGTTCGTTTCCTCCTGCACTGCAGGGCTGCGTATGCATTGCGCTCCATGCAGCTGTGCCGTGCAGGTATGTGCGCATGCACAATGCCAAAAAACCTATTTTTTTTAAAAAAAAAATCACCAACACAATGGCAGCGCATGTGTAGTGTCAGAGATTCAACTTTTGTGCATGCACAGAAGAAAAAAATAGCAAAACAATAAAAAAAATTCCTCCAAATAATAATTCCAAAAAAAAGATGGCACCGACAGAACTGGCTCCGTGACATCACCAGCAGTTTGCTATCGGTTCAGGCAAATCAGTGCAAACTGGGAAGAGAGAGAGAGAGAGAGAGTATTTCTTAATTTATTATCTGGGCGGCTTACAATTTTTGAACGTTATATAGAAGATCCAAATCATGGGTGTCTGGAGAAGGTGAGTGGGGCAGCAAAGTGAAGGAAAATTAAGATGTGGCCATGACGATGTCTTCGTGCAGAGGCCACAACTAAGGTTATTTATGTCTGTTGTGGTTAGCTCTGGCCCAGCTCCTGCCCCAAGGAATGTGCAGGTGGATGTGATGCTCCTGATGGAATCTGCCAATGAAGCCTCCTCTGACCAAGGAAGCATGAGTGACAGGGAAGAGGGGAGTTTGGCAGACAGCCCAGGAGGAGATCAATCATCTGTATCATCCTTGGATTCTGAACAAGAATTAATGACACATCGACGCATGCGTAGAGTGATGCATAGAAGACAACAACTGAAGGATTATTACAAGAGAAAATGAGACCACCTGTGGTTGGGTGGGGCTGCTGTAATTAGTGCTACAGATAAAAGTGCAACCTGGTGTTTTAGCCTCATGGCAGTTTATCTGATTCATTGTTTCGTCAAGATCGTGGTTTGTGTGCTGTTCAAGATTGTGTGTGGACTCTCTGGACTTTAGAATTGGACTCAATTTCCCAGTGATTGGGTGAGCAATTGGATTGCATTTAACCTGTGCCTTGTGTGTACCAGAAAATCCCATTGACATTTAAAAATGGAGCTGTTTCTGTTTTTCTGTTGATAAAAACTTTTGGGTTTTCCTTTTATCATGTGGTGTTTGTCTTCCTGGACTAATTACCCTGTAATTACGGGTGGTTGAAATATGCCGGCAGAACATATGTCAGGCAAGAGGTGACAAATGAACCAAGGGTAGCATTTGCCATTGCAGGCAGGTTCTTATTTGCCATGGATGTCATCGGTTGATACAAAATAGTAACCAGTGTCCTTTCTTTGGCTTCCTTGGGACCCGTGTAACCCTCCTGATTAAAAGGAGGAGTAGGAAGAATCCCCCTGCCTCTACCTACTGCACTGTGCTCCCCAAGGAGATTGACAGTGCAACAGGAGCATCATCTACCTACAAGAGGTCTTTGCAAAGATTGAGGCTCCTAGTTTCCCCCGGATTCTAATTCACGAAAAAGCCTTTATGGCTAGAGCAGCTTTTTCACTGAAGGTGGCTGCTCTGCACTCTGAAGAGGTGCAAAAGGGACAGCCAGGGGACAGAAGCTAGTACTATACTAGATGCCTTTTTTCAACCCTCCCTTCCTCTCTCTTTGCAGACCCCTTGAGTGCTTTGCATAGGTCTGAAAATCGCTTTACTCTTTCATGTTCTTTAGTTGTTCTATTACTATTTCTCCCCTTGCTGAAGGGTCTTGGTGCTTTCCAAACAGAGCATATCAGCAGCCTTTACTATTTTGTATCCTATTTTTTAAAAAAAATTATTTATTTATTTATTTATTTTTTTATTATTTTATTATAGATAGAAAGCTGTCTCCCAAATGTTGGAAGTGCAAGAAAGAATTTGGTAATTTGGTTCATACTATCATTTATGGTGGGAATGCGATAAGGTAAAATTCTTTTGGGGAAAAATTGGAAGCTGGTTAGACGAAATTTGGGGAATCAAGATAGAGAGAATCCCTGAATGCTTTCTATTAGGAATACGCCATCAAAACCAGGAAAAAACCCCAATTATATTTGGTCATCCACATAACAACGGCGGCTAGGCTAACATATACACAACAGTGGAAAAATGAAACAGTGCTGCAGGAGGAGGAGATACTAGAGAAAATTACATCTTGTGCAGAGATGAATAAATTAAACCTAGAACTAAAAAACAAGGAAGAGTCTGTATTTTACAATTATTGGGATCCATTTTACTGCTGGTTAGAGAAAAGGTCAAACTGATACAATATACGTAACTAACAAATATAAAGAGCAATTGCCCGGTGAAAAATGCTTAATGAAAATATGGAAATCTAAGATTATTTATACTAATTAAGAGTATAATTCTTTAAGGAAAAAAAATAATACTAAACTATTATTTAAAATATGCAACAGAATGTATACATAGTTAGAACCGTTATACAGATTTGTCTCACATTCAAAATTTTCTTTTTAAACGTTTGTGTTTTGTACTGTATGTTGTGTGTGTACAGTATATGTATTTAAATAAAACTTATTTAAAAAAAAAAACCTATTTTATATCCTCAAGCCTTTAATTGAATCCACCCACCGGAGAACTCCTGGTAGAAAATGAGACTAGGTTTTTAGGCATCCTGAACACAGATTCTATCAGAGAAGCTAACACTTCCCCTTCTTAGAAAGTCTTGCCAGGCAAAAGGATTACAGCAATAGCTGCAGCCAGGGACCCGTCTTTCCATTCCTAAAACTTCAGTGTCACTACTTCAAAATCATTATGGAAGTATTAAACTTTTCTTTTAAGCTGTTATCAGAGCCAGGCAGCAAGGGATTAAATGGGGATGATCTCAGTTAAAGCTTGCTTAAGTATCAAGGCTTTCTTGTGTTTCCCGAGTCCTTTGGTCCTTGGCTCCAGCCTTCTTTTGTGCCTGCTTTCTGGTTTGACCTCTTTAGTGCTGTGTTTGTCTTTGGTCTTGACTGCTTATGGTTCTCAAAAATCTCCTCAGAATTCTGCTCACAGCCTAGATATGACATATAGAAGCAGTAGACAGCTCGGGGTAGTACGAGGGTCGCCCGGAAAGTAATGCACCATATTTTTTTCCTTCAACGATTATTTATTGAACACAATGAAACTTACACACAAGAAAGAATGATGTTTTTCTACACTCCCTATTTTTCCACATAATCTCCGTCCCGTTCTATGGCCTTCCTCAAGACACCAGGGCAAGCATGCCCTATCGGTACCACTCCTTGTTCTAGTCACTAGGCTATTTCTGCACTGTGCGAATCACCTCTTCGTCATCCTCAAAATATGTTCCGCGACTAACCGTACTTCTGTCGACTGCAGATTCTCCATAAACGTTTGTGAATGTTCCCAACAGTTTTTTCTCCACAATGAGAAATTCAATGACAGCACGCTGTTTTAACATACATCACTTACAGATGCCATTTCAAAACACTGCTGCAGCTACACTATCTGTCTGAAGAAACGCAGCGTTTACACATGCACTCCTGACAATTCAAATAATGTATATCTAAAGTTTTGCATTCGTACCATTACCGTAGACTGAGAAAAAAAATGTGGTGCATTGCTTTCTGGGCGACCCTTGTAATCTAAAACATCCATGGCAGAGCTCTTCTTCCAAGAATTCCTTGTTACAGTAAGAAAAGTACTGCATGCGAAGGCTACCCCTAGTTACTCTAATCCAGTGTATCTCTACCTTAGCAACTTTAAGAGTATGGAAAGCTTATGCCTTTGAATAACATTTGGTTGTTGGAAAAGGTACTATCAGAGTCTGGTTTATTACTCTAGTTTCAGCAATGATGGCTAGAGAGAGATTTGGACCTCCTGCTTGGATGCTGATGGGAAGCCATCTGTATTTCTATTTATTGACATGTGTAATAATTATTTATAATAATTTGTTAAAGACCACCCATTGCACAAAGTTTCAGAGTAGTTTATGATCAAATGTTAGTTAAAATGGCAATCAGTGCCAACATTTTCTTCTTTATCTCTTTATTTTTGTTTTGAAGTATTACCTTCAGTTTTATAGACCATTGAAATCTAACCATTTGGGGAAATCAGGACCCATCTACCTCTACCGGTAGGTCCAGTTAGCAAGTCAGTAATGAAAAATAGTTAAGGCCATATTTCCAAAACTTTTGGTGGAATAATAAAAGCACAGTGTAGTTTTCATCAGTTTCACAGATCTGGCAGACACTTTTTGGGGAAACACAGACTGAATTCCATTTATTTCAGGATTTTCAGAGACACTTCACAGTTTATCTGCTTTTACCCCCGTTCTGTCCATACAGGGGAATTTACATAATTCCTTTGATGACACTGGATTAAATTTATTCCAATTCTAAAATAGTAAGGTGGCACCTGTGCATTCATTAGCCAGACTTGCTTAGAGCCCAAGAGAAAAAAATCAGAACAATTTGGGCAAACACGTTATATTTGCTATTAATTAAGCCCTTCATGGTACCGGACCAGATTATCTCAGGGACCGCCTTCTGCTGCACGAATCCCAGCGACCAGTTAGGTCCCATAGAGTAGGTCTTCTCCAGGTCCTGTCAATTAAACAATGTCGCTTGGCGGGACCCAGGGGAAGAGCCTTCTCTGTGGCGGCCCCGGCCCTCTGGAACCAACTCCCCCCAGATATTAGAATTGCCCCCACCCTCCTTGCCTTTCGTAAGCTTCTTAAAACCCACCTCTGCCGCCAGGCATGGGGGAACTGAGATACTCTTTCCCCCTAGGTCTTTACAATTTTATGCATGGTATGTCTGTATGCATGTTTGGTTTTATAATAAGGGTTTTAAACTGTTTTAATATTGGATTGTTATATGCTGTTTTTGTTACTGTTGTTAGCCGCTTCGAGTCTGCGGAGAGGGGTGGCATACAAATCAATAAATAGATAGATAGATAGATAGATAGATAGATAGATAGATAGATAGATAAATAAATAAATAAATAATGAATCATTAGATTTCTATGCCGCCCTTCTTGAAGCGACTCAGGGCAACAATTTTACAACAATAAAAGTATTTTTGAAATTTGGAAACAAAATAAAACTGGGAATGCCACATACCTATGGACTGAAATCTGAAACCAGAACTATCTTAAATAGAATCTGACCTTCTCACGTGAAGGTTATGAGTTAGAAATCCTTGGTTCAGTTTTGCCGAAGCATAAATGTATCATGAAAATTTTACCTCGATTATTTTATCTTGGCATCAGTCCATTTTCCTCCAATCTGCAAACCCACAAGTGGCCCCCCGAAATGTGTGCATGTACACCCAAATCAATTTTACCCAACATCAAACAAAACACCGAGTCTCTAATAGCTCATATTCTTTTCAGTTGCATGAATTTGCGCTATATTGATTCAACTTTGTAACTGAGTTTTGAAACTGCTAGTGAATTATACATTGGTTCGTGGACTGTTAATGGAGGCAGAGCTATAGCTTCATGCCAAAATTGCCGCTCTCTGCCTATTAATGTATGAATGGCTATTACAGTTGCTTGGTTGAGAGTGGGTGATGATTATTTTTAAAATGTCAGAAAAGAAACGCACTATTATGCAAAGATCATTAAAATGTCTGCGATTACACAGAAAGCAAGTATACCTAAGTGGCTTGTGTGGTTTTTCATTATTATAGCGTCAATGTAGGAGGAATAAGACAAGCATATAAAATAATATGCGAAATGACATATGGAAGATTGGCATACGGAAACAATGATGGTGCAATTAATGTGTGTGTGTATATAATTTGTCCTTTTCAAGGAGTGAGATTTAATCATAGCAATTGCATACATTGATGTCACCTCATTACATTCAGAATTGGTGCCGTATTTACTTCGGTCAACCAACGCACATATGAGCAAATCAGGCAACTGCTAAGATAAACAACTAGTGTAACTGAGCTGAACAATCTACACTGCAGCATTTTGCTTCATGACTTGGATTGTTCTGCTGAAGTCAGGGTCCTCCAGCAGTGGTGATGTGGGAAAATTGGGAAAGAAGGCAAGCGTGATCACGCCCCCCTGAGGCATGTACCCCAGAACCAGCTGTCTGCATCTATAACTATAAATACACACTGAGAGATTACACACACACTGCAAAGAATGGCAGTACAGAACACAACATTGAATTTATCATGATCAGCTGACAATCAAAGAAATGGAAATTGTTAACAGGCAGAAAAGTATTAGATTTCTGGAGGGTGGCCAGACAGATCTGGATTCTTACTCTTGATTCATCGTTACCTTTACTGAATGATTGATTATATCCCATTAAGTCGCTTTCAATTCTTAGCAAGTGCATAGATCAGGTGTCAGCAACCTGTGGCTCTGGAGCCGCATGCAGCTCTTTGGGCCCTATGGTGTTGGGTGATCCCATCACTAGCTGTGCCCGCCCTTCACCCTCCCCTCCCAATCATTTCTTGCCTGGTCGAGAAGGTAAGGGCAAAGGTGGAGGATGGAGAAATGGCCAGGACAGAGACAGAGACAGAGAAATACAGAGAGGAGAGAGACAGAGAGAGATAGAAGGAGAGAGAGACATAGAGAGATAGAAGGAGAGAGAGACAGAGAGAGATAGAGAGAAAGAGAGAGAGAGAGACAGAGAGAGATATAGAGAGAAGAGAGAGACATAGAGAGATGTAAGGAGAGAGAGACTGAGAGATAGAAAGAGAGAGAGAGAGACATAGAGGGATAGAAGGAGAGATAGAAGGAGAGAGAGACAGAGAGAGAAGGAGAGAGAGACAGAAGGAGAGAGAGACAGAGAGAGATAGAAGGAGAGAGAGACAGACAGAGAGAGATAGAGAGACAGAGAGAGAGACAGAGAGAGATACAGAGAGGAGAGAGGGACATAGAGAGATAGAAGGAGAGAGAGACATAGAGAGATAGAGAGAAAGAGAGAGAGACAGAGAGAGAGACAGAGAGAAGAGAGAGACATAGAGAGATGGAAGGAGAGACTGAGAGAGATAGATAGAAAGAGAGAGAGACATAGAGAGATACAGAGAGAAGGAGAGAGAGACAGAGAGATACAGAGAGAAGAGAGAAACATAGAGAGATAGAAGGAGAGAGAGACAGAGAGATATAGACAGGAGAGAGAGACAGAGAGATATAGACAGGAGAGAGACACACAGAGATAGAAGGAGAGAGACATAGATAGACAAAGAGAGGAGAGAGAGATACAGAGAGATAGAAGGTGAAGTGACTCGAGACAGCACGTAACGAGACGGTTCGCTTTATTTCTCAGCTCTTTAGAAGTGACTACCAGCTGGAACGCGTCTCAGCTGGAGCCGGCAAAACCGGCTCTATTTATACACAAAGTTCCCGCTCAAACGCGAGCTGTCAGCGCCACAACCAATCAGGCGCAACCTATTTACATAGTCTGCCTAGAGACAGTTTACATGGCAATACACTGAGTATTCAACACCCCTCCCTTCCTAGACAAAAAAACCCCATACAGATTATACAGAAAGCCATGTGACATATTCATCCAATCGGTGAGGTCTTTGGGTGTTTCTTGTGGACCTGCGCAATTCAGTTAGTCCTTCGTCGCAGGCATGGAAGGAGGTCGATTCGCTAGTACCTCCTCTGGACTCCGAAGGCCCTGGTTGCACTCCGGGCCCCAGAGTTGAGCTGGCTGGCACATCTCCGACCTCCGCTGACAAGGATGACTCCGGGATGCTGGCCGAGCGGCTTCGGATGGGTGAGTCCAGATTTAAGTCCGTCCATGTTGGCGTTGCGTTGTTTCCCATCGGTGGGCCTGCGTGTGCAATCAGCGGGTTAACGGTAGCAGTAGCCCCAATTTCTGGGCACCTTCTCAAATGATCGATGTGCCTAGTCCATACTCGGCCATCGTTCAAAGATATCAAATAAGTTTTTGGTGCTTTTTGTTGAATAACAGTGCCCTTAAGCCACTTTGGGCCCCCATCAAAATTCCTTGCGAATACACATTGCCCCATATACATATGCCTTTCAACATTATCATTTACATAATTCTTTGTACAATACACAGGATGTAGTCTGTCCAAGGTTGATCTGAGCTTCCTGCCCATTAGAATCTCTGCTGGGCTTCTATTTGTTTTTGAATTGGGAGTCATATGTTGTGCCAATAAAAATTCATCAAGGTGCTCTTGCACCTCCCCAGGGCCAGCCCTCTTCAATGCTTCCTTGGCAACCCTTACGTATCTCTCTGCCAATCCGTTCGCCCATGGCGAAAAAGGAGAAATGAGGGCATGCCTTACCCCTAACTGATCCAGGAAGAGTTCAAACTGTCTGGCTGTCAGTTGGGGCCCATTGTCTGAAACCAACACATCTGGGCAGCCATGCGTGGCAAAAAGGTGGCGTAACGCTTTAATAGTTGAGCATGTGGTGATGTTATGCATCAGTATTATTTCGACCCACTTAGAATATGCGTCTACCACAATTAGAAAATATTTAGAATCAATGGGACCAGCAAAATCTATATGCAATCTAGACCACGGGCCCTGGGGTGGCTCCCAGTCCATAGGTGTTGTTTTTGGGGGTTTGGGCCGTGACTCCTGACAAGGGTCACACTTTGACACCCAACTCTCAATGTGGCCATCAAGCCCCGGCCACCAGAAATGGTCCCTTGCTAGTCCCTTCATCCTCACGATTCCTGGATGGCCCACATGGAGCATGGTTAAAACCTTAGATTGCAGAGTCTCAGGAATCACAACCCGGTCGCCCCATAACAGACATCCCTTAACAACAGAGAGTTCTAACCTCTTACTTTTAAAATCAGACAAGTCTGTCCCCAAGTTTTCATTATTCCACCCTTTTAGAACACAATTTACAACCTTCATGAGAATGGGGTCTTTAGCTGTATGCTCGGCTACCTCCTTGGCAGTAGTCAGGGGGTTATCAGCCAACTCTATTAATAAGACATCAGCGGATGGGGCAGGATCCTCTACTAAGTCTGGAATGGGGCATCTGCTAAGGCCATCCGCATGGTTGATGGTTGTCCCTCCCTTATGAATTAGTTCATATTGATATCCTGCCAAGAATATTCCCCACCTTAGCAAGCGGGGGGACATAAAAGGTGGTGTTGGTCTGTCTGGGGCTAGAAGGCCTAACAAGGGTTTGTGATCGGTTACTAATTGGAATTTTCGACCAAAAATGTAATTGTGGAATTTCTTTACTCCTGAGACTAATGCTAACGCCTCCTTGTCCAGCTGACTGTAGTTTCTTTCTGTGCTGGACAGGGTTCTGGAGAAAAATGCGATAGGGGCCTCTGTACCGTTAGGCAGTACATGAGCCAGTACACTTCCCACCCCGTAAGGGGAAGCATCGCACGTAAGACGTAGGGGAAGTAATGAACTGTACTGTACCACTACACTTTTGGACGTTAATAGACTTTTTATTCGGGTAAATGCTTCACTCTCAATTTTCCCCCATTGCCAGGGAACTTCCTTCTGAAGCAGCCGGTGGAGGGGTTCCGCTGCTGTGGCCTTCTGCCTCAAAAAAACAGAGTAGAAATTAAGTAATCTCAAAAAAGCTTGTAATTCAGACTTATTTTTTGGCTCGGGAGCATTTTGTATTGCCCTAACTTTCTCGCTAGTGGGATGGATCCCTTCGCCATCAATAGTGTATCCCAGAAAATTAACACTGCTGGTTCCCCATACACATTTGCCTGGTTTAACCCTTAGGCCTTTGTCCTGTAGCCTAGTTAGAACTTGTCTTATTCTAGCATTTAATTGGGCCTGATCCCTTCCAGAAATTAGAATGTCATCAAAGTAAGGTATAGTTCCTCCTATTCCAGTGAGGAGGCGTTCCATCAAACTCTGGAATATCCCCGGGGCTACACTGACTCCAAATTGCAATCGGGTGCAACGGAACGCTCCCCTATGGGTGACAATGGTTTGGAAATATGATGTAGGTTCGTCTACGGGAAGCTGTAGGTAAGCCTGGGCTAGGTCGATTTTCGCAAACACCTTCCCCTCCCCCAGGGAATGCAGTAAGTGTTGTACAACAGGTATGGGGTATGGGTGGTGTTGTAAGGCTCTGTTCAGGGTTGACTTGTAATCTGCGCAAACTCGCAAAGAGCCGTCTGGTTTGAGGGGAGTGACAATTGGGGTTTCCCAGGGCGCTTGATCAATTGGCACTAGAATACCTTGATGGATGAGTTTGTCTAACTCAATATCTAGTTTGGGTAGCAGAGGCAGAGGAACTCTCCGTGCTTTGAGCCGGATTGGGGGCACCTTAGGGTCTAGTGAGAAAGATATAGGTGGCCCTTTATACGTCCCCAGAGTTGGACTGAATACATTTGGGAACTCTTTGACAAAATCAGGATTGTCAGAATGTGTAATTGTGTGGATGCCAGAAATCCCTATTCCCAATGGGTTCATCCAATCTAAGCCTAAAAGGGAATGAGTTTGCCCTGACACCACTAGCAGTGGAAGGTCACCCTTAAAACATTTGTATACAATTGGTACATTTACAATGCCTAAAACAGGAATTAATTGCCCCTGAAAATCCTTAATACGTAAATCAGAATGCATTAAATTATGTTTGTTAACATGAGGCATATAAAGTTTAACTTTTGTCCAAGGCATAATGCTATAACGAGAACCAGTGTCCAGTTCCATCTGGCATGGTTTAGCATTTAACAGCAAAGAAATGTTAATTTTTGTTTTGTTGGTTGTTACCGTATTAATAGTAATGTTCCGAGTACCTCTTATGTAGTCGCGGTTATAGTTTGAGTGCTTGTTTCGGCCGAAGGAGCGGAAGCCTCTGTTCCCTCGGGTTTGGTTGTTGAATCTGGCAGCCCTTGGAGAGGAGAAGGTGTCCTCTGGAGTTGGGGCTCTGCAAGCGGCGGCAATGTGCCCACGGCGGCCGCAACGGCGGCAATCGGCGTCCCGGAAGGGGCATTGGTGGCGGGGATGGTTTCCGCGGCAACCGGAACAGGGAAGAATTTGACGTGGAGGTCTTGAGGCTTGGAGGTGGTCTTGTCGAATTAGGAAGCAGTCGTCTTCGGGGTGTGGAGGTGTAATTGCTTCGGAAGGAGAGTGGGCTTGTTGAGGAGGCGAATAGATGTGAGCCACGACTTCCTGTTTATCGTTTTGCTTGAGTTCTCGAGCAGCTGCTTCAGCGACTTCAGCTGTCTGGGCGAGTTTGATCACGTTTTGAAGTGAAGGCTCCTCTTCGGTCAGGAGCTTGTTTCTCACCGTAGAGTTTTTCATTCCGAAGATGAGGGCGTCAATTAAGCGCGCTTCCGGATTTTCAAACCGGCATTTTGACAGCACGGCTCTGAGGCGCGTCGCGTATTGGTTGATAGATTCTCCCTCAAGTTGTCCCATTCTGGAGAACTGGTGGCGGTAGACGATCGGCGGCTTTGTCGGTTTGAAATGGTCGGAGAGCTTCGTCTTCAGGGAGTCCCAGGAAATGGAATTCACCGGAGTTGGGTCGGTCAACGTCTGGGCGAGATCGAACATCTCGGTGCCGCAGTAGTTTAAAAAAATCGCTCTCTTCCGATCGGCATCGGCGTTTCTCATGCCCGCAGCCTCGAGGAACACTTCGAATTTCGCTAGATAAGCGTCCCACGTAGTCTTCTCCGGGTTGAAGTAGTCTGGAGCTCTCCCGACCGGCAAGGGATCCATTGCGGCAGGCGAAGGCTCGTTCTTCCGTCGTCGCCAGGTGAAGTGACTCGAGACAGCACGTAACGAGACGGTTCGCTTTATTTCTCAGCTCTTTAGAAGTGACTACCAGCTGGAACGCGTCTCAGCTGGAGCCGGCAAAACCGGCTCTATTTATACACAAAGTTCCCGCTCAAACGCGAGCTGTCAGCGCCACAACCAATCAGGCGCAACCTATTTACATAGTCTGCCTAGAGACAGTTTACATGGCAATACACTGAGTATTCAACAGAAGGAGAGAGAGACATAGAGAGATACAGAGAGAAGGGGGCAGGGAGAGAGGGGAAGGGGTAGAAAAAGAGAGAGATGTCAAAAGGTTTTTGTGGTTCCCGATGTTCCCAGGATGCTGGAGAAAAAAGAGGAGCCATGTTACGTCAGGAGGGCCAGAGGAGAGAACAGCATGAACAGCATGAACAGCATAGTGTGGAGGATAGAAGGGAAAGGAGGGGACAGACATGATCGAAACGTTTAAATATGTTAAAGGGTTAGATAAGGTTCAGGAGGGGAGTGTTTTTAATAAGAAAGTGAACATAAGAACAAGGGGGCACAATCTGAGGTTACTTGGGGGAAAGATCAGAAGCAACGTGAGAAAATATTATTTTAGTAGATGCTTGGAACAAACTTCCAGTAGACTTGGTTGGTAAATCCACAGTAACTGAATGTAAACATGCCTGGGATAAACATATATCCACCCTAAGATAAAATACAGCAAATAGTATAAGGGCTGGGTAGATGGACCATGAGGTCTTTTTCTGCCGTCAATCTTCTATGTTTCTATGAAGATTCTGCCGAGGGGTAAGAGGCTTATTGGCCGGGAAGCAACAGACAAGGTGGATGGGGTTGCGCTGCCTTGTTCTCAGTGGCAGGCTGGGTGCTTCATCCTGGCCAGAGTTGGTGCGAAGCTCCCCTGCCTGCTGGCCTCCCGAGCTGCTTTTCATGCACACAAGTGTGCCAGAAACCGGAAGAACAGGAGGCCAGTGTGCATGTACGTGCTGGAAAATGGAAGGTCATCTGCTTTTCCGGTTTCTGCAAAGTACACCCACTTCAGCACTTGGTGCCAAAAATGTCCGTGTATGCTCCTATTTCAGCATTCGGTGCTGAAAAGTTTACCCAACATGGCATGGGACCAGATTACTTACAGGACCGTCTTCTGCCTCATACATCCCAGCGGCTGGTCAGGGACCAAAGAGTCGGCCTCCTCCAGGTCCCGTCAGCCAGACAATGTCATCTGATGAGGCCTAGGGGAAGAGCCTTCTCTGTGGCTGCCCCGGCCCTTGGGTACGAGCTCCCCCTCCGAGATCCATACTGCCCCCACTCTCCCTGCCTTCTGCAAAGCTCTGAAGTCCCACCTCTGCCGGCAGGCTTGGGGCCATTGAAACTGTGATATCTTGCCTTGCCCAATGAATGAATGTAGGGTTTATGACCTATGAATCTGTTTGTCTAATTTTTAACTGTGGGATTTTTAGAATGTAATTTTATTTAGATTTCTAATATATTGTACGATGCCCTAAGTCTCAGGAGAAGGGCAGCATAGAAATAGAACTAACAAACAAACAAACAAACAAACAAACAAACAAACACTGCTGTGGGATAATAAGAGTCTTAAGACTCACTTATGTCGCCAGGCTTGGGGTGATTAGATCTTACCCCCGGCCAATGAAATTTTATATATGGTTGTTGTTTAAATGGATATGATTGATTTTTTTAAATACAGCTAACAATTTTAGAGTAGTTTATTTAATTTTACTTAACTAAATTTGGGCATTGTATTGCATTGTTCTTTTTTATATGTCGTAATCCGCCCCAAGTCTCCAGAGAGGGGCGGCATATAAATCCAATATATTGTTAGAGTTGGAAGAAACCATGCAGGTCATCAAGTCCAACCCCCTGCCTAAGCAGGAACCCTATAGCATCCTAGCCAAATGGCAGTCCAATTTCCTCTTAAAAATGTCCAGAGTATTGGAGTTCGCAACGTCCGCTGGTAGGTTGTTCCACTGATTGATCGTTCGGACCGTCAGGAAGTTCTTCCTTATTTCCAGGTTGAATCTCTCCTTGGTCAGCTTCCAGCTGTTGTTCCTCGTCCGGCCCTTTATAAATATATAATAGATTATAGATCTACATCAGCTGTGGGCAGCAGGCAGGACGGGGTGGAACTCAGTTCCACCGACAGAAATGAAGATGCGTGTCCAGCTGATCGGCAGCTGTCACTTCCTGGATTACTGGTTTCGTCTTGGCTCTCCTTTTCCCCCCGGCTGCTGCTGCTGCTGCGTCTGTGCTCCTTCTTTTTTTCCTCTTTCCTCCTTCCTGGCCTCGGACAAGCTTCCCTCTCTCCTGCCTGGCTTCCCTCCAGCCTCACGTGGCCACCTCCCCCCTGAGGTGCAGGCAGAAGGCGTTGGTGAAAGCGGTTCTGGCAGCATTTATGCTTCTGGCAGCACCCGTTCGCCTAGATACCCAGCCTGAGGCGGGGGGGGGGGACCCAGGAAGGAGAGCACGGGAAACGCAAAGCAAATTGTCACCCCAGTGAGCAACACTGGTAAGGTTGTAAGTCGAGGACTTAACAGTTCACTTGAACGATGATGGTCGTTCAAGCCACTCCCACCTGATCACATGGCCGGCAAGCCCCTCATACCCAGGCACATGACCATTAAGCCACACCCACAAAATAAGCCACACCTAAAGTGTGGCAGTAAAAATTTTGGCTGCCCATTACTGATCTACATTATATATAATAGATTATAGATCTACGTTAACTAATCTATTATCAATATAGATCTATAAAGTTAATATAGATCTACGCTTACATAACTAACGTACAATTTGCTCTGGAGTAGATTTTTTTTTGGTTGTTGTTAATATAAAACTCGTGTAACTTAAATAATGCTATAACGCCTTTCATGTGAAGAACAAGCATCACCATATCTTAAAGGAAAGTGCAAGAAAAGATTTTTGCTGGGGGAAAGAAAGGCAGAGAACTAAAGTCCTCCTTTAATACTTCTGCAACCAGCAAGGCAAACCCTAGATGCAGACAAAAAGCCAGGGCTGCTATTGAAGGAGGGAGATTGCATGATAAAAGACAGACTGTCCAGTTCCAGCAGTTTTCATCTCCGCTAGGGACAGGCCCTTTGTGAAGCTAATGGGTCTTAATTGCCTATTCAAGACCAACCCACCAAAAATGCTTTGCATTACAAGAGGTGGATAGCAACAATCTATTGTTACTGAGAAAAGCCAGCCAGTCTCCCTCCCTCTACTGTATATATATAGAGAGAGGGGGACTAGGGAAATCTGGGGAAGGGGAGTTAATGACATCATTGCCCCTGCTCATTAAAAATAATAATAATAAAAAGCTCCCACTCCCAGCATCCCCCCCCCCTGTGAGCCTCCACTTAATTAGAACAACATGTTTTCTCAAGTACCTTTTTTCTTAATCCGGATGGTCACCATGTCTCGGAAATTAATGAGCCTATGAAACTACACAGACAAGTTAATTATTGTCTTTTGTAATTAAGTTATTCTTTATTTTATTTTTGTACGAAGAGATGTCTGGAATAGGTTCTAGGATTTATTTTGGGAAGCAGAGGTGTGTCAAAGAAATTAAAAAAAAACACAGTCGAAAATAAACCATCAAAATTAAAATCAATCTACATAAATCTTCTTGCACTCACTGTTCCTTTCCAATACTTTTTTAAATTTTATTTTTGATTTATAGCCATTCACCATGGAAGCTCCTTTCTGGATGGGCAGGGTGTTTCATTAAAAGAGCTGCGTGCCACCAAGGGTTTCTGATCTGCCTTAAAGTGATGTTTGTAAATGCCAGGTGGGTTAAGGGGCAAGCTGCCACTCAGGATTTAAGAACTGGAGGGAGAATGGAAGGGATATTTAATTCAACCCTTGCATGGGCTTTGCGGGGTTGGGACGGATGGATCCACTGTTTATTTATTTTATTTTTATTTTATTTATTTATTTTATCCAAAAACACAATAATATACAGTGAAGGTTACAGAGGATACACTCAAAGTAACATATATCAAGGAATGAATAGAAGAGAAATACAGTGATTCCTCGTTTTTCGCTGGGGACCACCCGTGAAAAACGAATTCCCGTGAAGTAGAGGAAAGATATTTTTTTATGTATTTAATGAGTACAGTGGTACCTCGAGATACGAGTTTAATTCGTTCCGGACCTGGGCTCTTAAGTCGAGCAGCTCTTATCTCGAACGACTTTTCCCCATAGGAATTAATGTAAATAATTTTAATTGGTTCCAGCCCTCAAAAAACTCACAAAGTTAGTCTAAATTATGCAGAAAGACATGTTTTTAATGAAGAAATGTACATGTACATATAAATGAATAATGAAGTTTCTTTCACTTAACTTGTAAACTTTCTTAAACTTTTAAATTTACATATGTTCAACTTCTCTGCCACCCAATCCTGTAGGACAGAGGTCCCCAACCCTTTTTGCACCAGGGACCGGCTTTAAGCGATCAAGAGAGGAATGGGTGAATGAATGGACGGAGGGTGGGAAGGAAGGAAGGAAAGAGGGAAGGGACAGGAACAGAGGAAGGAAGCAAGGAAACTTATGAAAGGGGAGAGTAAGAGAGGAATGAGTGAAGGGAGGGAGGGAGGGAAGAAGGTGGGAAGGAGAAAGAAAAGAAGAAATAGAGGAAGGGAAGGTAAAAGAAAGAAAGAAAAAGAGCAAGAAAGAAAGAAAGAAAGAAAGAAAGAAAGAAAGAAAGAAAGAAAGAAAGAAAGGGGGAAGGGACAGGAACAGAGGAAGGAAGCAAGGAAACTTATGAAAGGGGAGAGTAAGAGAGGAATGAGTGAAGGGAGGGAGGGAGGGAAGAAGGTGGGAAGGAGAAAGAAAAGAAGAAATAGAGGAAGGGAAGGTAAAAGAGAGAAAGAAAAAGAGCAAGAAAGAAAGCTGCAAGCACCCCCCCGAGCCCCCCAGGCCGGCTGCAACCTTTTAAAATGCGCGCCGCTTCGCAGCTGTCTCCTGAAGCCGAACGCGGAAGTTAGCGTTTGGCTTCAGGAGACAGCTCCTTGGCGCTTGTATCTCGAATTTGGGCTTGTAAGTAGAACAAAAATATCTCTCCCCTCCCAGCTCTTATCTCGAGTTGCTCTTAAGTAGAGCAGCTCTTATGTCGGGGTTCCACTGTATTTGGACTTTTAAAACCCACTCTTTGCATTAAACAGTCATTCTATAATGTTTCTCAGATGGAACTACAGGTGATATCCTACCAGTTTCTTTAATAGAGGACAGTAATACTGAAGAAGAATTTTATGAGTTTTTAATGGATTTAAAATTTCCAATGGATTTAATGGATTTAACCCCCACTTTGAAAACCTGTGAAGTAGCGAATCTGCAAAAGATGAACCGCAAAGTAGCGAGGGATTACTGTATAGGAATGGGATATATCAATGAGGGAATAGATGAAAAGTCAGAGGGATGAATGAGAAGATATAGGAGATATAGGAGAGACATTAGGAAAGGGGAGGGAAGTCACGCTAGTGCGCTTATGCACGCCCCCTTACTGACCTCTTAGGAATCGGGAATGGCTCTCTTCACGACCGGCTCTCTGAAGACTGACAGGCACGAGTGAACTGGGAGCATTTCCCCCCTGCTTCTCAGTAACCTGCTTCTCCCTAATGTTTAGTAGTTCATAGAGCACAAGGTTCTTCAGATAGAGTAGTACTTGGTGGAAATGGTTCCATTATCCTGAGGTGTTTTATCCATGCTGCGTATTTCCCTGCACCTTCCTGTCTTCTATTTAGAAATACAGAAAAATAGAAGCATAGAAGATTGGCGGCAGAAAAAGACCTCATGGTCCATCCAGTCTGCCCTTATGCTATTTCCTGTATTTTATCTTAGGATGGATATATGTTTATCCCCAGGCATATTTAAAATTCAGTTACTGTGGATTTACCAACCACGTCTGCTGGAAGTTTGTTCCAAGCATCTACTAAAATAATATTTTCTCATGTTACTTTTGATCTTTCCCCCAACTAACTTCAGATTGTGTCCCCTTGTTCTTGTGTTCACTTTCCTATTAAAAACACTCCCCTCCTGAAACTTATTTAACCCTTTAACATATTTAAATGTTTCGATCATGTCCCCCCTTTTCCTTCTGTCCTCCAGACTATGCAGGTTGAGTTCATTGGTTCCTGATACGTTTTATGCTTAAGACCTTCCACCATTTTTGCAGCCAGTCTTTGGACCCGTTCAATTTTATCAACATCTTTTTGTACGTTCGTTTGTCTGGAGAATGCCATGGTTCTCTTGATTAATCACGGGCCTCATTCAAGATTTATCTGTTTATGTCTGGCAAATGATCGTGACTCAGCAGAGGTGTTGCCTTTTGCAACTTGCTTGGACTGTTAGAGAACTACCAGAGGGTTGTACTAAGGCTACCAGACAAAAAAAAAAAATCTAGACAATCACTAGATGGCAGCAAAAACAGGAAAAACAAACTCCTCTTTTTGCCGCCTTCTAGTGATCTATATTTTGATAGTCTGGATCAGTTTGTCCCAAGCGTATGCAAACTGACTAAGAGATGCAGATTGTCTTTTGGCAGCATTTATTTTTATTTTATTTATTTATTTTGTCCAATACATAATACACATTGAAGAGAATAGATATGTAATAATATGAATAAAGAAAAGAATAGAAGAAAAGATATAAAAGTATAGGTGAACATATTTGAAAGGAAGAAAAGATAAATGAGATAAGGAGATACAATTGGACAGGGGACAGAAGGCACACTGGTGCACTTATGCACGCCCCTTACTGACCTCTAAGGAACCTGGAGAGGTCAATCGTGGATAGTCTAAGGGAAAAATGTTTGGGGTTAGGGGTTGACACTATTGAGTCAGGTAATGAGTTCCACGCTTCGACAACTTGGTTGCTAAAGTCATATTTTTTACAGTCAAGTTTGGAGCGGTTAATATTAAGTTTGAATCTGTTGCGTGCTCTTGTGTTGTTGCGATTGAAGCTGAAATAGTCATTTCTATGGTACCCTATCAAAACTCAGATCTATGTAATAGAGAACTATTATGGGTATTGATACAAGGTCCGCAGCAGCCATCTCTGCCTATCAAAAACATACTTCAAAAGCATAAACATGAATGCAAGTACAGCTGGAATCCAAGTGGGTGGGGGAAGACTCAGGATGCAAGCAACCCAGTAGGCTAGAGAACATTTCAAGCCCTATTTTTCAGTGGTGGAAGCAAAGGAAATGTACTTTTCTATGTATTTAAGGGTATCTGGGTAGCCATCTGTTAAAGCAGTTCTAAGACTGATTAACTGCATAAGGAAACGGGTTAAGTTAAACTAATCAAAGCTTTTGATGAGAATAACAAGTTCTAAAATCCAGTTTGAATGACATTCTTGTTATAGACAATGCTCCTGCTATTCCTATGATTTTTTTAAAATGTAAAAGTAGTTTTTGGACATAAAAATGGGTAAAAGACCTGTTTAGTTGGAGGAGGCAATGAATGTAAGTTGTGATAAGCTGTTTCCAGAGCAAAAGCTTTCTTTACACTTCTTGGCTTTTTTGGCAGTTAGTTGGAATTGCTGCCTCTGAAGAAGAGCTGTTCCCAGGTCCTTGTGTTAGCTGATGCTTAGCCTTGCTTCCCGTGGTGTTTTAAATCTACATGGAAACACTGGGCAAAGTCACTTAAGGACTTGAACTGCCATGCTGTAGGTGTGATGATAATTCTCAATTCTATTTTGTTTTCTTCCTTGGGTTCAGGTGTGGCCCAGATGTTTTGAGCAGGTGTCTGGAATCAGATGGGCTAAATGGCAGAGGAGTGTTGGAGGAGATCAGATTTTCCTCCTGAGTGCTGACACACCAAATACAACATCCCACCTGTAGGAAAAAAATATATAGTACACAAACCTGATGTGATCATTAGTATACTGTTAAGCATCTTAGCTTATTACTAAGGTCAACTTAGTAATATCAGGAACACATTCACATAGTTTCCTTCATAGCAGTGTGGAAATATTTTGCCATTGCCCCTCTGTGTGTGTGTGTTGCGTATACTCTACAAATCTACCCTACGAATCTAGACTTACAATCCTGGGTCTAGAAAGCTTACAACTACACCGCCTTAAACATGATCTAAGATCATATGCTGCAATGTCCTGCCTGTCAATGACTACTTCAGCTTCAACCACAACAACACAAGAGCACACAACAGATTCAAGCTTAATATTAACCGCTCCAAACTTGACTGTAAAAAATATGACTTTAGTAATCGAGTTGTCGAAGCATGGAACTCATTACCGGACTCTGTAGTGTCATGCCCTAACCCCTAACATTTTACCCTTAGGCTATCCACGGTTGACCTCTCCAGATTCCTAAGAGGTCAGTAAGAGGCGTGCATAAGTGCACTAGCGTGCCTTCTGTCCAGTCCTATAGTCTCTCCTATATCTCCTATGTCTTCTCTTCTATACTTATATCTTTTCTTCTATTCTCTCATTGATATATTTTATTCCTATATTTTCTCTTCTCTTCTTTCTTTGATATATTTTATTTCGAGTGTATCCTCTGTAACCTTCATTGTGTATTATTGTTTTGGAATGAATGAATAAATAAATTAATTAAAATATTTTACTTCTCATTCTTGCCCACAGCCCTGAAGCCTCCCATCTAAGTACCAACCACACCAAACTTTACTCCAACAAGGTCAGTCAGGTGCTGTTTCCCCTACATAGACATCTGAACTGGGCTTCTTTGAAAAGCATTCTAAAGTACTATAGAACTGATTTAGAAAACTGGAAAGAAGTCTTATTTCTCTGGCATGTTTTCTTTGCTAAACCTAGTTTGAAGTGCAGCGCCCCCTACCTTAGTCCCCCGGAATCTTTTGCAGATTACAGTACATTTGTGGGAGGATCAATTCTTCTCTCCTTTAACTGTGAACCCCCCTCCTCCCATGATATAATTAAACACCACAAATCCTCTACTGGAACTAATGGAAATCTTATTAATCCTATTTCTTGCAGGGGGTGGGGAAGAAGTCAAGCATGCAAGATGGGTAGTTCTTCCTTTCCGAGCAGTAAACCGCAAGACTGTGACTCCACAGAGCTGGGGGGGGTGGGTTGATTTAACAACTATATTAAGAGATGAAAGCCGAGAGCAAGCTCTGTAGGTAGAAAGTCTATACCTCTCTTATCTAAATAGTCTGCAGTCCTTTTTTAAAGTGTAAAAAAGGAAAAAAAATCCCATTTGGTCCCCAGTGATTACACATCCGTGTCCATACTGTTTTCTGGAAACAAGAGAAATGTGATTTGAGATTACCTTCTACCAAAATTTTGTTTTTAATTCCCACTCAGAATATTTGTGTGCATGTATGTGTTTATATGAGAAAATATTATTTTACTGAAAGAGTAGTAGATGCTTGGAACAAACTTCCAGCAGACGTGGTTGGTAAATCCACAGTAACTGAATTTAAACATGCCTGGGATAAACATATATCCATCCTAAGATAAAATACAGAAAATAGTATAAGGGCAGACTAGATGGACAATGAGGTCTTTTTCTGCCGTCAGACTTCTATGTTTCTATGTTTCTATATGTGCATGTGAGTCATGCCTCTATTATGTTTGTAAACTCAAGGTATTGGACATGCCTAATAATCTTTCCTCATCTTACTTTTCCCATAACCACCAACCTGTCAGCTGAATTGAGCTGAGAGAGTGGCTGGCCCAAGGTCACACCCAGATGGTTTTCAAGCTAAAGTGGGATTAGAAATCATGATCTGCTTTTTTGCTTAAAGCATCAATCAATCAATCAATCAATCAATCAATCAATCAATCAATCAATCAACATAGAAGTGTATTTTCTTCCCCTCCTTTTAAAATAGAATAGAATAGAATTCTATGTTGGCCAAGTGTGATTGGACACACAAGGAATTTGTCTTTGGTGCATATGCTCTCAGTGTACATAAAAGAAAAGTTACATTTGTCAAGAATCATGAGGTACAACACTTAATGATTGTCATATGGTACAAACAAGCAATGAGGAAACAATATTAATAAAAATCTTAGGATACAAGCAACACGTTACAGTCATACATTCATAAGTGGGAGGAAAAGGGTGATAGGAATGATGAGAGAAAACTAGTAGTAATAGTAGTGCAGACTTAGTAAATAGTTTGACAGTGTTGAGGGAAAAAATTATTTAGCAGAGTGATGGCATTTGGGGAAAAAACTGTTTTTGTGTCTAGTTGTCTTGGTGTGCTGTGCTCTGTAGCAACAGTATGAAGGTAGGAGTTGAGTTTATGTCCAGGATCCATTGTCCAAGATCTATTGTCAGGTGGATGCACTATACATGGGGGTCCCAAATATAAGTCTATAGGGTTATGTGCTCATATAGAAGGTCTATTAATGGAAACTGTATCTTTCAAGAGATACCTCCACCTGCCCTCTGTTAAAAGGAAAACAAGTTGGTGCTGAGAAGGGGGCATAAAGAAACAAAGCAATGCTCTTATTGGAAGCTATGGAAAGAGTAGATTCATTACGGTAGGTCCAAAATATAGAAAGATTCCAGAAAGGAATTTCATTTCAAGGGCTTCACTTCTAGCGGGTTCATCCACATCTGGCCCTAGGGCTGTCCTTATCCAACCTGCAGCAGCATCAGTGTGTGGGGGGAGGGGCTCTCCACAACAGTCCCACATTCATATGTCGACCATTGAAAAAATTAATTCCTTGTGTGTCCAATCACATTTGGCCCATAAAGAATTATATTCCATTCCATTCTAATCCATTGTATTCAGTTTAAGTTTCTGTTTAAAATAAAATATATGGAGTTCCTCGCTTATAAGCACCACTGAGAATAAATTTGATGTGTAAGTGGCCTGCAAATTTAGACAGCAGCACATCTCTGATCTTGACTATCTTGAAAAAACTAAGTAGGGTCAGACTAGGATAGGAGACCACGAGGAAATTCCAAGAATGTGAAGTAGAACTTCTCTCCTCTATATATACCAATGACTGCATCTCTAATGATCCATCTGTTGAACTACTGAAGTTTGTAGATGACACAACAGTGATCAATCTCATTCAAGACAACGATGAACCCGTATATAGATGGGAGGTTGAACAACTAGCCTCATGGTGCGACTGGAACCTGGAACTAAACACACTCAAAACTGTAGAAATGGTGGTAGACTTTGAGAAACTCTCTCATACAAATCTAATAAGTAAATAAATAAATAAATAAATAAATAATACTACCACCACTTACAATACTATACAACACAGTAGCAAGAGTGTTGTCAAATTTCAAATTTCTAGGCTCTACCATATCTGAAGACTTAAAATGGACACCTAACATAAAAAATGTCATTAAAAAAGCACAACAAAGAATATTCTTCCTGTGCCAACTCAGAAAATTAAAATTGCCCAAGATGTTGCTGATACAGTTCTACAGAGGAATTGTTCAGTCTGTCATCTGCACCTCTATAACTGTCTGGTTTGGTTCTGCAACTCAGCAAGACTGTCACAGACTTCAGAGGATAATTAGAATTGCAAAAAAACCACACAACTAAGTTGCTACCATCCTGCCTGATCCTATTGAGATCTGTATACTGCAGGAGTCAAAAAGAGGGCTGTGAAAATATTTAGACTCCTTGCATCCTGGACACAAACTACTTCAACTCCTACCCTTAAAATGAGGCTATAGAATACTGCACAACAGAACAACTAGACACAAGAAGAGTTTTTCCCGAATGCATCACCCTGCTAAACAAATAATTCCCTCAAAACTATCAAACTATTTCTTAAGTCTGTACTACTATTAATCTTCTCATTGTTCCTATCACCCATCTCCACCCACTTATGACTGCATGACAGTAACATTGTTGTTTGTATCCTTAGGATTTATGGTGACTGTTTCCTAATGTGATTTGATTGCTTCTTTACACCCTATATGACTATCATTAAGTTGTACTTTGTGATTCCTGACAAGTGTATCTTTTCTTTTATGTACATTGAGAGCATATTCACCAAGACAAATTCCTTCTGTGTCCAATCACATTCAGCCAATAAAGAACTATATTTTATTTTATAACTAGAAGTCAAAAACTCATTCTGGAAAGCGGTGGCAAACAATTTCTATATCTTGCCAAGTAAAGAATGTGACATGTCCCTGTAAAGGGCAGGACCATCAGTTTGACCCAAATGTTTTTATCTTTTTGGAATACAAAAAACAAAAATCACATATTTTATTGAGGATGTAGTAGTCAGAAGATATATTTCTCTTTGTTTCATAGCTGGAATGAATGAACAGACTTCATTCACAGCTTTGCTTCTCTGTCTTTCTAGAAAAAGGCGGCTATTCTACCTTCTAAGAAGATTCTGAAGGAAACATGAACAAAATAGGCCCCAGGTGGCTAAAACATGAACACAATAGTGTTTCCTTGTTGCCTCTAGCTTCCAGTCTGAGCTTGATCAGTTCTGCCTCCAGACTATGCCTATCACTGTCCCTGAATTATCATATAAGAACATAAGAAGAGCCATGCTGAATCAGGCCAAAGCCCATCGAGTCCAGCATTTTGTGTCACACAGTGGCCCATAAATTGTCCATGGGGATCTTTATTATTATTATTATTATTATTATTATTATTATTATTATTATTATTATTATTTAGATTTGTATCCCGTCCCTCTCCGTAGACTCGGGGCGGCTCACAACAGTGATAAAAACAATACATGGTAACAAATCTAATAATTAAAATCTAAAATAACAGTTTTACATTAAAGTCTAAAAAGAAAAAAAAACACCAATAGATAAAATACATACAGTCATATCATGCACAAAATTACATAGGCAAGGGGGGGATGTCTCAGTTTCCCCAAGCCTGACGACAGAGGTGGGTTTTAAGGAGTTTACGAAAGGCAAGGAGCAGAAAGAGAAGGCAAGACCCTCCCTTTCCCTTGACCCCCAACAAGTGGTACTCAAGGGAATTCTGCCTGCCTCAACCAACATAGAGGCAGCACTTGGTGATCCGTTTCAATAACCATCTATATGCTTGGCATCCATGAATTTGTCTAATCCTGCCTTAAAGCTATCAAGGCTGACAGCTGTCATGACCTCTTTTGGAAGTGAATTCCATGAAGAAATATTTCCCTTGATTTGTCCTCACTTTCTTACCTATGAGCTTTAGGGAGTGCCCCCTAAAGCTCATAGCCCCAAAGACAAATAATCTGAACCAGAAATCCTTCTTTTGGCTTTCTCTTCATGGCTCAAAGTGCTATCTTCCTACTCTGGAGAGAATTATGCTGGCATTAAATTCATTCTATGCATTGCCCAATCCCTATCTGACTTTTACAGCCTCTGTTCTGGCTTGCCATTAGACAAGGCCATCCTGATTTAAGCTGTGCAGTATGCGCTAAACCAATGCATTGGTTCAATATTTTGGCTTTTGCTAGAAGAGCCTGATCTGAAAGAGTTGGACTTTCAGCTTTACAAAGAAGACTGCCACTAAAAGGGAACAGCCAGAGATTGCCAGGACAGCCTCTGGCCACACCAGCTTGAAATGTTAAAAGATGCCAGGTTTATCCCATCCCATTTCATTGCTAGCATCTGACAGGCATTATGTGCAGGCTTTGAGACTGACACAGGTTGCTATCATCGGACCAGAATATCTCCGAGACCACCTTCTGCTGCACGAATCCCAACGACTGATTAGGTCCCACTGTCGGTTGGGGGGCCCCAGGGGAAGAGCCTTCTCTGTGGTGGCCGCGACTCTCTGGAACCAGCTCCCCCCAGAGATTAAAACTGCCCCTACCCTCCTTGCCTTTTGTAAACTCCTCAAAACCCATCTTTGTCGTCAGGCATGGGGGAATTGAGATATCTCCCCTGGGCCTATACAATTTATGTATGGTATGTTTGTATGTATGTCTGCTTAAAAATGGGTTTTTAAAAATATTTTAAATTGTAAATTATTAGATTTGTTATGAACTGTTTTATCGTGTTGTGAGCTGCCCCGAGTCTACGGAGAGGGGCGGCATACAAATCTAATAAATAAATAAATAAATAAATAAATAAATAAATAAATAAATAAATAAATACATACATACAAACATACATACATACATACATACATACATACATACATACATACATACATACATACATACCAGGACAGTCAATGCTAGTGGCAGGATGAAGGCAAGATCACAGGGACGCAACAGAAAAAGGTTAGTCTTGCATTTTAATCCAAGTGGAGGAAGACCCTTCCCTTAGAGAGGGCTGCCAGGCATCCGTGTTTTCCGATACAGGACAAAATATTTTCTATTTTTTGATAACTGCCCCAATATGTAAAGTCTGTTTCAGCTATATTAATTAAATCTATCTCTTTTTTTTATTTTATTTTTTAAAACTAGGGCTGAGGAATTCCGAGAGCTAGTCAATTCGTTTATTATTTGACAGGCATTCCAAAAATGACCCTGAAAAACAACATTTCTAAAATATGCTGGGCTTAAATGAATTGGCGCCTGGAATTCCTCTTTCTTGGCGCTTGGGATTTCTCTTTCTTTCCTTGGTTCCCCATGGTGCTGGCCGGCCCCTCTTGTTCTTGTATTTTAATTTGCATTTTAATTTTATTGTGTAAGATTTAACCTACTTCATTTTATCAGAATTTTGTTACTGTCTGGCCTATATAAAAATAACTCTATCTCCGACCAAGCCTTGGCACATTTGAGCCAAACAGCTGCATATTCTTCTCCTGTTTATTCCTGCTGCCCCCAGTTTTTCTGCATGTTGAGGTTCAGATTGCAAGCTTCTTGGAACCCAAGGTTATCCTTCTACAGCCTATGAATTGTTAACACAAATTTAAAATGTCAATTTTGGGAAAAAAATTGTTAATTTATATGGCACCTTTCCTCTAGAAGCTCAACGGTGTTTCATATTTGTGATCTGTCTTCATTTTAAATAACAGCTATAGGCTGGGCTGAATGACTAGTTCAAAGTCAGAACCAAAACCAAGTTTCTGTGGTTGAAGATCAACTTGAATCAGTGTCTCCCTGATCCTTAAGCACCGTCTCTGAGCTTGGGAAGATGGGAGATAATCTAAAAACATATATTTTAAGAATTCCGCCTGCCCAGCTTAATAGATATGTTTTCAATACTAAGCAAAGCATGTATGTAAACACTGACAATTTATGTCTTTTAAAAATAGCAGTACATTCCTATCTAAATAGTTTACTTCACTTTAATTGGGGTCAGCAGGATGTTGGATCTTCTCACTGGAACGGTAGGGTATGTCTAATTCAAACATAATCTATAAAGATTTATGGTGGCAGAAGAGACATCTTGGTTAAATAAGTAAGAGCAGCAACAGAAGATAAATGTGGGGAGGGGGGGAGAAGAGAGAGAGCTCAGATTTGGAAGTCCTCTGATAGAGTCCAAGGATGGAATGATGTTTCATGAACAGCTCAACAGCATACCCTATTGGCTCATTTCTAGAGGTGCAAGTAAGTTTGAAAATACAAATTAAGCACAGAGGTGGGAGGTTTCCCCTAATTTTGGTGCACAGGTCACCTGCAAAGAAATTTAAAGTGACAGTGAGCTTTTTTCATTTTTCTTCTTCCTACCTTTTTCTTAAGTTTATAGTATCCACCACCCTTCTTTCTGCCCTGTTGGGGATAACCAAATGTACACTACAAGGTTTTCAGCTGCCTCTACTTTCTTGTGGAATTAAGTGTAAGTTTAATCTTCTCAAAACTCTAATGCTTTTTAGCAGGTCACTCTACATATATCGACCTTTTGAATTTTGCAAATTTTTAAGGTTTTGGAAAATTCAAATCACGCGTGAACTGACTTCAAACTAATCAGAAAATGCTAAGCTCCCCTAAATAGACAGCAAACATTTGAACAACTGCTATTGGATTTATGCCATTTATGCAAAATGTAGTGTACATTTGGCTATCCCCAACAGGACAGAAAGAAGGGTGGTGGATACTACAATGTCAATAAACCTAAGAAAAAGGCAAGAAAAGGAAAAATGAAAACAACCCACTGCCACCTTTTTAAATTTCTTCGCAGGTGACCTCCTCTGTACACCAAAATTAGGGGAAACCTCCCATCTGTGCTTCATTTGTATTTTAATAATTGTAGCTTGCTTCTTTAGAGATTCCTGGGAGACGTTTTAAGCAAACTCTGTCTAGATAGTTGCCTCACTAAAATAGCTTTATAAGGGTTGATTATTCCATTATCTTTACCAATTGAAGATGATAATGTGTACAGTACAAAGATACAAAGATCATCAAAAGATCTCACACGGGGCAATGTTTTCTTTCTGAATGGATCTGGAGAAGGTTTAAAAGAAGTACTAAGCCTCCTCCCAGGTCCATCTTTACAAGTGTTATTAAAATACCCATTTCCTCCCATTTATGACTGTAACTTGTTGCTTGTATCCTTAAGTTTTATTAATATTGTTTCCTCATGGCTTATTTGACCCCTATGACAATAATTAAGTGTTGTACCTCATGATTCTTGACAAATGTATATTTTCTTTTATGGACACTGAGTGCATATGCACCAAAGACAAATTCCTTGTGTGTCCAATCACACTTGGCCAATAAAGAATTCTATACTCTATACTGGTTGATCACTTTCACCATCAGAAAGTTCCTCCTTATTTCCACGTTGAATCTCTCCTTGATCAGTTTCCATCCATTATTCCTTGCCTGGCCTTCTGGAGCTTTGGAAAACAGCCTGACCCCTTCCTCTCTGTGGTAGCCCCTCAAGTATTGGAACAATGCTATCGGACCAGAATACCTCCGGGACCGCCTACTGCCGCACGAATCCCAGCGACTGATTAGGTCCCACAGAGTTGGCCTTCTCAGGGTCCCGTCGACAAAACAATGTCGTCTGGCGGGACCCAGGGGAAGAGCCTTCTCTGTGGCGGCCCTGGCCCTCTGGAATCAACTCCTCCTGGAGATTCGAACTGCCCCCACCCTCCTTGTCTTTCGTAAACTCTAGAAAACTCACCTATGTCACTAGGCATGGGGATATTAATATACCTTTAGCTGTTTCTGTTTATGCATGGTTTTCTTGGGTTATATGATTGTCTTTTAATAAGGGTTTTTAAAACTGTTTTAATATTGGATTTGTGTACGATATTTTGCTTGTTGTGAGCCGCTCCGAGTCCTCAGAGAGGGACTGCATACAAATCTAAATTATTATTATTATTATTATTATTATTATTATTATTATTATTATTATCATCATCATCATCATCATCATCATGTCACCGCTGGTCCTTCTCTTCGCCAGACTGACCATGGTCAGTTCCTGCAACCGGTCACTGTGTGTTTTAGTTTCCAGTCTCTTTATCATCTTGATTGCTATTTTCTGCACTTTCTCTAGAGTTTTAATATATTTTTTGTAGTGTGGTGACCAAAACTGGATGCAGTATTCTTAAGTGTGGTCTAACGAAGGCTTTATAGAGTGGTATTAGTACCTCCCTAGTCCTAGATTGTATCCCTCTGTTAATGCACCTTAGGATTGCATTGGCTTTTTTGGCTGCTGTCAAAAGTCATATATAAACACTAGAATCAAGAGATTTTGAATTTGGAAAAATTACCGAAAGGAAATGAAGTATGAGAATGCTTTGATCTCAAAGACATTGAGAGCTTTGGAGAAAAACAATAAAATTGCCATGTGAATTCCTGTTAAATTCCTGTAAAAATGATTGTAGGGACAGACAACAAGGAGGGAAGAAACAAAGGCAACAAAGCTTGACTCCAGGCCTCAATTTTTAAGTGAATGATTACAAAAATAAAATCATATAAAAGGTGCAGAATCAACATGACTCGAAGTAGCATAGCATTAAATGAACTGTGGTAAATACATTTTTAACCATTAGATTTCTCTAACCTTACAACAAATGCTGCCCCCAGGACAAAGCAATGAGAGTGCTTAGCAATTCAAGGAAGGTTTTAAAATGTACCTAAATCAAGCATATCATACCTAAGGAAAGGGTCTCAAAAGATTTTGGCACTCTTTTTGTGCTGTTCCACTTATGCTAATGCTGCTTAGCCATTTGTTTGCATTAACAGCTAACAGTCTTCATGCCAGCTGGAATTTTCAGGAAAATTGGCATGTAAAAAAAAAACAACACATCTTTTTGTTGTAAACGGGATGAACAGAACCTCAGGAATCAGGAAGAAACCATCTGGGAACTCTCGCAACATCAACCCACCACCTTGGCATTAGCAGACAAGATTAGCACTACAGAAACAATACCACCGCTTGAGAAATAATACATTAATGGCACCCTTTACCTATGAGGTTTTCTTAGAAAGTACTTTTAAAAGCATGGTACATGGCATTTCTCCTTCATTGCACAGAAAGTAATTTGGAAGCACTTTCAGGTGGTCTTACAGGCAAAACAGAATTGAATGACAAGCCACCTTTAGCTTTCTACTTGTCCCAATAAAGTCACATTCATTCATATATATATAGATTCAGATTTCTATTTGTGTGCATGGAAATGATACCCCTTTTCATTTCTATTGCTTTCACATCAGAATCTACGTGCGTTACATCACATCTCCGAGTCTGCGTACATCCCATTGATTAGATAGTCCACTTGAGTGTAGTCCTTCTTTTTGTAGCTGTCATAGGCTTGTATGGCAAATAAGATGACAATTGTCACAAAAAACAGAACACCAAAAAGAAGCACTGCTACGAGCAAACTGACGTCGACTTGTGGAAAGCTATTTTCTCTTTCTGTATCTTTCTGGGTTTTGCTTTGTATTGTACTTGTTGGTTTGGTTAACATTTTTGGATTTGTACTTGGGAGCACTGACAAGGGCTGTGCAGAGGTTTCCCCCTTCATTGGTTGACTGGTAGACAATATCTGCTGTGAAGTGGCAATGCCAGCGGCTTTAGTAAAGGCAGGAGAAACTACCTTGTCGGAAGTAGGCTTTATCCTTTCTGCTGCAACTGTTGTGAATTCAGGTGACTTTATTATTACTGCAGAAGTTGCTGCCATGGTTGTACTTGCAACTGTGTGGATCGTGCTTTGGGCTGTTGATGCTGACGGTTTGAGGGTGGGTGCAACTGTAGATGAGTTTACCGCTAACTGAGAACCATTTCCAATGTTAACTGGTGCAGAACTGCTACTACTATGCAGCTTTTGGAGGGTTGTGGGAAGCGATGAATGAGTTGCTATTGTAGTCAAAGCAGTGGTTGACACACTCCTGGGAAGAGCTTCTGTTGATACTGTTTTCTCTGGCACACCCGATATTAATTTACTCTCTTGTGTCCCTTTTGCTTCTGTAGTATTTGCAATGTCATTAGTAGTGCTTGCTCCTTTTGTGGGAGTTATCCAAGGGTGGCTGCTTGGAATACTTACGGTGTTATTTAGGATGCTACCAGTAAAATTATTCTGGATTTTAATCGTGCTATTCCTAGTATTGATTATGGCTGTTGATCCTGAAACATGTTGAGAGACGCTAGTGTTCACAAGGCTGGCAGTGGTTGTTCTCAAACTGGAAGTATTTTGTTTTGCCAAACTGGCATTGTTGGTGGAGTTGACTGCAGGAGCTCCCGTTATAGTCCTTGATATTAATAAAAGAGGCACTTCTGTGGGTTTCTGAATTGATTCGGAACTGTTCAGCACGTCTAACTCTTTATTCACATTTCCTGTAGGGTTTATCTCAGGGAGTGCATCATGTTCTCTTCTTTTACGAGTCACAAATTCTTAAAAAGCAAAAAAAACAGACCCATAATCAGAACTTCAACAAAAATGTTCATGGACACAATTCAAGAATGGTACATACAAGATAACTGACTCGTTTCTAATTCGCTTACCGTGGATGAAAATCCCAGCCACTATACACCTACCTATCTATCTGGGTGTATGAACTTGGGCACAGCACTTTTAAATTGATTCCATAACTGGGCATGTAAACCATCTTTTTTACCTAAACAGGTGGCAAGGACTACTCTGCATTTACAAAAGTAAATAGCTTTGATTAAAAAAAACCACCCCAGCGGTATGCAAGCAGCGCCTATTCTAAAATTGGTTGTTTTCATCCACATCTGGCTGGCAGAACATTCAATAGGTTGAAGGCAAACAATGAACAGGGACAACCAGCTGATTCTTGCCCTAGGCACAGCACAGGACAATAGAACTTTAAAAGTCCTTGTGTTGAGTTGTTGAGAGCTGGATGGCATACAAGTTTAATAATGATAGTATTTTGGGAGTTCTCCCTACAAATATGGTTGCGCCCTCCCTGTTTGCAAAACACTTCTCAAACACAAGAGAAGTCCCTTTGGAGCAATGCCTCTGTAGTTCCTAGTGTATCTTTTTTCAAATACATTTACTGAGGGTTTGGAACAAAGGGATATCTTTGATACTTCATAGGGACTCATTTTGGGGACATCAGTTGCTTTTCTTTCAGCTCTTCATGCTTAAAGCACATATAATGTGAAAACCATAATTCAGTGCATTTAAATATTTGAGAGAAAGACATTTTAAAAGAACAAACTGGGAGGAATATACTTAAACAGACGGGAGGGAAAAGGTTTATACTACTGACAGTTGCATTCAGAAATCTATTCCATCTAACAGAATTGACTAAAATGCAGGAAATGTTTTGAGGATCAACACAACCTATGCAGTCCTGAACATTAGAAACATATGGACATGTAGAGCAGTAGTATCCAACCTTTCCAGCTTGGTGGCCCGGCCTGGAGTGTGTATGTGATTGGCAGGTGCGCACTCTGCTGGAACTACTTTTAAACTCCAAAAATACAGTATATGAATGGTAAATGTAAGAGTCTTGTGAAATTATCGTTTGCTTATTATAAATTATTTTTAAAACCAAAAATATTCTGCTAAATCCACATTACCTCCCATTAGCTTTTTAATATCTTGTCTGCTAGTATTCTGACATGCACTTAGCTCAGGACAGTGTAGAAGGATGCAGTGGCTCTGATACAGCACTGACCAGCAGTAAGGATTATCTGGTGAATCGTAAAGAAATAACATTTGGAGTAAGTCAAACAATGTATAGAAAAACAAATAACAGCCAACTTAGACCCTCCCAGATGCTTTGAGATACAGTACCAATTACTCAGCCAGCTTAAAAAGGATCAGGGATGATAGATAAAGGCTAAAAGTAAAGTCAATTTAGAATGGCTGAATTCCTGAAACAAGGATTTATTTATACTTTAGCAAAGTTAAATAACCACAATCCATTTCTGCTTCAGTTTTTCATTTGTTTCCTCCCCACAAATCTTTTGTGACCTTTTTGTTTCAACAATCACTTGGAACTACAATTAAAATGGAGCTCCCAGAAATATGTTATGTATTTATCCACTAAACATCTTCCTTACAATTAAGATTTTATATACACTTATTTATAAGCAAATGCTATTCAGGAAAATGTCCACTTCAATATTAGTTAAAACATTTCAGTAAGAATTCCATATTAAATAATGCAAGGAATTTGCTACTGAATAACTATTTAATTTCCCACCTAATTACTGTACGGTATCTAACTAAGGAGAGGAAAATAGACAAAAAATGTATCGAAAAGGACATATCTGTTCTGTACTTCAGCCAGGGCTAAAATGATCACAATTTTATTTTGTGCAAATTTTCCTAGAATCTTTTACTGATAAACTTGAAAAATGTGATGGAAACAGGTAACATTGGACTAACTAGACTGAACAGTTGCCTGCAGAAGAACGTATCTTGGGGTGGAAAAATTCAATGGTTAAGGGCAACTGAATTAGAACAAGAGCAAGAATTAAAGATATGAAGAGTGACTGGAGACATTGCTATAAGATTGTGAGGAGACTATTGCCTATCTGTGGGCTACTGGGCTAAATTACAGCAGGGGATATGAACTTAACAATATGTCAACATCTTCTTCCCAAAGACTTTATAGAAAGAGGAAAAAGAAGCTAAATCTCTGTCAGGCTTGATTTAACTCTAGAAGTCCTTGCTTTACATGGTATTGGATGGAATGATTTCTGAACCCAAGATCTATTTTCATTTTAAGGGCTTTACAGGTTCCAAAGCATAGTAAATATGGTGAAAGGGAGACAGAAAATATGAATTTTTATCAAAGTTTGAAACATCTGGTTAGAGAGCAGGTTAAGCAATGTTAACACAACAAACTAGTGGAATGCACACAAGTTGCACTAGATTTGAGATCTTGTAGAATCATTATTCCCTGGGAAAATAATGGCTTGTTTCCAATCTAACTAATGCAGTAAAACAATCTAGCTATCATTTATGGAAACCATAATTACAACAATGGAAAGTGGCGAGGACATTACATCTTCCAAGAAAAACATTTAAGATGAACATTGGTAGACTGACCTGCATCTGTTGAGCCTTTACAAGCTTGTTCACAATGCTTTTCATTACTGAGCGGGTATATATGTGCTATTTCAGCACCACTTTCTTTTAAAATGGAATTCCCACGATCAGACAAACATAAAGAAAGCAACAGGGAAAACACAACCCCGGTCCTCATCTTCAAGGCTGGATTTGGAAGGGAACTTGGAAATAGTTTTCCAGATTTGCCAGCCACTCTTGGACACTGAGTGACGCAATCTGCCAAATGAAAAACACACATTGTGCACTTAATGTGGCATAGTTAGGCTTCTTTAACTGTTTTGCTTTTTCCTTTCTAGTTCTTTTAAAAAGTTTTTGCAACTGTTAAAAATCAGCGAACACTGTAAGTCAAATGATGCACCCGCTTCAACAGCAGCAGATTTAGAATACAGGTAGTCCTTGTATTAGTCCCTAGCAATCATTTGAAGTTCCAACAAACACCTTCCCCACACCCAAAAAAGATATTATGACCCCGATTCAAAGTTCCAATAATCCCATTCCATGGTCACGTGATTACTCAACAACCACCCCACATTTTATGTCTGTATGCAGGGCCTCACAGTCGCAATTTATGATATCGCTTGCCAATACTTGTGGACGATGGGTTTGCTTGACAACTACTGCAAAAAAATTCAGAAAATTGAATCAGTCATGAGGGTTACTTGACTTACAACTATCATGACTAGTGTTGGGCGAATCCAACGAAGTTCGGGTTTGGTGAACTTACCCAAACTTGGCGGCGGAGTTCGGGTAAGTTTGCCAAACCCGAACACTTCTCCATCAAAGCCCTGCCCCAGGAATCCCATCGTGGGATTCCCCACCTCCTTTTCCTTGCAGCACCATTCCCGAGAGGCGCTGCAAGCAAAAGGAGGTGGGGAATCCCACGATGGGATTCTGGGAGCGGGGTTTTGATGTCACGGAGACTCCTTCCTGGCTCAACTCCCCATTTAGGCCGGCCAGAAAGAAGTCTCTGTGATGTCAAAGCTCTGCCCCTGGAATCCCATTGTGGGATTCACCGCCTCCTTTTGCGCCTCCCGACCAGCCGACAGCTCCTTGATGTTCGCCTTCCTCTGCCGCCACCAGCACCCGGCTCCTCCTCCTCTTTTCAGAGCCCTCCCCCCTCCCGCCCACTGCAGTGTTCGAGCAAACGCTGAATCCAAACTTTGCAAGTTCGGTTCGCCCAACACTAATTATGACATCTGACAGGAATTCCAGGCTCCATTATTATTGTAAATTGAGGACTACCTGCATCAGAGGTGGGTTCCTACCAGTTCTAGCCAGTTCTTTAGAATCGTTAATAATTTGGTGATGATGTCACGGAGCCAGTTCTGTTGGTGTCTCCATGGGCGCCGCCATCTTGGATTTTGCTTCTGCACAGAGGCCATCATTTGATTGCTGCGTGCATGGCACAACCCTAAGCAAACCAGCAGCAAAAGGATCCAAACCCACCCCGGACCTGCATTCTGTATCTTTCCAACCAATGAAATTGGTGAATAGTCTTAAAGCTTGCACATGGCCCTGAATCCCTCCCTACCTCTTTCTCTGCTGTTCAACTCTGCTGTGTAAAAGCTGGGAGTGAGGAAGAACGTATGGGGAAGAACAAATTACTTGTGTGGGGGAAATAAAGTAAATGGAAAATCCTTAGGCACTTTCCTATTCTCTCCCTCATTAAGTTGCATATCTAGATAGTTAGGACAGTGTTTCCCAACCTTGGCAACTGGAAGATATCTGGACTTCAACTCCCAGAATTCCCCAGCCAGCTGGGGACTTCTGGGAGTTGAAGTCCAGATATCTTCCAGTTGCCAAGGTTGGGAAACACTGAGTTAGGAACATTGATTAATAAGATGGACAACTAAGAACTATGGAAATTCTGAATTTGCAAGGGTGAGCTCCCATTTCATACTATGGGATGTAGTTCATGTCCGGGGGTGGATTCCACTTACCTTCGCCACCAGTTTGCATTGTGACACTGTGCGTGCAAGCACTTGCTCCGCTCCCGTGCGTGCCATCCCTTTGTGCATTTTTGCTTTCGTGCATTGTCCTTAGTCCCATAAGAGCCCAAAACACAGCTGAGGAGCTGGTCAGCTATGCTTCGGGCAAAGAACTAAAGCTCAGGATTAACCCGTAGGTGGGTGGGCAGGAGAGTTTTTTTTCAAGTAGAAGAAAAGAAAAAGCCATCCGAAGATGGAAAAATTCACCAAAAATTCTAAAAAAAAAACTGAACCGGATCCGTGACGCCATTGTCACGTCACCAGTGGTTGTGGGATCTGGTCCAAACCCGGAGGAACCCACCCCTGTTCATGACCCACAGCCACTGGCTATATTGAACAGCACTTTTAGTGATTTTGTTTTGGTTTTGAGAAGGATGGGGAACCTGCATGCTTGCCACCAGCAGGGAATCCTTACAATAGGCTATCTTGAGCGGTAATTATTTGCTCTTGTTTCAAACACTTAACTTATCCAAAATATAATCCTATATTTAAGAAGCCCACTTAGCCTACCAGTCATTTCTTTATCATTTCTATTGTACGCCATCCAGAGTCCCTCCATGAAAGAAATGGGCAGTTAATAAATATGACACACAAACAAAAATATTCTCGACAAATCTATGATGATTTTAAGTGTAAATTGTTTCCATTCAGATAAAAAAATCAGCAATACCTATCTCAAAGCATCTTATGCTATTGACCTGTCCAGTTTGGATTTTGTATTATGTTTTGGAAAATAGATAATAATATTGTAACTATCTGATATACAAGTAGTCCTCAACTTACAACCACATTTGAGCCCAAATTGCTAAGGGAGACATTTGTTAAGTGAGTTTTGGTCCACTTTACGACCTTTCCTTGCCACATTTGTTAAGTGAATCACTGAAGTTGTTAAGTTAGTAACAGAGTTTTTAACTGAACTTGGCTTCTCCATTAACTTTGTTTGTTGGGAGGTCAAAAAAGGAGATCACATGACCCTGGGACAATGCTTTCAAACGGCGCTTGGGGTTATTCCAGAGGCACTCGTCCACAGTTCGGCGGAGTCTCTCGCGGAGGCCTGGAACAGGGCTGCGGCGGGGGCTCTTGACCGGATTGCGCCTTTGCGACCTCTCCGTGGTGCTAGACCCCGTAGAGCCCCATGGTTCAACGAGGAGCTCCGGGAGTTGAAACGCCAAAAGAGACGTCTAGAGAAGCGATGGAGGAAGAGTAGGTCTGAATCCGACCGAACACTTGTAAGAGCTTTTATTAAGACTTACAAAGTGGCGCTCAAGGCGGCAAGATGCGCGTATCATGCCGCCTTGATTGCATCAGCGGAATCCCGCCCGGCCGCTCTGTTTAGGGTGATCCGCTCCCTTCTTAACCAGGGGGGAGTTGGGGAGCCCTTACAGAGTAGTGCCGAGGATTTTAACACGTTTTTCGCTGATAAAGTCGCTCGGATCCGGGCCGACCTCGACTCCAATTGTAAAACAGAGTCGACTGACAACGAGTCAGTCGAGGTGACTGGGGCACGTACTTGTCCACCTGTCTGGGAAGAATTTGATCTGGTGACACCTGATGAAGTGGACAAGGCCATTGGAGCTGTGAGTTCCGCCACCTGTTTACTGGATCCGTGTCCCTCCTGGCTGGTTTCGGCCAGCAGGGAGGTGATGCGGAGCTGGGCCCAGGAGATTACCAACGCTTCCTTGGGGAGGGGAGTTTTTCCATCACTCTATAAAGAAGCGCTCGTGCGCCCCCTCCTCAAGAAGCCCTCCCTGGACCCAGCTGTGCTTAACAACTATCGTCCAGTCTCCAACCTTCCCTTTATGGGGAAGGTTGTCGAGAAGGTGGTGGCGCTCCAGCTCCAGCGGTCCTTGGAAGAAGCCGATTATCTAGGTCCCCAGCAGTCGGGTTTCAGGCCCGGTTACAGCACGGAAACCGCTGTGGTCGCGTTGATGGATGATCTCTGGCGGGCCCGGGACAGGGGTTTATCCTCTGTCCTGGTGCTCCTTGACCTCTCAGCGGCTTTCGATACCATCGACCATGGTATCCTTCTGCACCGGCTGGAGGGGTTGGGGGTGGGAGGCACTGTTCTTCAGTGGTTCTCCTCCTACCTCTCTGGCCAGTCGCAGTCGGTGTTAGTGGGGGGTCAGAGGTCGACTCCTAGGTCTCTCCCTTGTGGGGTGCCTCAGGGGTTGGTCCTCTCCCCCCTGCTATTCAACATCTACATGAAACCGCTGGGCGAGATCATCCAAGGACATGGGGTGAGGTATCATCAATATGCGGATGATACCCAGCTTTACATCTCCACCCCATGCCCAGTCAACGAAGCGGTGGAAGTGATGTGCCGGTGCCTGGAGGCTGTTGGGGCCTGGATGGGTGTCAACAGACTCAAGCTCAACCCGGATAAGACGGAGTGGCTGTGGGTTTTGCCTCCCAAGGACAATCCCATCTGTCCGTCCATTACCCTGGGGGGGGGAATTATTGACCCCCTCAGAGAGGGTCCGCAACTTGGGCGTCCTCCTCGATCCACAGCTCACATTAGAAAAACATCTCTCAGCTGTGGCGAGGGGGGCGTTTGCCCAGGTTCGCCTGGTGCACCAGTTGCAGCCCTATCTGGACCGGGACTCATTACTCACAGTCACTCATGCCCTCATCACCTCATCACCTCGAGGTTCGACTACTGTAATGCTCTCTACATGGGGCTACCTTTGAAAAGTGTTCGGAAACTTCAGATCGTGCAGAATGCAGCTGCGAGAGCAGTCATGGGCTTACCTAGGTATGCCCATGTTTCACCATCACTCTGCAGTCTGCATTGGTTGCCGATCAGTTTCCGGTCACAATTCAAAGTGTCGGTTATGACCTTTAAAGCCCTTCATGGCATTGGACCAGAATATCTCCGAGACCGCCTCCTGCCACACGAATCCCAGCAACCGATAAGGTCCCACAGAGTGGGCCTTCTCCGGGTCCCGTCAACTAAACAATGTCGGTTGGCGGGCCCCAGGTGAAGAGCCTTCTCTGTGGCGGCACCGGCCCTCTGGAACCAACTCCCCCCGGAGATTAGAACCGCCCCTACTCTTCCTGCCTTCCGTAAACTCCTTAAAACCCACCTTTGCCGTCAGGCATGGGGGAACTGAAACATCTTCTCCTGGGCATGTTTAATTTATATATGGTATGCCTGTGTGTATGTCTGTTAGTATATGGGGTCTTTTAAATCTTTTAATTTTAAATTTGTTAGATTATTTATAATTTGTTTCCACGTGTTGTGAGCCGCCCCGAGACTTCGGAGAGGGGCGGCATACAAATCTAAGTAATAAATAAATAAATAAATGCAATGGTCATAAATATGAGTCAGCTTTGAAGCGTCTGAATTTTTATCATGGTCATAAGTGTGAAAAAATAGTTATACATCACTTTTTTCCAGTGCTGTTGTAACTTTGAGCAGTCACTAAATGAACTGTTTAAAGGCAAGGACTTCCTGCACTGGCAGCAATAGTCACAGAGAATACTTCGTAATGCTTTTCAGATTATCTATTGTCCTAATTTAACAGGTTGGCTTGAATTCTTCAATTGCAATATGTAACCACCTGATTAAGTCAGCAAGAAAAAATAAAATTCAAAATGTTTAGTAATTTTCATTCCACTGTTTTGGAAATTTGTACTTACCAACACAGGGTTAGGAGGCATTTGAATCGCTAGTTAACTATGTTGACCGAAATATTGCAAGAAGAATTTTGATGCATTCATGCAGGACAAAATGATCTCACAATGTGAAAAGCAGCTCCAAAGCACCTAAAAGATATAAGCAGAACCAAGAAGCAATAATAAATTCTCTGAAACTTTAATGACTCTTTCTTCAGTCAATTTGAAAAACTTTATGCAAGGCAAAAGCAAGTTGGCAGGCTTCATTCTTTTTCAAAACATAAGAAAAGGAAGGTAACATTTCCAACTGTTTTATTCTGGTACTTGACATCTGGCAAACTGGCATAGCACAATATGCCTGAAAGAAAAAAGATGCTTGAAATAGCAGTAATTGGCATTTGTATCTACAGGTGCAGTAAATGCAGTAAAATTCCAGTGCCTTCAAATGCACTAAGCATTTGTATGCATTTTCACTTTATGCTGCACGAATCCCAGCGACCAGTTAGGTCCCACAGAGTGGGTCTTCTCTGGGTCCCGTCAACTAAACAATGTCGCTTGGCGGGACCCAGGGGAAGAGCCTTCTCTGTGGCGGCCCCGGCCCTCTGGAACCAACTCCCCCCAGAGATTAGAATTGCCCCCACCCTCCATGCCTTTCGTAAGCTACTTAAAACCCACCTCTGCCGCCAGGCATGGGGGAATTGAGATACCCTTTCCCCCTAGGCCTTTATAATTTTATGCATGGTATGTCTGTATGTATGTTTGGTTTTTTATTATAATGGGTTTTAACTGTTTTTAGTATTGGATTATTGTTATACGCTGTCTTATTATTGCTGTTAGCCGCCCTGAGTCTCTGGAGAGGGGCGGCATAAAAATCCAATAAATAAATAAAATAAAATAAGTGTGCATTTTCATCTGCCTCTTGCATCAGAATGAGGCTTTTTTTTAAAAAAAAATTGAGACAATACATCATGAAAGAGATTGTTTTAGGTCTCCCAGTAGATCTGCTACTGTAGAATCCATCAGGCCAAAGTTTTTAAAACAGCAATCATTATAGAATTCATTATGCATTTTCAATGACAGAAATATTCCCATAGAACAGGCAAAATAATTTTGCCTTCGAGCTGAGGAACAGGCAAAATAATTTTGCCTTCGAGCTGAGGAACAGGCAAACATTTTCTTCCCAAGGAAGCAAAAAGAATCCTTTGGGATGCCAAGTACTATGGAAAAGGAAAAGGTCTGTAAGAATTTGAATCCTTGCTTACAATCTCATTTCAATACAAAATATTTCAAGCCTGAATATGAAGTATTAAAACATTGTGATAGAGATGAGCCTAGTATGCAATATATTAATGTGGAAGGTGTCATTCTTAAGAACTACATTTCAGAATATCTTTCCAAAACATTTCAGTCTTAGCAGCAATCTTCTAATTCACAGCAACAACCACTCATTCAGCAAGCATTTGAACGTGCAATGCTTCCAAACGCGTGGCAGTTGTAACTGGACCTCATACGTACATCTATTATGGCTTCCCTGCAATCAGACTGTTGTGATTTCTGACCTTTCCTGCAGGCTTCCCACAAGCAAAGTCAATGGAGAAGCCATCAGGAAGTCAGAAGTCATGGTCACATGACATCATCACTTTCCAACCTGCACAGGCCTCTTTTAAATGATGACAACTGGGCTTCCAGAAGTATTGTTGCTATGCTACCCTGTTTCCCCGATAGTAAGACACCCCCGATTGTAAGACGTATCGGGGGCTTCAGGGGGTCGGCTAATATAAGCCGTACCCCGAAAGTAAGACATATTACTTTCGGGGAAACACGGGGGTATTGCCGCCTCCCTCTCATCTAGCTGCGCGCCGCCTCCTGCCCACGTCCGCACCGTCCCCCCTCCATACATCACCGCGTCTGCCACCTCCCTCTGATCTTAATGAGCGCCGCCTCCTGCCCACTTCCGCGCCACCCCCCTCCATACGTCACCGCGTCTAAATGTTAATTTTATGGTTAAAACAAAAAATTCGACAATTTTTTTCCAATATAAGACATACCCCGAAAGTAAGACATAGTGGGGCTTTTGGGGATAAAAAGAAAGTAAGACACTGTCTTACTTTAGGGGAAACACGGTAGTAACAGGTTAATATGATTTCTTGATTTATGACTGCATTGCTTAAATACTGAGTTTCCACTCTCAATTAGCATCGTCAAACCAAGACTGTATGTATCTAGTGACAGACGATCACAAATCAATTTCATAAAATGCATGCCAACAAAAAGAGCTCGCAAAGTTGCATCTTAAAATAGCTTCCCCCTAACTGGTGCCCGTGCCCTTAAGAGGTGCTTTCAAGCCACAACTTCCAAAATTTCTAATCACCAGTTAAGATGGCTAGGAATCAAAATAACTCCAATTGATTAAGCACATCTGAGAATCTATCTATTTTTTATGAAACAAAGTCCAAGACACAGAACATCTGAGAAAACTTTATCTTTCCCTAAGAAAGATTATCTCAGAAAAAAGAGCAATAAACACACTTGTAGTAGAATGGTAGATGCCTTCCATCCATCCATCCATCCATCCATCCATCCATCCATCCATCCATCCATCCATCTATTGGATTTATATGTTGCCCTTCTCCGAGGACTCGGGCGGCTTACAATATATATCAAAATCAAATTAATCAAAGTTAAGAATTGTTGCCATGTAGGGTTTTATAGGTCATAACCAACATTTTGAATTGAGTCCAGAAGCCAGTACAGACCATGGAGTGTTGGAGAAATATGGGCATGTCTGGGTAGGCCCATGACTGCTCGTGGGGCTGCATTTTGCACAATTTGTAGTTTCTGAACACTCTTCAAAGGTAGCCCCACGTAGAGATATCAAATCAAGCTCAAAATAAATCATACCATCTGTGTATAAAACCTGTGGTTTACTGCACCAAACCACCAAAACATTCTAGATGTTTCTAGGCTCCATTGCACTTTGATAATTTCCAGCAAAAAAATGACAGGTGTACAGTTCGGATGTGATGTGACTTGGTTTGGAATATCTGAAATAATTCAGTGTAATACTGTGTAAAGAAAAATGAATTGCTAAACACCATGACATTAATAAGCAGAATTAGACAATAAATCTATCAATGCAAACATCAGCAAGAAATTTTTAAAAACCCACTTTGAAACCACACTGTCGTCCTGCACGGCCTAAACAAAGACTCAAAGGCACACATGAAATTAAAATGCACAGTAACCATCAGGGAACACATACTTTGCTTTTCATACCCTGTTGCGGTACTTGAAAGAGCTACAATGCAAAGCTCAGCACACGAGGGACTCCTAGTTGACATCTGCATTCGGGCAGAAAGTGATCTCCCAATTACAGCTGTGATCTTTCTTTCGTTCTTTCTTTCTTTCTCTTTCTTTCTTTCTCTCTCTCTCTCTCTTTCTTTCTCTCTCTCTCTCTCTCTTTCTTTGGCATGCTTTACAGGCTTGCCTTGCTTCTGCTGAAATGCTCTAAATGTCTTGTGGTTTTCCTTTGGCTCTAATTTATCCCAGAGGTACAAACTGGTTGAAAAATGAGGGTTATATTAAGATATTACCTTAATAATATCTATGCTGTCTACATTCACTAGCAATAAGTTAATAACAAGTAAGGATCCCATGATGGGTAAATCATAGTCATAGTCATAAATTGAAGAACTGTCAGATGTTTTCAAATGATTTTCGCATAATGATAAAATAAGGTTCTAGTTGATCTTTCATGAAGATCTAGATTCATTGACAGGTACTTTTCACAGCAATTGATATCTACTGTTACATAGAAACATAGAAGACTGATGGCAGAAAAAGACCTCATGGTCCATCTAGTCTGCCCTTATACTATTTTCTGTATTTTATCTTAGGATGGATATATGTTTATCCCAGGCATGTTTAAATTCAGTTATTGTGGATTTACCAACCACGTCTGCTGGAAGTTTGTTCCAAGGATCTACTACTCTTTCAGTAAAATAATATTTTCTCATGTTGCTTTTGATCTTTCCCCCAACTAACTTCAGATTGTGTCCCCTTGTTCTTGTGTTCACTTTCCTATTAAAAACACTTCCCTCCTGAATCTTATTTAACCCTTTGACATATTTAAATGTTTCGATCATGTCCCCCCTTTTCCTTCTGTCCTCCAGACTATACAGATTGAGTTCATTAAGTCTTTCCTGATATGTTTTATGCTTAAGACCTTCCACCATTCTTGTAGCCCATCTTTGGACCTGTTCAATTTTGTCAATATCTTTTTGTAGGTGAGGTCTCCAGAACTGAACACAGTATTCCAAATGTGGTCTCACCAGCGCTCTATATAGCGGGATCACAATCTCCCTCTTCCTGCTTGTTATACCTCTTGGAGGAAGATCTTAAAATTTAGATCTTGTTCCAACAGTAAAGGCAAGGCAGAATGGAAACGGTACCATTTCTGACAGCACTTTAAGGCTCCGATGACTGAAAACCTTTGAATACCTAAAAACTCTTCCTGTACATATAACACTAAACATTTTAGCAAGTATTTCTCACAATAGCTCCTAATTTTGTACATAGGGTACTTTGATTTCTTATTAACAATTAGACATTACCACCTGTTTGCAGTAATCCAATTGGAATATATTATAAGGCATTAGAAAAATAACATTTAAAAATAGTAAACTTTACCACATTTTTCTCAGGTGATTAAATATAATTTACAAAATAATGTAAGAAGGTAAAAAACACAATACTAATTTATTTAAGAAAATTTACATGGCTGCCCAACTCACAATGATTCTGGGAGGTTTACAAAGATAAATATCCAATATGCAAATATTAAAAAACCAATAACTCCTCACAATATTATAACACCACTGATGTATGCATTTTGCTGTCTAATGAACAAAAGAACTATGTTCAAACTGGTGTCTTAGTTTTTGTTCATTGAAATAATGTCCATAAGTTTTAATGTTTAAGCAGATATTTTCTATATGTTCTGTGTAGCGTCTCTAATATGAATATGGAAGCAGTGTTTATATCACACTTTAATAATTACAGAATGCTGATACGTTGTTGCATATAAAATATAAGAATATGAAAAGGAGGAAACTGAACAACTGCAGAAGTCTGAACAAGAATTTATGTTGGGGGAAGACGACTTAATATATGTTAGTAAAATATAATTGCTATCCCTAAACCAAGCCATATACAGTAGTTAGCAATGAGAGAAGCTGGGTATTTACCTATAGCAGGTTGAAAGAATTAAACCAATGAGCACCCACATCACTGTTCAAATTCAGGGTACAACCATCAAGCCATTGGGCGACCTTTCCCAACTCAGAGCCTCCAGATGTGTTGGACTGACAATCTTACCGTCATCAGCCATCACAGTCTAAATATGTCTCAAGTGTACCAAATTAAGCAGCCTGCTTTGCAGCATTTTTCTAACTGTTATTAAAAACACAAGATTGGTCACAATCAAATTTATCCAGACAGTTTTTTTCTACTTCAGATTTCTGACATTAGCTCTGGAGAGGAAGAACATCTGTCCTCAGGTATGGATTTCTTGCAGAGTCATAAGCAAGCTGTTATTTTAGCACCAACTTTCTCACTGTACTGCTAAAAGGTAAATGCAAATGCATTTCATGAACCACGTTAGGACAAATCAACATTTCCAACATGTAACTTTTGTTTTTCAATTATTTATTCTTCACTTTTTTTAAAGCATTTAATTATTAGTATATTGGGCATATTAAGAAGCAAATCGTATTTTAAAAATTAAAATATATTGCACACATGAAACATGTTTTTGAGCAACCAATCAAGGAACAGAAATGGAATGATTGTCAGGGCCAAGAGACTTAAAAAATACAGTGGTACCTCTACTTACGAACTTAATTCGTTCCGTGACCAGGTTCTTGGTAGAAAAGTTTGTAAGAAGCAGCAATTTTCCCCATAGGAATCAACGTAAAAGCAAATAATGTGTGCGATTGGGGAAACCAAAGGGAGGGTGAAGGGCCTGTTTCCTCCCAGGCCAGGAGATTCCTAGAGAGGCTCCACAGAGGCTTATCCCCGCCTTTTCTGGCCCTGTTTCCTCCCAGGAGATTCCTAGAGAGGCCCCACAGAGGCTTCTCCCCGTCTTTTCCGGCCCTGTTTCCTCCCAGGAGATTTCTTGACCACTCAGTTACAACAGTGAGGATAAAGTCCTCACGTTTGTGAATTTAGCAGTATATTTTCCAATATTTGGGTGCAATGCTCTTCTCAAAAGCATAAACTGGTTTATCAGTTCCTGTTCCTTCCATTCTGATTCAGTCAGCACAGCAACAGAACAATGACGCCTATCAGAGTTCTTCTTTATATCGTTTTTCATTAAGCTCTTTGTTTCAAAACTTATAGTTTCCTTAGCAAAGTTTTGTAATAGGATCCAGCTGCAGCTGTGCTTGGTTGCATCATTTATTCCCATGTAAACAGCAATAAGAGGCTGTTATCAAAGCATATGTTCACAGTAGTTCTGTCACGTTTCTCAGAGAGAGTTTCACAGTCCAAAGGATTGGGATGACAAATCATTAGTCCATCATTACCACCATCCAGTCTTGCTACAGGAAGTTATCCTTCCTCTATTTTTCAAGGCCTCAGCTGCACAATTTCTGCCCGGTGAAGTCTGTTGGTCTTCCAGTGGCATTTGAAAGTCGGACTCCTCTATTAGTGCCAGGTACGGTAATTCTTCATTTTAGTAGTTCAGAGTACAGTGGAACCTCTACCTACAAACGCCTCTACTTACAAATTTTTCTAGATAAGAATCGGGTGTTCAAGATTTGTTTCCCCTCTTCTCAAGAACCATTTTTCATTTACAAACCCGAGCCTCTGAAACTGTAACTGGAAAAGGCAGGGAGAAGCCTCCGTGGGGCCTCTCTAGGAATCTCCTGGGAGGAAACAGGGTCGGAAAAGGTAGGGAGAAGCCTCTGTGAGGCCTCTCTAATAATCTACTGGGAGGAAACAGGACCAGAAAAGGCAGGAAGAAGTCTCCATGGGCCCTCTCTAGGAATCTCCTAGGAGGAAACAGGGTCTCTACCCTCCCTGTGGTTTCTCCAATCGCACACATTATTTGCTTTTACATTGATTCCTATGGGAAAAATTGCTTCTTCTTACAAACTTTTCTACTTAAGAACCTGGTCATAGAACGAATTAAGTTCATAAGTAGAGGTACCACTGTACATAACAACTGGATGCTTCCCCCCAAAAAAGCCCTTGTCATATATTAATAAAATATAAATGACTTTATTGTGCTAGTCCCATGCATATATCATCTTTCCAACATTCTTTGATTGTAATTGTTTATAAAACAAACAAAACCTAACATCAATACACACACTTATTTCTCGTGGTTATGCATAAACAGAGTATGATGCAAGAAGTCCCAAAAATGCACACTCTCTTTTTGTCACACATCAATAGTCTCAACTCACGTGTGTCAAAAACAGGAAGGAACTGGATAAGATCTTCATCTACAAATAATGCTTGTTAATACACCGGCTGGACCTGAATTATGATACTGGAGTAGAGTAATGATACAAGTTGACAGTAACTGAATTTAAACATGCCTGGGATAAACATATATCCATCCTAAGATAAAATACAGGGAATAGTATAAGGACAGACTAGATGGACCATGAGGTCTTTTTCTGCCGTCAATCTTCTATGTTTCTATGACTTTTGCTTAAACAGAAGATAATTCAATACACAATCATGGCTAGGCCTCTAGACATTCAGGAATCTAGGTAAGTCTCCCAGTGTTACCTATAAGCATCATATTATAATGCTCCAAATTACTGTAAGAGGTCACAAAAAACAAATAGCGTAGTAAAATATTGGAACCAAAAGGTCACAAAATGCAAGTAAGAGATACACATTTACTGGTAATTAACTATTCACGGGAACTGCAAATAGAGCAACTACTTACAATTAAAGATTTACATGTGAATGGAAAATATATTTGAATGTTTAGCCACTTGCAAAAAAAATGAATTGGTTTGAGAGCACAAGAAACATTTCTTATCAAACAAACTGGAATCAAAGTACATGTGAATTAGTATCACATAAAAGATACTTTCCTAGACTGGGAGCGAAGCTGGGATGTTCCCAAGCGCGCGCGCTTTCCCCAGCAACGCGCGCGCGGTGGGGACTCCCTAGATCCGCTCCCCAGCTGGGAGCGAAGCTGGGATGTTCCCAAGCGCGCGCGCTTTCCCCAGCAACGCGCGCGCGGTGGGGACTCCCTAGATCCGCTTCCCAGCTGGGGAGCGAAGCTGGGATGTTCCCAAGCGAGCGGGCACCCAGGGAAGCCGTTGCGTGAGCAACGGGGTGGGCGGGCGAAGGGCGGGCGGCAGTAGAAGCAAAAACACCATCTGCGCAAGCGCAGATGGTGTTTTTACTTCCGCACCGCTACTTCGCTAAAAATCGATCATTGTGTGGGGTCCTGGAACGGAACCCTCGCGATGATCGAGGGTTCACTGTATATCTATATACACATAGTAAAATACACGATGAAGGTTATAGAGGAGATACTCATAGTAAAATATATCTAAGAAAGAATAGAAAAGAAGGTATAGTAATAGAACATATCAATGAAAGAATAGAAGAGATATAGGAATAGAAGAAAGGAACAGGAGATATAGGAGAGCAATAGGACAGGGGACGGAAGGCACTCTAGTGCACTTGTACTCGCCCCTTACTGACCTCTTAGGAATCTGGATAGGTCAACCGTAGATAATCTAAGGGTAGATAATTACATTGTAATAATCTAGATAATTACAATGTCTTGTAATTCTTGTTACCGGAGTAAGAAGCTGACCATGCTGGCTGGGAATTGCACAAGTTATAGAAGTCCAACACGCAACACTACACTTGGACAGGAAAGTATGTAAGCTCTCAACTCTAACCAATGTCATTACATCTGGAATTCTTATAAGCAGCAGTCTGATCACAGGAAATTCCTGCTTGGAGAAAATGAGACAGCCTTCAGAGATGAGCATGGGTTACGGAAGAAGTTGCCAAGAAATATTGCAAACTATGCAAGAATATTCTCTGTTCTTCTTTTATTCCAGAGAAAAAGCCTCCACTGAACCTTGCCTCTTAACATGAAATAAAGGACTCCATTGACATGTGGGTAAAATCCAATACATCCGCATATATTTGAACACATGCAAATCATTGTGGCGTACCAAGAACTAATGCTGTCAGTGGTTGCCCTGTTGAATATGCAGGATGTGAAGCAATTTATCTTCTTCACTGCAATCTTTCTTCTCTCTGGACAAGTAGCTATTCCAGCCAGCAAACCTGAATAATGTTCCTAGAAATTACATGCTTGATTTCAAACTTTTCCAAGTTTAAATTCCCTGCTAAATTTAAGTTTCAACATTTAAGCAACCCCCTTTAATAAAAAAACAACCGCTACTGCAGAAACCCACACCGAAACGACAGCAACAAAATTTACTGTAGCAGCATTTGTAAAATGCAAAATACCTTTCCAGTTGCCAGTGGAGCACCTGTATCAGAACAAAATAACAAAAACCAGAAACCAAGCAAATTTATCTTTACTGAGGGTTTTCAATTTAATTTTTTTATTTATTTGTTTATTTGTTTGTTTATTCTTTATTATTGTGTAGAGTCTCTTTCTTGAGCAGGGAGTTGGACTAGATGACCTCCAAGTTCCCGTCCAACTCTGTTATTCTATTAACCTTTCAGATACTTGAAGACAACTTCGGCACCGTCTTCGGCCGCACGAATCCCAGCGACTGATAAGGTCCCACAGAGTTGGCCTTCTCCGGATCCCGTCAACAAAACAATGTCGTCTGGCGGGCCCCAGGGGAAGAGCCTTCTCTGTGGAGGCCCCGGCCCTCTGGAATCGACTCCCCCCGGAGATTAGAACCTCCCCCACCCTCCTTGCCTTTCGTAAGTTACTAAAGACTCACTTATGTCGCCAGGCTTGGGTGAACTGAGATACCCCCCAGGATTGTTCATTTTATGCGTGGTATGATTGTGTTGTATGGTTCCAATGTTGGTTTTAGAATGTTTTTAATATTAGATTTGCTATACTGTCACTATTTTGTTGTGAGCTGCCCCGAGTCCACGGAGAGGGGCAGCATACAAGTCTAATAAATTAAATTAAATTAAAATTAATTATTTGATTAGACTTCTATGTCGCCCAATCCCAATGGGACTCAGGGCAGCTTACAACAATATAAAAATACAATACAGTAATAAAAAGAAGTCAAATATTAAATACGAGGGTCACCCAGAAGGTAATGTACCACATTTTTTTTCTCAATCTACGGTAAAGGTATGAATGCGAAACTTTAGATATACATTATTTGAATTGTCAGGAATGGTGTGTAAATTTTGCATTTCTTCAGACAGATAGCACAGTTGCAGCAGTGTTTCAAAATGGTATCTGTAATTGATATACGTTACAAGCAGTGTGTCGTCATTGAATTTGTCATTGCGGAGAAAGAAACTGTTGGGAATATTCACAAACGTTTGTGTACAGTTTATGGAGAATCTGCAGTCGACAGAAGTACGGTTAGTCGCGGGAGACATTTTGAGGATGATGAAGAGGTGATTCGCACAATGCAGAAATGGCTTCGTGACCAGAACAAGGAGTGGTACCTACAGGGCATACATGCCCTTTTGCAGTGATAGCGAACCTATAGCACGGGTGCCACAGGTGGCACGCAGAGCCACATCTGCTGGCACGCAAGCTGTTGCCCTAGCTTAGCTCCAACGTGCATGTATGTTGGCCAACTGATTTTTGGCTCAGAGGCTCTGGGAGGGCATTTTTGGCTTCCAAAGAGCCTCCAGGGGGATGGGGGAGGGTGTTTTTACCCCTTTCCACACTCCATAAAAACCTTTGGAGCCTGGGGAGGGCGAAACATGAGCCTACTGGGCCCACCAGAAGTTGGGACAGCAGGCTGTTTCTGGCCTTCAGGGGGGTGGGGGAAGCTGTTTTCATGCCCCCCCAGGCATTGGATTATGGGTATGAGCACTCACGCATGCACGATAGTGCACGCCCACACTCTTTCGGCATTCAAGGAAAAAAGATTTACCATCACTGCCCTTGTGTCTCGGGAACGCCATAGAACGGGACAGAGATTACGTGGAAAAATAAGGAGTGTAGAAGAAACAGCATTCTTTCTTGTGTGTAGGTTTCATTGTGTTCAATAAATACCGTAATTGTTGAAGAAAAAAAGGTGGTGCATTACTTTCTGGGCAACCCTCGTACTAAAACAATAGAAACCCTATTACAAAACCCATACTGCAAAGTAATGCAATCAAATCAACCTGCATACCAAATAAACACAACCAATCTCTGGTAATCTATGTAAAAAAAGGTTTGGGGGGGCAGGGGAGATGGGAAGGAAACCTAACACGAATAGATTCCAGAGTTGTATATTAATAGATAATGATACCAATAAAGGATAATATTTATAGATGGTGCTCTCTAAGCTTGCTTATTTTCTGTAAACATTTCATTACCCTAACTAGGTAACTTCATCAGTGCTAGTAAAGAGTGCTGATTGCTGTCAGTTTATAGGCACCGGAATATAAACTGACAGCAAACAGCACTCCTTACTAGAATTGACGAAGTTACCTAGTTAGGGTAATGAAATATTTGCAAGAAAACAAGCAAACTCAGAGAGCATCAAGGACGCCCTCAATAGATAATCAGTTATATCCGTTTCAGCTTAAATACAAAAAATACAAATCTCCCCCACCCACCAGCTATTTTTCAACAAAAAAGACAACTATGGGGTGGGGGATGGGAAGTGATATTCCATAGCCAGATAGAGAACAAAGCTGGCATGCCGCCTAGACATCCAATCACTTACGCTCCACCAGGATCAGAGTTGCATCATTAATGTGAATCATAGCTGAATGGCTAGACAGTTATCAAAACAATGCTGGGTGGGAGTATTGGAGAAGCAATCAGTAAATTAACTATGGATCCAGTGAAGGGCTGCAAAAATTTTTACTATCACATTGTAGGTGTGGCTTATTTTGTGGGTGTGGCTTGCCAGCCATGTGATCAGGTGGGAGTGGCTTGGTGATCATGTGACCTAGGGGTGGCTTAAAGGTCATATGACTGGCTTAAAGGTGGCCAACTTGACATCACTCACGTCAAGGGTTTGAGAGGGTTCGGGGGGCTGGCCTTTCTTCGCCTCAAAGAGATACAATTTCCCTATCTATTTACTATTACTGAACATCCAAAATATACTACTTATTTAATTCTAAGTATATATGCCATATGTGTACGTACATATGAAACACAGGCACACAAAAACATACTGTACATTATCTACTATATAAACTGTATGTGTATGTACACACACACACATGCATGCACAGCTCTTCTAAAATTATATACATTCAACTTCATTTACTGTGATAAGAAAAACATACCCAGAGCCTAGAAGGGGGAAAAAAGAAAAAAATTCAAAATTATTCTACCGGTTCTGCGTACCTGACCAAAAGTTTTCTACCGGTTCTGTGTACCTGACCATACCTGTAGGAGCCCATCACTATATGGATCTTATACTCAAATAATTGCTATGTTAGCCCAGACACTCCAAAATGGTAACTGCTGGATGTATTCTCACTACAATTCCCAACTTATAAACTAGTTTGATCTGATATCCTCTAAAGTTATGTGGCAATTCAGGGGAATACAGTGGTACCTCTACTTATGTACTTCTAATTAGTTCCGGGACCAGGTTCTTAAGTAAAAAAGTTTATAAGAAGAAGCAATTTCCCCCATAGGAATCAATGTAAAAGCAAATAATGTGTGCGATTGGGGAAACCACAGGGAGATTCCTAGAGAGGCCCCACAGAGGCTTCTCCCCACCTTTTCCTGCCCTGTTTCCTCCCAGGAGATTCTTAGAGAGTCCCCACGGAGGCTTCTCCCCACCCTTTCAGGTCCTGTTTCCGCCCAGGAAATTCCTAGAGAGTCCCCACGGAGGCTTCTCCCCGCCATTTCTAGCCCCGTTTCCTCCCAGGAGATTCCTAGAGGCCCCATGGAGGCTTCTCCGTGCCTTTTCTGGTTATAGTTTCAGAGGCTTGGGTTTGTAAGTGGAAAATGGTTCTTGAGAAGAGGCAAAAAAATCTTGAACACCTCGTTCTTATCTAGAAAAGTAGAGGCTTTCTTAAGTAGAAGTACCACTGTATTAAAAACATGGAATGTGTCAAAAACAATTGATAACTGGAAAGGAGACGGAGATGATAAATAAGGTCCTGAGATACTCCGAGAATTGTCTCAGCTGTAGTCCAAAGATACTCTTAAACATGGATGAACATATCCAGAAGAAATAAACACACATGCATAGATAATTTTTTGTCTTGAAGCACAATTCACAATGATTAATAAAAGTTTCTGAAGTCGTTTCTGAAGTCTTACACGATTCAGATATAAATGGCTGGGTGATGCAGAGATTGACACTAATAACAAGAAAGGACCCAATAATCTTATGCAATGTAAAGAGTTTACTTAGAGAATTCACACGCTGCACTTTTTTTCATTCTAGTGAAGTGCTTTGCATTCAAATATGGCCTCCTGAAAAACAACGTCTTGCTTTTAATTTCACTGCTTATTGCTTTTTCTTTGTAACCAATGGAAGCCCAATTTGTCTAAGACAAGCAATATAGTTGTCCAATCTAACCAGGTGAGATAAGAATGGGATAAAGGGCTCAGATCAATCAAGGAGCTTTTGTATAAGGGAAGCTAGGAACAGCACTGAAGCAACAGCAATAAGCACTAAGAGAACCTAAGATAGGTAAAAGTCTCACCTTTTAAAACTGTTTCTCACAGTATTTTATAAGGCATATTCCTGAAGTCATTAGAAAATAAAGATATTACATTTTGTGAATAGTATAATGTCTGGTCCTCTGAAGAGGAACTACCATTGCACTTCTCTGGTTTTGCATACCAAAATGCAAACAAACTAGAGGAAGTATTAACATTGACGTTCTAACAAAAATGTTTTATGATGTTTATATATTTGAAAAAAGGGTGTGTTAGCTTTTGGAGGCCACAGAATTTTTCCTTATTCTTATGGCAGAGCACCAAATGTTTTATTATGATGTTGGGGGGAAATCTCTGAAAGAACCTTTGATGTGCCTTAACAGAATGAAATACTTGTCCGTTCTAAAGGATACACCAGGCAAAGAAATCAGTGCCAGGCTAAAACTACTTTTAGTGGGACAGTGATAATAGAAGAATCTTGAATGTGCTTTCTTCCTCCCTCATCATCACGTAAATTAGGAAGAGGCCTGGCTGAGATGTTTTCTCAAATTAATTTGTCGAAATGGACTTAAGCCATTCATCTCCGATTGTTGTCTGGATGGCCCTCTTTGGTCCTCCAAGACCATTCCTTGTATCCTCTACAAATTGCAACAAGTGGCTCCTCTCTACTCACGTTTTCTCACACCTTATCTTGCAAAGATTTTTCTATCAGCATCTACTCCCTCTGGCCAATGATACAACCCATAGTGTTCTGTTAAAATTACAAATAGTTATAATTTTATATACCAAAAAAATATATGAAAGATTGTATTTTGCAAACTGAACTTTACTTCACTGTTGGACTGAAGTGTAAATTATGCAATCAAAATATACAAGACGATTTTCAACCTTTCTCCCGGCTCCCCTGTGTTTAAAACTACTTTAAATAATCTGATAAAGGGTCCTTTTCTTAGCACTGATTTGCAGCAAGGATCTCTCAACTATCTCAATGCAAAAATAAACTGGCTTCTGAAAAACAGGCCTCACTGCTACAAACACCAGATGTGTGTGGGAGGAGAGAAACTGTTTTGAATGAAAGTACAGAGAAAAACCAAATTTTCTCTAGGATAATAATATTAACAATGAAAAGCCTGCTGTTAGTCACATTATCACTGTAGACTCTTTATTTCTGATTCCGTTCCATGAAGAAAAAGTAACCGTGAAACCACACATGAGTTAGGCACAAAGGAGTTCTTGTTGCAAGAAAGGCTTGTTGGCTTTTCAACTAGTGTTCAACTACTCACCATTAAACTACTACAACAATAGAGCAGTGATGGTGAACCTTTTTGGGTTCACGTGCCAAAAGGGGTGTGTGAGGGTGTGCTAGCATGCGTGCATATGCCCACACCCGTTCCCTGCCCTCTCACATATGTGCACCCCTTGCGCTACGCCCCCATGCATAGAAACATAGAAGTCTGACGGCAGAAAAAGACCTCATGGTCCATCTAGTCTGCCCTTATACTATTTTCTGTATTTCATCTTAGGATGGATATATGTTTATCCCAGGCATGTTTAAATTCAGTTACTGTGGATTTATCTACCACGTCTGCTGGAAGTTTGTTCCAAGGATCTACTACTCTTTCAGTAAAATAATATTTTCTCATGTTGCTTTTGATCTTTCCCCCAACTAACTTCAGATTGTGTCCCCTTGTTCTTGTGTTCACTTTCCTATTAAAAACACTTCCCTCCTGGACCTTATTTAACCCTTTAACATATTTAAATGGTTCGATCGTGTCCCCCCTTTTCCTTCTGTCCTCCAGACTATACAGATTGTGTTCATGAAGTCTTTCCTGATATGTTTTATGCTTAAGACCTTCCACCATTCTTGTAGCCCATCTTTGGACCTGTTCAATTTTGTCCAAAGATGGGCTACAAAAATGGTGGAAGGTCTTAAGCATGCACACAAGCCTTTCTGAAGCCTGGTAGGTGAAAAAAATCTCCAAACGGGCAAACTGAAAGTTCAGGAAATTGCACTTCCGGTTTGCTGTTGTGCAGTTTTTTTACACTCCGAGGGTTCAGGGAAGGTTTCTGAAGCTCCGGAGTGCAAAAAACAGCACAACGGCAAAGCGAAGTTCGGAAAACGCACTTCTGATTTGCCCATTGTGCTGTTTTTTGCAATCCGGGGCTTCAGGAAGCTTCCCTGAACCCTCCGGTGTGCAAAAAACAGCACAATGGCAAACCGGAAGTGTATTTTCTTGAACTTCCGGTTTCTCCATTGGGGATTTTTTTTTGCCTCCAGGGCTTCTGGGAAGCTTCTCGGAAGCGTCCAGCGGACGAAACAGCCTTACCCAAGGTTGAAAATATGGCAAAGTTTTGCATGCCCTCCAATAGAACTTTGTGTGCCACCTGTGGCACCCATGCACCCATTCCATAGGTTCACCAGAAGCAATAGCAATAGAGCAAGAAAGGGCCCCACAAGTAGTCCTTGACTTACAGCCATTCATTTTGAGACAGTTCAATTATAACACCACTGAGAAAAGGTAACTTATGATGGAGGAAATTATAGGAGAAAAAATACCACTAAAACCGGAACTCTTCCTTCTTGGGATAATTAGGCATAAAGTTACAATAAATGATAGACATCTGATTCTACACATAACGACCGCAGCAAGAATTATATACGCTCAAACATGGAAACTGGAAACCGTCCCGACATTGTTTAATTTAATAACAAAGACATATGAGGTAGTGGAAATGACAAAACTTACATATGAACTACAGGACAAAGATATTACAGAAGTTCACAATACTTGGGACAGGTGGTATATCTGGGTTACTAAAAATAAAATGAAATAAAAGAAAAGAAAAATGAGAATCATGATAAAGTTATTAAAGTTACTAATTTAAGAAAGAAAAATCAACTGTTGTTAAAAAGAAATACTGTTATTGCAAGGCACAATTATACCGTGGGGGGGGAGGAATATAGAGGAAATGAAAGTAATCACATAGAAATGGATTTGTTAATGGATAAGTTAATAAGATGTATGTGTAATAATAAACAAGAAAAAAAATATTGTTATAAATGAACAAGCTGCAAAAATCAATTATCCTGCAACCTAGCAGGTGTAAGTATTAAGCTCTGATACCAAAAACAACCTATGTATAAAGCATAAAGCTTTATTTTGTCCTGTATATATGTTGTTCTTCCTTTTTTATATATATATATTTCTATGCATAAATAAGTATGTAATTTTATGTACTTTGTAATGTTGTGTTGTTGTTTTGTTTATCCTTTGTTTTAATGTAAATAATTAATAAAGTATTTATTAAAAAAAAGAGAGAAAAGGTAACTTAGAGCCGTTTTTCACACAACAGTTGCAGCATCCCCATGGTTAAGTGATCAAAATTCAGGCACTTGGCAACTGGCATTTATTTATGACCATTGCACGATCCCAGGGTCATGTGATCACTCCTTGCAACTTTTACAGCCGGCTTCTGACCAGCAAAGTCAATGGGGGAAGCCAGATTTCCTTAACAACTGCACAATTCCCTTAACAACAGCAGTGATCCCCTTAACAACTGCCAAAAAAAAAGGTCGTAAAATGAGATGCAGCTCACTCAACAACTGCCTTGCTCAGCAATGGGAATTTTGGGCTCAATTGGGGGTCATAAGTTGAGGACTAAGTGTATATTAAAAAGGGTTTCTTTATTCTCATGAAATTCCCAGAGAACCCCAAAAGTATCTTAGGACATAAAAAGAATTACACACATAACCACCTTGTTCTTGGAACAGTTTGAATGGCCTCTACCCTGACCTTTTTTTAAAGTGAGCATTGAAGACCTGGCTCATCCCCAAAGGCCTGGGTTAGGAAACATGACCAGTCCAGAAGTGAAATGTTCCCGTTTCACTCGTGCCTGTCAGTCATATCGGAGAGCTGGTCACAAAATGCTTTGTGCACGCAGAGGGTAAAAGAACCCAAATGGTGGTGTCCGGGCAGGTGGGCGGAGCCTCATCCTCCTTTCATGACTGGCTCTCTGATGACTGACAGCCACAAGCGAACCAGGAGCATTTCACCCCTGGACCAGTCTTTATGGGGAATATGGAAGTTGAGAATTATATTTTTATTGCTTTTTTCAAGATAACTTGGTTTTTATTGATTATATTATCATATTATTTAACATTACATGTTGCTCAGAGTAGTATAGATTGACAGTTTTGAAAATCCAACTGATGTATACACAAATAATAAGAGACATACATTTATTATTAATTACAAGAAATAACTATGACACCCATTTATTAACTGCAAGAAACTATTACAGAGGTGACAAAAACAAGAGAGATGCTTTAATAATTGTGATTACTAAGCTAATAGATTAATTCTTCTAAAAGCAGATGCAGTTGGTAGGTGCCAACAGAACAGTAGCCAATATAGGATCACAATGAGAACATTCTCTAGTTTCAAGCCATCCCCACCGCACGAATCCCAGCGACCGATTAGGTCCCACAGAGTTGGCCTTCTCCGGATCCCGTCGACTAAACGTCATCTAGTGGGTCCCAGGGGAAGAGCCTTCTGAGTGGTGGCCCCGACTCTCTGGAACCAGCTCCCCCCGGAGATTAGAACTGCCCCCACCCTCCTTGCTTTCCGTAAACTCCTTAAAACTCACCTCTGCCGTCAGGCATGGGGGAATTGAGGCATTCCCCCCTCCCCCGGGCCTATACAATTTATGTATGGTATGTCTGTGGTTTAATAATGGAGTCTTTTAATGTTTTTTAAATTTATTAGATTTGTTGTGAATTGTTCTATAGTATGTTGTGAGCCGCCCCGAGTCTACGGAGAGGGGCGGCATACAAATCTAATAAATGAATGAATGAATGAATGAATGAATGAATGAATGAATAAATAAATAAATAAATAAATGGAATTTCACCTTGAGAAATGGGAGACAGATATAATGTTCACTCATTCAAGGCCTGTCATTTGAAGTTTTTTTAAAACTTCACTCATATTTTAGTAATTTCAAAAGATTCTTAACAATTTGATTATTGTCATGGGACAGATCACCCCATTGGATGCATATCTCTGTGTGAAAGATTTCCATTTTGGGGCAGGCAGGGGGAAGAATCCTTTTTACTAAATGTTGCAATTCCATAGTCACATTCAGTGAAATGTCATAGCCATTATTCAACTTTCATAGATGTTCCATCTGCAGATTATCATTGCATTTGTTCTGGGCTTCATAGAATATTTTAAATAGTTAAAATATTTGAATGTGTCTTCCAAGCCAATGTTTTCGACTTTAAATGAAGTATTGCAAAGATACTATATTTAAAAAAGGGGAAGCTCTCCCTTTTTTCTTACCTTGTGACCCATATTCTCAGCAAAGAGGGTGTAATGAGGACAGCATGTCTTCAAAAGTTATACAATCAGCTGCTCAGTTCTTGTGAGACCAAGACTGGATAGAAAGAAGCAAAAAAAGAAGAAGAATTAATCACAAGCAACAGCATGATGTTTTGAATGCCTGATAGAATTCCTGAATATTTTAAAGCCTGAAATAAAAAGTAGAAAGGAAACATTAAGACTATTTATCAGTTTTTAAGAAAAGGACTTTATGTTATTGCAATACAGAATGCTTTTTTTAAAAAAACAACAACACTATTTTTGTGCCTTTCAGACAGAACAAAAGAGAGCAAAAATGCCTAATTTTGCAAGCTGATAGGCACCTTTAGAATATTAAGAATCTACAGTAGATCCCTTATAAAATGTTGGCTCTTCTATGACGTGGACTTCAACTCCCAGAATTCCTGAGCTAGCATGATTGGCTCAGGAATTCTGGGAATTGAAGTCCACAAGTCATAGAGGGGCCACCTTTGCCTACTCCTGCCTTACAAAATGACAACTTAGAAATACAGTACAGGATGATTTAACTTATTAACATTACATGTTACTGATCCAACACATGGAATCCGGCCTCAAGCATATCACAATCGAATAGCAAACACTATACAGTATATACTTGTTTCTGTCACTAAATAATTCAGAGAAACCCATGTACTGTTAAGAAAATCACAACTGATCCAATACTCAGAAATTCTTCTAGAGGCAACCAACATGCCTTGTCCTTGAATCCTAAAACTGAAACAGCCAGGATTTGGTTAAGAACTGGCCCAAATGATAAAACAGGCAGATAACAGCCCATTGTAAAGATACAGTTGTATGCTCTTTGTGCCCAGTTAACACAGGAACACTTGCTTTGCTATGCTACATACAGATTTGCCATGAGTCCAAACATCACTCTTTATATAGATTCAATCTGTACTGCAATTTAGATAGCTGAATGGATAGCTTATGTCAGCAGTTACTAGCAGTTCAAACATTTTCTAAGTAGATTAGCAATTTGAGCTAGTTATCAGCACAACACACCAAACAAATATACCGGTAAGTATCTTGCAGGAATTTCCAGTCCCAACAGCCTTTTCCAGCTGCAGCAAAGAAAGCATTGGGGGAGATTCAGATTATATTTCAGTATGTACAAATACTGAAAAATATTCTGTACTGTTAGATCACCAGGATAAGCATTAATCCCAATGCAGAATTTAATGCTGCATTTAGATGGCCAATACAGTCAGAAAATTATGTATTAGATTTGTATCACACCTTTATTTTTCAGAACTTTAACATACATTGCAAAGTAATACGGCATCAGAAAGCTTTAAAAACACCTTCGAAGTTCATCATGCTTCTGATAGCAAAGTAACTACATATAAAATAATAAAATGGACCTTAACTAAAAGTGCTATAACTTCAAGGAAATTATGCAAAAGGCAAAGCATGGACAAAAAGTGGATGAATTTAATTCAAACAGACAACAATGTACAGGACAGGATAAGCTTATGTTAATATGCTCCGAACTATTATAGAAATGTTAAGTCTGCATGTTTATCTATACATTACTCATGGTTCTATAAATGTCAATAAATTTCTGGTATACTGGTTTTTTTTTAAAAATATAGCATTTAAAGCAAAAACTCTCCAGGAAAAGAAGCCAAAGCATCCAGTATCAAATTATTAAACAGCATACTATAGCTCATTCACTTGTCAATGTCAAGATGTTTTCTCAACAGTATTGTGGATGTTTTGTAGTACATAAATATGACTGAAACAACCAGATTTGTCAGGGGAAAAGCTTCTGAAATTGGGTAACAGCACTGGGATTATCCAGAGGCCCTTTTTTAAAAACTTCTGTCTAGTTCTGCTGTTTCATGCTGGATCACACTGGATGCAAGTCATTTTCTTTTTCTCAAATTTTTTATTGCAATTAATAAAACACTTCCCCCGTGTACTATTATTGGCTCCGTATATCAGAACCTCAAAGCAGTTCGATGAAACAGCATCCCATCAGGAACAGGCAGTGCCGTGATTTAAAAATGCTACTTTTAGACTGGCGCTGACACTGAGGCAAAATGTGAGAAGAGCTAAGCAGCTCTAGGCAATCACTCCCCAATCGTTAGGATCGCGCTGTCTTCCCCGGGCTGCTGCCTTCAGAGCCCAGTGCCGTGGAGAATATGGGAAATTTTCTTTCTTTCCCTTCCTCCCTTCCTTTTTTCCTCTCTTCCTTCGTCCGTTGCTCCCTCCCTCTCTGAACTTGTATTGGCATATAGGTATGTTCTTACTATTTCCCCACTTACTTTTCATAATCAAGACTCATGATATTTGAGGATAAATGATCTTGGAATTACAGTAGGTCCCAATCAGAAAAGCTCTCTCTCTCTCTCCCTCCTTCCTTATTTCTTAGAGTTGGAAGGGACCTTGTAGGTCATCTAGTCCAACCCAACACCACCCTCGCTCCAACACAATAGGCCAGAACATCTAGGGCACATCAGCCTGGGGAAAGCAGCCTTAAGATCTATTTTTGCCTTTAAATTTTAAGGGGGGGAGGGGAGAAAAATAGAAGCTGTCTGTCTGTCTATCTATCTATCTACCTACAGTATCTATCTATCTATCTATCTATCTATCTATAGTATCTATCTATCTATCTATCGTATCTATCTATCTTCAGTATCTATCTATCTATCTATCTATAGTATCTATCTATCTATCTTCAGTATCTATCTATCTATCTATCTATCTATCTATCTATCTATCTATCTATCTATCTATCTATCTATCTATCTACAGTATCTATCTATCTTCAGTATCTATCTATCTATCTATCTATCTATCTATCTATCTATCTATCTATCTATCTATCTATCATCTATCTATCTAGGTTTAGAGAAAGCGAGACAGCGGCGAAGCCCCTGACAAAACCCAAACTTAGATCCCGCCCTTTGCCAGCGCACGATGAAACTGTGCAAACTCCAGGCACAACTCATCCCTCGCCGGGCGGGGAGTAGTAAGAACTGGGCAGCGCGGCGCCTGCGGTATTTCGCCAGCGGAGAAGGCTCTACTAACTCCAAAGAGGCTCCCTTGCAAAATATTTAGAAACCTCGCCACTGGCTTTGTCCTCAAAGGAAGCACCAAACGCGCTCCAGGTCTAGAGGAGCCGCAAGAACCCCTCGGCTCGCCCGCCCGCTTCCTTGCACCTCCGCTCCGTCCCAACAGGTGGCAAGGCCAGGGACTCCCACCGCCTAAGCCTGAGAAAGCACCGAAGAGATGAGTCCACCCGCCCCGGATTCATCTGCCGCAGCCCACCTCTGTCCGACGGGCCCGCCTGGGAAGGAGCGCGCGTTAGAAAGCGAAGGGTAAGAAATACAGCTTGGCCCCCCCTACCGCAGCACATGCCTTCGCGAAAGCCACGCCCCCTCGGCTTCTTCAACTCCGCCCAGAGCTCCATTCAGCATCGGCGCCACCTGGCAAAAAGGCCCGCCTTTCCTCCGCAGCCTCTCCCTCTGGCTCTCCGCCCCTCGTGCCACGCTTCTCAAACAAAACGTCATCGATGGGAACCCGGAAGTTATGGCTTCTCCTTGGCTTTCCCAGATTTGGGGGGGGGGGGGAGAGAGAAAAACAACCTCGCCTCAGCGGTCGCAGTGTGTGACGTCAGAACACACACATACACGAGAGTATGTTACATATAAATTATATAAATATCACTGGGGAACAGCAATTCTGTCTTAAACCTGTGACTTATTTTCCACTAAATTTGGCCTCTGAATCCAAAAATAACCACTGTTTTTGTCTATCACGTCAACTTTTAAAGCTACGGGATACCCTCAAAACTAATACACATTGTGCATGGAAAGAAAAGGAAAAACTTACCAAATATACTATTTACAAAGAATAATTTTATTCATACAAAGGCTATAATAGTTACTGCAAGTTAAATTGTGTTCGTGCAAATAGTAGTTGGTTTTTTTTAATCGGACGGTAATTATACATATTAAGGTAAAAAATTTCGCTTATAGCTTTTTTTGGAGTGTTTGATCTGTGGACGTTCTCCCTTGATGCTTCAAAGATAGTCAGCCATCATATGTACATCCCATCTACCTTGATACCATGCCTCCATAACCTTCAAATCTTGGAATCACACTCCCTGCTCATCACTCAGCACCAAGAAGTTAGCAAGATGGCTATGTAAAAAATGCAATTTGATGCTCTTGATGCCACTGAGATAGATAGATAGATAGATAGATAGATAGATAGATAGATAGATAGATAGATAACTTATTGGAAATAGATCTGTAACAGCGTACAATTGACAAGCAAATTGTTCAAAACAAGATTAAAAAGAAATCAAAACTAGACAAGCAAAAGAACAAAAGAAGGCTCCAGATTCACCCAGTCCACAAGACATGGGAGAAGAACCAGGTCTTCAAATGTTTTAGTCTTACCTAAAGGTGAACCATAAAAACCTTTTGGAGAAGATTATTCCAGAGGGTGGGAATTGCAACAAAGTAGGTATGCTTCGTGGTTCTCCTGTGATTTATTTATTTCATTTATTCATGTATTTATTTAATTACATTTCTATGCTGCCCAACTCCCTGGGACCCGGGGCGGCTCACAACAAAAATAAACATGGATAAATATAAAAACTTTTCAATTTAAAATAATTGCAGCCATAGTTCCCTCTAAGATGAGCAGTGAGCAATCGCTCACTTACAAATCATCATCAACTCAGAGTTTTCCAAACCTGCCCAGAAGCCGAGAGGGAAAGAGTGAGAGGGAAGGAGAGGAAGAGAGAGAAACAGATAGAAAAAAGAGAGGAAGGAAAAGAAAAAGAAAAAGAATGGGAGTAAGGAAGAGAGAAAGAAAATAAAAATCTAGTTTGAAACTAGCTCAACTATTTAAGTGGCATTTTGATATTGATAGAGTTGCCCTATTATGAGTTCACTGTAAAAGACACACAGAACAGTATTTTATTTTGAAATTCTCTGAGGCAAAACAGGGTGGGTTTTTTATTTGTTTGTTTATTTATTTATTATTTCTGTGCCGCCCAGTCCCGAAGGGACTGCTGCTCAGACACTATACTTTTCCGCCCACCCCCCAAAAAAATTAGAGGGAACTGATTGCAGCCATCCATACATTCATGGGCCAACCTCACTAGTAACCTCTCCCCCCACAAGGTCAATTGCCTCAGAATGATGACATTCTGTAATGGATGGGGCCCGGCACACCAGAGGAGCAGAGATAACAGAATAACAAAAGTTGGAAGGAACCATAGAGGTGTTCTAATTCAACCTCTGCTCAAGCAGGAGACCCTGGTTTATACTAGTTCAGACAAATGGTTGTCCAGTGTCTTCTTTAAAACATCCAGTGTTGGAGCACTGGTAACTTTTGGAGGCAAGCCATTCCCCTGATTCATTGTTCTAGCTATAAGGAAATTTCTTAGTTCTAGGTTGGATCTTTCCTTGATTAATTTCCATCCAGTGCTATTTCTGCCTTCAGATGCTTAGGAGAATAGGTTTGCCCTCTTCTTTATGGCAGCCCCTTAGATACCGTAACACTATCATGTCACCCTTAGTCGTTCTTTTCATTAAACTAGACCTACTCAATTCCTGAAACTGTTCTTTGTATGTTTTAGCTTCCAGGCTCCTAATTATCTTTGTTGCTCTTCTTTGCACTCTTTCTAGTGAAGGAAGTTAGCATCCACCCACTCCTAGAGGAATGAAATACAGTGGTACCTCAAGATACGAACCCCTCGTCTTATGAACAACTCATGATACGAACCCGGGGTTCAGAAAATTTTTGCCTCTTCTTACGAACTTTTTTCGAGTTACAAACCGGCGTTCGGAGACTGCTGGGAAGCCGCGCAGCTGTTTTAAAAGGTGACAGCCGGGCGGCGGGGCTTCCCAGCAGCCTCCCGAACGCCGGTTCATAACTCGAAAAAAGTTCGTAAGAAGAGGCAAAATTTTTCTGAACCCCGGGTTTGGTTCGGGAGGTTGCTGGGAAGCCCCCCAGCCCGGCTGTCACCTTTTAAAACAGCCCCACGGCTTCCCAGCAGTCGCCAAACGCCGAACGCGGAAGTTCGGGTTTGGCGTTCGGGTTTGGCGTTCGGCTTCGGGAAGCTGCTGGGAAGCCGCCCGGCTGTTTTAAAAGGTCACAGCCGGGCTGGGGGGCTTCCCAGCAACTTCCTGAACCCCGAACTTTTGCCGAACTTCCGGGTTCGGGAGGTTGCTGGGAAGCCCCCCAGCCCGGCTGTCACCTTTTAAAACAGCCCCACGGCTTCCCAGCAGTCGCCAAACGCCGAACGCGGAAGTTCGGGTTTGGCGTTCGGGTTTGGCGTTCGGCTTCGGGAAGCTGCTGGGAAGCCGCCCGGCTGTTTTAAAAGGTCACAGCCGGGCTGGGGGGCTTCCCAGCAACTTCCTGAGCCCCGAACTTTTGCCGAACTTCCGGGTTCGGGAGGTTGCTGGGAAGCCCCCCAGCCCGGCTGTCAGCTTTTAAAATAGCCGCGCGACTTCCCAGTAGTCGCCGAACGCCGGGTTTTTTGGGTTGCACGGATTAATTGACTTTACATTGTTTCCTATGGGAAACAATGTTTCGTCTTACGAACCTTTCGTCTTACGAACCTCCCCCTGGAACCAATTAGGTTCGTAAGACGAGGTATGACTGTACTTTAGGATATATTTAAAAGGCAGACTATTTCCGCTAAAAGAGAAGTAGAAACTCACAGAAACAGAAACACAGCCTCCCCCCCCCACACACACCTTTTTAATAGCCTGGACCAGTCTGTTCTACATAACAAAGATCTACCTCCTTCAGACAGAGCCATATTAGGACAGAGCCCTTTCGTTAAACCATCATACAGCAAGGCTGAGCCAAACTTTAACTCAAAAACACAGCCTACAGAGTTGCCCTTGTATGGCCCCATGGAAGTCTGGCCACCAATCAGAGTACAGGAAACTCTGGGGTGTGGCCCAACAGAGGATATAAAAACTCAGGAACTCTCACCAATGCCCTTCTCTTCTTCAACATCTTCAAAGCATGTGATTCCCCCTTTCCATGGAACCTCAGACCATGTAGTCCTGCTATCCACCATTAAACTGAGAGCCCCAAGTCTTCAGAAAGAGTGGCATATAAATCCAATAAATAAATGAACAAATGAATGAATGAATAAACCAACCAACCAACCAACCAACCAACCAACCAACCAACCAACCAACCAACCAACCAACCAACCAACCAACCAACCTTCTTTCCAAGCAACTTCCATGAATCCAGTGTCTTTTCCCCACTTGGAACTGAACCCAGAAGGACATTTCTTCCTACACTAGAGTCTCAACATCTATAGTTCCTCAGATATTTAGGGAAGTGAATTTCAAATGTCAGGAAGAAGATGAATAAAAACCTTTGAAGTGTTAATAAAGACCTCAATTTATTTTAGGATCAAAATCAAATCATCCCATCTGATTTTAAATAGCAACCCACAAGTGTGAAGATTTTGTGATGCCTAGCAATGAAAATATCAATTTTAGAATGTTCTATGAATGAATTTGAAAAGCCACCAAAAAACCCCAAACCTTTTGTTTTAAGAATTCCTAAATGGAGACTTTGTGGTACATCAGTCCTTTGTCTTCCACATTTATGGTGCAGGTGTTTGTGTTAAAACTGACAGGCTATTAAGCTAACATTTCTTCTATGCCAAAATTTCTACTGAGAACTGTGAAGGCAGCATGATATTGTGTCATCAGTCTTCCAGCCAAACATTTTCCCCAGATCTTCCAAAGTCACAATAGTGGCTGAAAGAGTAGAGGTTTTACCAGGCATGTATCAGAAACAAGATGGCAAATGTTTATTAATCCTTTGTTTATTTGACAAAATTTGTAAACTATTTCAATAAAAAAAGATAAATGGATTTTAAAAAGACAATACTTCAGTAACTATAATTCCATTTTCATCGCTCTCCATTTCACGTGTAAGAGCAAGAAGAAATTTCTCCTTGATCATGGACTGGGGTATCGCTGAAGATCAGATTGACAGTCTTGTCAATTTCATCTCAGTTTCCTTATTTTATTTATCAATTAGATTTTTATCCCTTTTTTATTATTTACAAGTAACACAATGTAGTGAACATACATAATACTTCTTCCTCTCCTCCCCCCACAACAACCTCTGTCAGGGTTGTGCTAAGAGCGAGTGACTGGCTCAAAGTCATCCAGCTAGCTTTCATGTTTAAAGTGAGACTTGAACTCACAGACTCCTGGTTTCTAGCCTGGTGCCTTAATCACTACACTAAAGTGGCTTCCTTGTACATGTGGCTGTGCAATAATAGTTGTAAGGCAACATGTTTTAACATGTTCTGAACTGTTTGACATAATAAAATGCATGCATACTGTTTATTTTTATTTTTTTTAAATAAATTTTTATTGATTTTTAAAAGTTTACATAAAACAAACATATAACAGTGCACAGTGCATGTGCCCATCACCTAACAACAACACACACCCCATCACCCCCACCACCCATACAGGAGGATTCAAAAAAAATTAATTGTTTATCTATTATTCTTTGGCTCTATCTTGATCAAGTATTATTAAAAGAGTGATTGCAATTTATTTTTCATATTTACATCACATATTCTACTTAACATATAATCTTTTACCTTGTTCCATCGCACCATCAGCTTCTCCAATTTATTCTTATCAAAATTATTTAATCTTATTTCCATAATTTCAAAATGTATGTGATCCACCATATACCAGTACCAATTTTGTAGTGTCCATTTTGTAGAATCTTTCCAACCTAATACCATCACCGCTTGAGCACTTTCCAATGCTGCGGTTTTAATTTCCTTAAATTCTCCTAGTTCTCTATATTTGATTCAAATTGCTATTTCTTTTGTAATAATCCAATTAATGTTTAACATTTTATTAATTTCATTCTGGACTACATTCCAGAATTTCTGAATTTCTGCACACTCCCAAATCATATGCATAAAAATCCCTTTTTTCTGGCATCCGTGCCAACATTTACCCTTCTCTTTCCCCTGGAAGTGTGCAATTTGCACAGGTGTATAGTACCATTTATGTAAGATTTTTCTTCTCATCTCTCTAACTCTCGTATTTTTAATCTTGTATATATTTTCTATTATTTCTTTCATTTCTCTTTCATCTATTTGTAAATCATCCTGCCAACATCTTGTTAAACTTTTTGTTACTTCTTCTTCCATTTGCAATAGCATTCTATATATACTACCGGCTTGTGCTTTACTTTCATTTGTCTTTTCACTTATTATTTTTTCTACACTATTTTCTTCCCGTAAGAAGGCTTCTTTATTCTCACTTTTGTTTAAGTATGTACATATTGCATTGATCTGCAACCATTTCTGTTTGCCAATCCACCATTCCAATCTAGTTCTACTAACTCTTCCATCTTTCTCATATAATTGCTCAATTCTCGTTATTCCTTTACTATTTAATATTTTAATAATTCCACTTAGATTAACGTCATCCCCTATATTCAATACATGTAACGTTGATAGCCTGGATACCTTTATCCCACTTGTCCTCTGCCATTTAAGCCATATTTCTAAACATGCTTTAAAAGGATCACTTAAGGTACTGGTTTCAATTCTACTCCAATTTTTAAATAATAGTTCTTTATTATTTATATTATTAATTTCTTTTTCTATTCGTACCCATTTCTTTTCCCCCCATAACTGTAGCTCCATTAACCTTTCCATTTGAAATGCATTTCTATATACAGTGATCCCCCGGTTATTGCGTTCCCGACCATTGCGAACAGGCTAATTTGCGATTTTTCAACCCGGAAGTAAACAACACCATCTGCGCATGCGCGCCCTTTTTTTCTATGGGCACGCATGCGTAGATGGTGCCGGGCAGATCAGCTGCTGGGCGGCTTCCCTAGGTCTTCCCCCTCTTGGCGGGCATCAGCGAGGAGTTTCCCCACCGCCCACGCAAACTCCTCGCTGCTGCCGCTTCGCTCGGCCGCTTCCCAGCTGAGTACTCAGCTGGGAAGCGGCCCGAGCGAACGGCTTGTCCGCAGCCTGCCTGCCCGCGCGCCCGCAGCTCGCGCGCCCTTCTCCCGCCCATGCCGTTCGCTCGGGCCGCTTCCCAGCTGAGTACTCAGCTGGGAAGTGGCCCGAGCAAACGGCTTGTCCACAGCCTGCCCACGCCGTTCGCTCCCCCTCTTGCTGGCGGGAGGGCGAGAAGCCCTCCCCAGCACCCGCTCGCCCGCCCTTCGCCGCTCGCCCGCCCTTCGCCCGGCCACCCGCCCTTCGCTCGCTGCTCGCCCGGCCACCCGGGTTCGGGGGGGTTCTGGCAAGCCGCCCATGCCGGCGGCGACGTTTTAAAACAGCCGCGCCACTTTCCAATGAGTCCCGAAGACAAACGCGGAAGTTTGACGTTTGTCTTCGGGACTCATTGGAAAGCGGCGCGGCTGTTTTAAAACGTCGCCGCCGGCATGGGCGGCTTCCTAGCAGCCCCCCAAACCCGGGTTGGGGGTCCGGGGGGGTGTTGGCAAGCCGCCCATGCCGGCGGCAACGTTTTAAAACAGGAACCCCAATCTTCGGCTCCTCGCTAGCGCTGCGGGAGTAAAAACACCATCTGCGCATGCGCAGATGGTGTTTTTACTTCCGCAGCGCTACTTCGCGAAAACCCGATCATTGCTAGGGGTCCTGGAACGGAACCCTCGCAATGATCGGGGGATCACTGTAATACTAGACATGGGCTGCCCCACCCCCCCTCTTTCTCTTGTGCATTCTGCCAATGTTTCCTTATTCTGGGTTTTTTATCTCCTTCAATCCAAAAATTTAGTCTGTTATCCCATTCTCTTAATTTTGCCTCAGGAAAACTACCAGGTAGAACCTGAAACAAATACATTATTTTTGGTATTATCATCATCTTAAGAGCCCTAATCTTAGCCATTCCTCCTAACTTTTTACCCTTCCAATTTTTAATCTGCTTCTGGAATTTTTTCCATATTAGGTTATAATTGGCCGTTGCTATTTTTATTGGATTCTTGAATAACCAAATTCCCAAGTATTTCATTTTTTTACAACCTAGTTTCAGTCCTGAAGTTTTTTGAATCTCGATTTGCTCTTTAGGGCCTGTATTTAAACATATTATCTCTGATTTGTCTATATTAACCTTCAGTCCAGATTGATCTTTAAATTCCTGAAGTAGTATCATTATTCTTTTCATCATTTCAATTGGGGTTTCAGACATCACTATAGCATCATCTGCAAATAAGTTTAATTTCAATTCCAATTCCCTTATTTGATAGCCTCTCCATTCCTTATCATTTCTAATTTTGTTTGCTAGGGTCTCAATTGCTAATGCAAATAACATTGGGGATAGTGGGCAACCCTGCTTAGTTCCATTTTGAATTTTAACTATTTCTGTTCTATTGCCATTTACTCTAATTTGAGCCACATTATCCTTATATATTGTTTCTATAACTCTACAAAATATGTTTCCCATATTTAAATCTTTACATAGTTGAAATAGGTAGTCATGGTTAACTTTATCAAAAGCCTTATAGACATCTAATTTTAAAATGCATAATTTTCTTTTGGTACTGGTAGCATGGTATAAAACATTGACCACGTTTCTTATTGGTTCATAAATTTTCCTTCCTTTCACAAATCCATATTGATCTTCTCCAATTATTTTTGGTAATATATTCTCCACCCTATTTGCCAATATTTTCATAAATATCTTATAATCTTGATTTAATAGGCTGATGGGGCGATAAGAACTCGGATCCATTAAATCACGATCTGGTTTTGGGACCGTTATAATTTCTAACATTTTCCACGTCTTTGGAGTTTCAAAAGTCTCCAATACATTATTGAACAATTTCTCCATATGCGGTAATAATTCATTCATATACACTTTATAATATTCAGCAGTAAAACCATCTGGACCAGGAGCTTTGGCCGGTTTCAATCCCTTAATAACTCTAGATATCTCCTCACTTGTAATTTTTGCATTTAACATTTGGGCATCTTCTTCTTCTAATTTCTTTTTAACCTCTGAGGTTTGCGAAACAACATACTCTTTTTTATATAATTCCCCATAGAATTCTCTCATTATTTTTTCCATTTCTACATTACTACGTTTTATTACACCATCCTTATCTTTTAAAGCAGAGATGTAAGATTTCTCTTTTCTTTTTTTCAAATAATGTACCATTTGCTTCATTGATTTGTGACTCCACCCTCTAATTCTATGTTTCATAATCATATTCATTTTATTCCATCTTTCTTCATCAAGTAATTGCAATTTCTTTTTCTTAAATGATAATAATAAATTCCATTCTCTATTTCTTGTAATTTTTAAAGTTTTTTGGATTAAATCTATTTCTTTTAATAAATTATTCCTCTTAACATCCCAGGATTTCTTAATAAAAGCTTCAGTACTAATGCAGTTGCCCCTCATTACTGCTTTATGTGTATCCCAAACTATTGTTTGTTTAACCTCACCTGTTGCATTAATACAAAAGAATCCATTAAGTTCCCTTTGTAATTTAATTCTACTCTCCTCATTTGCTGAAACAATGGGGTTATACCTCCAAATTCTTTGTTTACTACAAACCTCTATCTCTATCACAGCTAACAGAGGAGCATGGTCTGATAGCCAGATAGTTTTTACTTCTGCTTTCTTAAACTTTACCTTATCTGTTTTATTAATTAACATATAGTCTATACAGCTAAATTTATTATGTCTTGCAGAATAGAACGTATCTCTATTAGCTACGTTTTCATGAAGATCCATCATATTGAGTTTATTTAGATGTAATTTTTTCTTTTCCCCCTTCCCTGCTGTTAATTCCAGATTAAAGTCTCCTGCTAAAATCACAATACCTTCCGCAAATTCATCTAGTTTCCGTTTTACATTTATTATAAATTGTTTTGCATTTACATTGGGAGCATAAATTACCGCTAAGGTTACTAGCTTGTTACTTATTTTCCCCTTAATAAATAGCATTCTGCCATCTTTGTCCCTTTTAATATTACTTAACTGAAAATGCACTCTTCGGTGCAACAAGATGGCAACTCCTTTTGCCCTATTCGTTGCTCTCGACTCATAAACTTCCTTCCATTCTGCATTTGTGACTAATCTGTCTGTTTTTTCCCTTCCCTTATGAGTTTCAGATAAAAATAAAACATCTGCCTTACTGTCCTTTGCCAGCTTCATGATTCTATAACGTTTTTTCTGTGATGAGAGACCATTTGCATCCAGCGATAATAATCCTATATCACCCATTTACATAATTTAAATACATTTCCCCTTCCAACAAAACAGAGCCTACCGGAAAAATATTTTTTCATTACAATGAATCCCCACCCTGGTGCCCCTATCCTGGCCTCCACCCCCAGGGGGAGGCAACGAAAAAAACTTCCGTTACTAAGAGGCACTCCTGGATCTGCGTTCCCTCAGAAAGCCCCCCCTTCTTCCCCATTTTACAACATAATAAAAGATTCCCCCCTCCTTCCCTCCTCTCCCCCTGTTAACTAACGAGAACAACCAAACAAGAAATACAGAAAAAAGAATAATTGGTTGAAGAACTTGATACCATATTAGCAAGTCAACTCAGTTCAGTTTATTATTTTTTCTTCTGTCGAGTGACCCTTGGCTCGTCTTTCTTCTCTGCCTGGAGTGAGACCAGTTCTCTTTGAAGTGCTGCAATCTTTTCTCCCTTACTTTGCCCTGCATCACGGAACGGTTGGAGAAACAATTCTTCTTCTGCTGCGTCTGGTCGATCTACCGATGATTGACTCTGGGTTGCTCCCTCCGGATTTAACCCCAATTGAAAAAGCAGCTTTCTTCCCTCTTCTAACGATCTCGCCTGGAAAACCTTGGAATCTTTAAACACAATTATTGTAGCAGGATAGCGCCACGAAAATCTGATCCCATTTTCATGAAGTTGGGAGGATACTTCTCTCATCTGGCTTCTCATCTTGAGGGTTTCAGGAGACAAATCTTTTAAAACGCGTATTGGAGAAGCTTTGTAGCGTAAGTTTAAAATCTGTTTCAACTCTTTAAATATTTCTGCAGCTCTCCTCTCTGAGACAAATCTTACAACAATATCCTTTGAGTCCCCACGCTTGCGGGATCCAAAAGCCCAATGCGCTCTTTCGAATTCTTTCAACTCACATTTAACTTTGTTCTCGATGAGCCACTGAAGGATTTCTTGAACAAGTTGTTTGCTCTCCACAAAATCTTTGGGGAAACCTCTCAAACGAAGATTAGATCGGCGCTGTCTGTCCTCCAGATTTATGATGCGAAGTTCCTGGCGAGATTTTCCCACCTCCAGTTTCCCAATTCTTTGATCTTGTGTTTTGGATTGTTCTTTCAATTCTGTCATTCCAGTTCCCAATGCAGATAAATCTTTTTTCATTTCTTGGAGCAGTTTCCCCATGTCAGCAAAGCCTTTAAGTAGCGAATCCATCTTTCCCTCCAACTCCTCGGTAGACGCCATCTTCTCTTTGTTCTCTTTGTACTCGCTTCTTCACACAGGCACGTTAAAAACAGTCACTTGCTTCAATTTTTAACTCCTTCTAATAAAGTTTTTCCAGAGCTTGTTCAGTTCGCTCTCCTCTCAATCCACTTTCACCAAGCTAGAGAGGTTGTTAAGGGTTAACTTTTACTTTTACTTTTCCACATCTGGGAGCTTTCTTTCGGAGCGTTCAGCTATACGAACGCATGCGCAGAACTGCATGCATACTGTTTATTGTATACTGTTTTATTGTTGTTGTGAGCCGCCCCAAGTCTGCAGAGAGGGGCGGCATACACATCTAATAAATAAATAAATATAAATAAATAAATGTATCTGGTAAATGCAATAATATTTCAGCAATTGCTCTGGAGGGGATTAAAGGCAACAAGCCATCAACAAGGAATCTTTAGGTTCTTTAGGACCTAATACCAATATAAATGCCAAGATCACCACTCAAATATGGAAATAGAGACTGGTGGGAAGGAAGAAAACTTCAGATACAAAGTAGGAGGTAGAAGAAACAAAAAGAAAACCCAACCTATCAAAACCTGTAAAAGATAGACTAGGAATACTAATTAAAATAAGCAAGAAAATTGTAAGAGAATACCTGCCACTGTAGACAAATTCAAATCACCAGGTCCTAATCAATTGCATCCCAGAATTCTGAAGGAGGTGGTAGATGTCATCTTGGAACCATTGAACCTTACATTTCAAAGATCTTGGCACACCAGGGAACTACCAGAAGAATGGAAAAGATCTGGTGTGGTTTCCATCTTCCAAAAAGGGAAGAAAAACCTGATTCAGAAAACTACAGACCAATCAGCCTGATATCAATGCCTGGGGAGATCAAGGAAAAGATAATGAAGCAACAAAACTGCAAACACCTAGAAGGAAGCAGTTATAACCAGATGCCAACATGTGTTTGTCAAAAACTGATCATGCTAAAAAATCTTATTTCATTCTTTGACAAAATGACTAAATTAGTGGACCAGCAAAATGCTGTGGACGTAGTATACTTGGATTTCAGTAAAGCATTTGACAAAGTAGACCACAACCTTACTTTTCTAGCTTATTCTTGGTAAGATAGAAAAACTTGGGATAGATAGTATCACCTTTAGATGGATTTATAACTGGTTGACACTCAACGTACAGTATAGCCCTTAATGGAAGTACATCTATATGGAGGGAAGTAAGCAGTGGGATATACCAATGCTCTGTTTTAGGCCCTGTATTCTTCAGTATCTTCATAAACAATTTAGATTGAGGGAATAGAAGGGTCAAAATTTGCAAAAAACACCAAACTGACAGGACTAGCCAGAAGATAAGACACAAGATTGAGATGGATCTCGGCAGACTTGAACACAGGACTCTATTTTACAAAATAAAATTCAGTGGGGAGAAAAATAAGGTTTTATGCTCAGGAAAGAAAAATCATATTTAAACACACAGGGACAGATTAGGTGAAACTTGGCTCAACAGCAGTAACTGCAAGAGAGATCTTGGAGCCCTAGTGAATGGTCATTTAAATATGAGCCAGCAATGCACTTCAGCCTTAATAGGGCAATATTATCAAGATAATGTGAAGTGTTAATACTGCTTTATAATGCCTTGGTAAGACAACACTTGGAATACTGCAAAAGAAGCAATATAGAACTAAGGAGTAGTTACTGATGTGAGAACAATTACCAGTGGAACAGCTTGCCTTCAGAAGTTGTGGGCACTCCAACACTGGAGGCTTTGAAGAAGAAATTGGATAACCATTTGTCTGATATAGCTCTTGCAGGAGCAGAGGGTTGGACTAGAAGTTCTGCTAGGTACCTTCTCTGTTCTGATTTGCTTTTTCCCTGCATTTTGCGTTGTAGCTGAACCAAGAAATGAGCTCAGCTATTAAACAAATGATAACAAGTGAATCCAGAGATGCAGCACTAATCCAGGAAAGTTCCAAGAGCTCCTGTGCAAGTATTTTCAGTTAAAGCTTCGGTATAGTAATGTTTCCAAATGTATTTTTAAATTAATTTGTAAATTTTATATCCCATTCTTCCACCAAGGAACTGTACTTTGAGTCATCTTACAACTATGTTGCGTGGGAAACAAAACAAAAGAAATGAAGCATTTCAATGAATATCATGTTTAACTTCCTAACATAATTTCAGTTAAGAAGTTAATTTATTTCGCAACAAAGTGCTACCAAGTTGATCCTTGTGTCCAGCAGCAGTAAAATAAGACAAATGCTGCAAATCCTTGTAGCTGGTATTATTTATGGTAAGCCCTACGTACATTATATCAGCTACAGTTTCAAGAAGGCAAGAACGTGCCAGGTAGTTCTTAAGGTAGAGGATGTTGTGATTTCATTTATGTTGCCTTATGAATATTCTAGTAGATTTGGTGTGTCATATGTTCGTCAATTGGCATTCTCAGAATCTTTCCAGGCAAGTGGAGAAGTTATTACTACTTTCTGCAAGCTCTTATGGAGAGACAGGCTGTCTGAAGGAATTAGCATTATAGGGGGATTCTGAATTCAAAAGAACAAGCACAGTGTGTGCTTGTTAACTTTACAATGGAGCATTTAGAATCTGTGGTTTGGATTTTCCGGATTAGAACGGCTCTGGTGGAGCCATTTTATTCAGGTTTATTTTGCCGAATTTTGTGCCTCACACTTTTTAAGTTAAGAAGAACATATGCTGAAGTAGCTTTTCACTCCAAAATCGAGAAAAAAGCAGCAAAAAAGACAAGACAGTTACACGGAAACACTGTTTATCATCCCCTCTCTTCCTGCATATACTGTGTTTCCCTGAAAATAAGACTGGGTCTTATTTACTTTTGACCCCTGAAATAAGCGTGGAGCCTTATTTTCAGGGAGGTCTTATTTTTGCCCACATGTACCAGTAGGAGGAGTGTATGAGTGGCCCCTGGCGCCAGCTTCCCAACAGGGTCACAACACAAAGCAGCTGCTTCACGGGTACAGCTCAGGCTGCCACCTCCAGCAAACATGGCCACTTTTGCAGCCACTAAAGCAGCAGGAGGCCCAGTGACGCACCTTGTGCCCTCCTTACTTAACAGTGTGATCATCGCAGCAGGCCACCCCACCATCCACAAAGCAGGTGCCACTCAGGCTGCAAAAGCGGCAGGAGTCCACACATCGCTTGGCCTCCTTGTTGCTTGCTGTTCAGACAAGGTGAAGTATGGAGGCGGGGCTTGGAGGGTGGAGGGAGGAGGAACATGCCTCATGCACCCCCCATGCACCTCCCATCCACATTGAACAGCCTCGCCGTGGCCACTCCCAGAAACAAAGCCACTCCTTTTGCCTCACTTTACAACCTTTTCTGACAGTTGTCAAGGACATCACTGCAGTTGTTAAGCTACAACAGGGGTAGGCAAAGTTGGCTCTTCTATGACTTATGGACTTCAACTCCCAGAATTCCTGAGCCAATCATGCTAGCTTAGGAATTCTGGGAGTTGAAGTCCACATATCATAGAAGAGCCAACTTTGCCTACCCCTGGGCCAGAGGTAGGCAAAGTTGGCTCTTCTATGATAAGTGGACTTCAACTCCCAGAATTCCTGATGGCAGAATGATAGGCTCAGGAAATCTGGGAGTTGAAGTCCACAAGTCATGGAAGAGCCAACTTTGCCTACCCCTGAGCTACAACATGGATATTAAATCAATTTGGATTTCCTCATTGACTTTGCCTGTCAGGAGGTCGCAAAAGGGCATCACAAGACCCCAAATTATAACTGTCATAACTATCACATAGGTAAGGGTGTGTGAGGCAAGTTCCCTCCTCTCTGGCCTTGCCTCCTCACTTTATATTGTCTGCACAGCAAGCAACAAGGAGGCCAGTGACATGGATGCGTCACTGCACCTCCTGCTTTTGCAGCTGCAAAAGCGGCCATGTTTGCCAGATGCGGCACCACCGAAGCAGCTCTTTGGTGGTGGGATGGCCTGCTGTGACCATTGCACTGTTATTGGTAGGTGAGGGGGGCCTACCACTCTTTTTGCAGCCATCATGAACAGAAGAAGAGGCGCGGTGGCTAGTGTCGCGGGAGCGGCTTCCCTGAAGCTGTTCTGTTGGATGGCAAGTGCTTGAGGGCACTTGGGGTATGTCCCTACTCACTATGCCCCCACTCCAACCTTGCCTACTCACGTTGTGTTGTCTGCAGGGCAAGCAGCGAGTGGAAATGGCGGGGACCGGCTGCACAGGCGCTTAAATAGGTCTTATTTTGGGGGAAGTATTATTTTCGAGGAAACACAGAAGTGGGCCAACAGTGTTTAATTAGTTAGGAATACCTCTTGTCCATATATCTTTTACTTGAATTTCAAAACTGTACTTCCACCTCTGCTCACCAAATAGCCTTAAATTGACCTCTACTCTTGCATCCTTTCTCTATTGTTTTTAATTGCTCAGATTTCTTATCTAAAATGTGAAGCCTGTGTACTGTAGATTGTGATCTTTATCAAGCTTGGATATTAGATATAGTTTTCCTGCCTTTTGAATAGTTGCTCTGCTGCATTTCTGCCAATTTTAAAAACTGCTCATTCTCTACATTTGGCATTAGAATGATGAAGAGACTGAGGTAAATCGCTGTATAGAAATACTGGACGGAGTAGATCCCCCCCCCTCACCCTCCCAGAATAAGAAAAAACAGAATTTGTTGTAAGATTGATTTGGAAGCAATTCAAAAACCGTTCCAGCCCTCTATGATTCCACCAGTTCTGCTTGAGATCGAGAGCTGAGCTGATTTATTTCTGGATTAACTGCAGTGTATTTGAAATTGCAAGCCTTTAAAAAAGACCAGTAGACTGTGGAGCTTGTAAGTGGACTATTTCTCCATCTGCCGGAACTTTTTCCTCACAGTCCTCACAGTTCCAGGGCTTCAGGCCATTTTGATCCTCTTCATAGGAACTCCTGGGCTCCATTCTCTTCTTGGAAATGACAAATGAATGATATGAATCTTGAAAGAGGGATGAAAGCAATTCATTTTATTTCCCTTTTAAGTAGATTAGGCAATGATTCTTTGCTCCTTTCCCCAGTATGTTTATAATAGGTTATCTTCACACTGCCTTTTGAGGGATTTGTGTATGAAAATAATGATAGTGTGGAAAAACCTTAAATTTGCCAGCAATTAAGCTGGGATCTAAATACCTTTAGACAGAAGGATTTTAGAGACACGAGGATGTACACTATTTATTAAATGGAATAACAATCCAAGCTATTATAGGGCTTTCCCCACTGTTGAATTGAAGTGTTTTCCGCTCATCCTTGAGTCAGCAGAAACCTATACTAGCATGAAATTTGCTGTTCTCGTGGATGTTCCTTCTCCACCCCTCTTGCCTTCCTTTCGTGTTACTTCAGACTCCTTTTCCAAGATGAAGGAAGATAAAACCTAACAGACTTGACACACTTTGAGACTGCTGTTGGATGGAATAGAATAGAATAGGATAGGATACCATAGCATAGCATAGCATAGCATAGAATAGAATAGAATAGTTCTTTATTGGCCAAGTGTGATTGAACACACAAGGAATTCGTCTTTGGTGCATATGCTCTCAGTGTACATAAAAGAAAAGATACATTTGTCAAAAATCAGGAGGTACAACACTTAATGATTGTCATAGGGGTAAAACAAGCAATGAAGAAACAATCAATATTAATAGAAATATTAGGATACAAGTTACAGTCATACAGTCCTAAGTGGGAGGAAAAGGATGATAGGAATGATGAGAAAAAACTAGTAGTAATAGTAGTGCAGTCTTAGTAAATAGTGTGACAGTGTTGAGGGAATTATTTGTTTAGCAGAGTGGTGTCAAAGATGCCACTTTAAACCCTGTGTAGCTGAGGATACTATAATATATTTTACTCCTAGATTGTGTGTGATGGGGGGCTGAGATATAAGCAAGGTCAGGGAGACATAGGAAAAAGAAGATAATGACAAGACAGGTTTGTTCCCCTGCAAGTGGGAAAGACCCATCTTTTAATTGCTTTCTTTACCAGGTGCTATTGCCAAAGCAGACACGGTGTCAAATGCATCTTTGAGTAGGTACTTTGCATTACTCTCTCGACTCCACTAATGTAAATTTATATATTTGACCATTCCAATTAGTCTGGATCACGAGGGTGGAATTTATGAGGGTTTTGTTTCTTTTGTGTACCAACCCAAAAGACAAGTCTGTGCAGTTTTCTTGCCATTGTCTTCTTCCTGGGACTGCCCCCCTCACTTCACACCTAAGTGGCTCAAATTCAGAGTGTCCTGGTTTCTAGCCCTGAGTTTCTAATCGCTGTGCCAAACAGCCTCTCAAGAGAGTTATAATTTCTTCCAATCCACTTCCTGTCAGGAAATTGTCCTCCCTCCAAAAGCTTTACAGGCTGTTATTTGCTGGTAGCCAGCAAGATAATTGGTGATCTGAAGGATTATGCTATTTATGTGGTAATTGGACATTGCAATTTGGTTGAATGCTAACGGTGATCAATTTTGGGAAGAGACAAAACAACTTGCATTACTGAGAATACAGTTTGGCATCCTAAAGGTCAATTTTGTTCCTAGCAAATTTTTAGTTTTATTGCCACAAAAACAGTTAGAGCAAACTACTAAGAGGAAAATTTAGGAACCAGGATTATTTCAGTAAGATTTCTAAAGGCTGGACGTAGATGAAAAAAATACATATTTCTTCCAGTATTCTTAGGAAAGACAAACGAAATAAATATACAAATAAGAATTGTTTTAAGCATATTGACACTACTAATCTCCCTCCTTCCCTCTTCCTTTCTACAGCATTTGGCTTAATTTAAGACAGAACATATGCAAAACATCCAATGCGTAGAAGCCCAATTTACATTGTTATAAATAGGAGGAGGATAACACCATCTGAGTGATAACATTCAACACACATGTAAGTTTTTCTGCTTTGCATGTGTATATGTGTGCGGTGGCCATTTTAGATTTTGAACAATCTTCCATTTTCTTTGAACGCCACCTGTTCCAGAGTTTATTTTATTTACTTATTTGTTTGTTTATTTGTTTTTTCCAATACACAATAATACACAATGAGGGTTATAGAGGATATAATCAGGTAGAATGTATTAAAGGGGGAATAGAGGAGAAAATAAAGGAGTGAAATATAACTATATGAGAGAATAGCAGAAAAAGATATAGGTATAGAAGAGAAGATATAGGAGATATAGGAGAGACAATAGGACAGGGGACGGTAGGCACTCTGGTGCACTTATGTACGCCCCTTACTGACCTCTTAGGAACTTGGTGAGGTAACAAAAAGAAGAATTAAAAATGCATAATAGTAGTATGGTTAGGATTTAATTTTTGTGTTTGTACTTTGCTTAGATATGAAGTTTATGGGGGGTTTTTTCATAATAAGGTAACATAAAATCTCTTCTTTTCACTTAAAGTAATAGGTTGACTTAACATATTAATAATGTATTCTTTTTTCTGTAATGCAATTTGACTTCTTGAACAAGCGGGGTATCTGCAACCCCAATTTTATGTTAAATGTGTGTTTGTATGTTTGTCAATTTTAAGAAAATCAATAAAGTTTATTTTTTTAAAAAAAGGAACTTGGTGAGGTCAACTGTAGATAGTAAAATGTTGGGGGTTAGGGGATGATACTACAGAGTCTGGTAGTGAATTCCACGCTTCGACAACTCTATTACTAAAGTCGTATTTTTTACAGTCAAGTTTGGAGCGGTTAATATTAAGCTTGTATCTGTTGTGGGCTCTTGTGTTGTTGTGGTTGAAGCTGAAGTTGCATCAGGAAAGTGATGGAAAGTAATGGTGGGGAAAGAGGCAAGGTGGGGTGGTCTTTCAAAGGCAGCAGCGGCAGCTTTTTTCTTTCAGAAAGTGTCATGCCACTCTTGATGATTGTATAAAGCATTGCTAGCACTCCTTGTCTCCACTAGGGGGCAGGGAAGCAAGCACCGAGGCATGTGGTGCTCTGTAAAATAGCCAACAGAGGACTTTCGTTTTCCTAGGACTCAGCCTTTGTTTTCTGTTGGAGTGGGAAGCTTCTAGCTTGTAAATGTCAGCATGAGGTTTTAATATAAAAGTCAGTCAGTGTAAGAGATGCTTTGGCAGACGTAATTCTGGATGGTTTTGAAACTGTACTGTATGGCTATGTCAAACCAATAAATGAAAGCTACCTACTAGTTCAAAAAATACTAAGATTCAATAGGATTTAGATGTTAATCCACACAGTAGGCTTTCCAGCTTCATTGTCTGGGGGAACAAAGAATGTATACATGTTCCTGCTGAAGAAAGGAAGAGGGAAGGAGGGAGATTAGTAGTGTCAATATGCTTAAAACAATTCTTATTTGTATATTTATTTCGTTTGTTTTTCCTAAGAATACTGGAAGAAACAGCAATTAACTATATTTATTTTTTATTTATTTATTTGTTTTGTCCAATACACAATAATACACAATGAGGGTTATACATGATATATTCAGGTAGAATGCATTAAAGGGGAAATAGAGGAGAAAATAAAGGAGTGAAATATAACTATGAGAGAATAGCAGGAAAAGATATAGGGATAGAAGATATATGAGATATGGGAGAGACTATAGGACAGGGGATGGTAGGCACACTGATGCACTTATGTACGCCCCTTACTGACCTCTTAGGAACTTGGTGAGGTCAACCGTGGATAGTCTATGGGTAAAGTGTTGGGGGTTAGGGGATGATACTACAGAGTCCGGTAGTGAATTCCATGCTTTGACAACTCGATTACTAAAGTCATATTTTTTACAGTCAAGTTTGGAGCGGTTAATATTAAGCTTGAATCTGTTGTGGGCTCTTGTGCTGTTGTGCTTGAAGCTGAAGTAGTCTTTGACAGGCAGGACGTTGCAGCATATGATCTTGTGGGCAATACTTAGCTCATGTTTGAGGTGTCTTAGTTCTAAGCTTTCTAGACCCAGGATTGTAAGTCTAGTTTTGTAGGGTGTTCTGTTACGGGTGAGGTCAACCGTGGATAGTCTAAGGCAGGGGTCCCCAAACTTTTTACACAGGGGGCCAGTTCACTGTCCCTCAGACTGTTGGAGGGCCGGACTATAAAAAAACCCTATGAACAAATCCCTATGCACACTACACATACCTTATTTTAAATTAAAAAAACAAAATGGGAATGTACTATTTAGAGGAGGGGAAGAAGTCTGAAATTCATATATGTTTATGCTTTGTTTTTAATTTTCTTTTGTTAACATCTGATTGTAGGTTTTCTTGGCTTATAGAAAATGTATAAAGAAAGAAGGAAGCACTTTGGCATAATGGTTAATAAGTTAGAAATATAATTGGTGTACTTTTTGAAGGAACATTAAGGAGGGAATTTAATTAAAAGAAAATGAATATAACTGGATGACAAAATTAGAAAAAAAAACTTTTGCAACTTTTTTGATGATTGATATTAGTTACTAACAAAATACAGCATTTTATTCATAGAAAATTAGATGGAACACTGTGTTGTGTCACTCACCGATGGGCCAGATAAATGGCCTCAGTGGGCCGCATGCGGCCCGCGGGCCGTAGTTTGGGGACCGCTGGTCTAAGGGTAAAGTGTTGGGGGTTAGGGGATGATACTATATGATACTACATGATACTATAAAATATTGTAACATTTTTGAATGGCTTCAGAGCATATCATACCATGTACATTTTATTGATGCGCCTATTTACAGGGGCGGAATAGGTCAGTGGTTAAAGACGCTCAGTTTCAGTGATGGGCTCCTACAGGTATGGTCAGGTACGCAGAACCAGTAGAAAAATTGTGGTCAGGTACGCAAAACCGGTAGAAAAATTTTGAATTTTTTTTCTTTTTTTCCCCTTCTGGGTTCTGGGTATGTTTTTCCTATCATAGTAAATGAGGTTGAATGTGTAGAATTTTAGAAAAGCTATGCATGTGTGTGTGTGTGTGTGTACATACACATACAGTTTATAATAGTAGATAATGTATATTTTTGTGTGCCTGTGTGTAATATGTATGTACACATATGGCATATATACATAGAATTAAATAGTATATTTTGGATGTTCCGTAATGGTAAATAGATAGGGAAATTGTATCTCTTTGACGTGAGGAGAGGCCAGGGACCCTAATCCTAAAACAAATCCTTGACATGGATGACATCAAGTTGGCCAGTCACATGACCTTTAAGCCAACCCCAGTCACATGATTGTCAAGCCACCCCCACCTGGTCACATGGCCAGCAAGCCACACCCACAAAATAAGCCACGCCCACAATGTGGTAAAATTTTTGCAGCCCTTCACTGCTCTCTTTGTAAAGTGGAGCTGACAGCCCTGGTTCAAGACCTGAACCCGCACAATGAGAGCACCCATTACTTGTCCCTGCTCCTGCCCTTCGAGCAGTTCGAAAGCATGGCAAATCAAATTAACAGGCACCATTTTGGTGGGAAGGAAACAATGTTTCCTGTCCCTTTAGCTATAGCCATGCTGACCATATGACCAGGGAATTGTCTTCGGACAACACTGGCTCCCTCGGCCAAGAAACAAAAATGAGTGCTGTGCCTTGGAGTCAAACACGACTGGACAAAGAAACCTTTTCCTTTACTATGCTTCTGTTCTGATTTATACCAGATAATTTGCTTCTTTCCTGATACTTTTTCCATAGCATTATCTAGTACAGTAGTACCTCTAGATACGAGTTTAATTCGTTCCAGAAGGGAGCTTGTATGTTGAACAACTCATATCTGGAACAAATGGCTTTAGACTTTGTTTTTCCCCTCCGAGATAACCAGAAGCAAGGATTCTTGCGCCACCTAGTGGACGCTCGGCTCGTATCCCGAATTTGAGCTCGGGTCTCGAAAAGAAATTTCTCTCCACTCGTGGCTCGTATCTTGGAATACTTGCATGTGGAGCAGCTCGTATCTAGAGGTAATACTGTACCATATTTTTCAGAGTATAAGATGCAACTCCCCCTCACCAAAAGAGGGTGGAAATGTTGGTGCATCTTATACATCAAATACAGCCATTTTGCTGTCCTGAAGCCCCACCCCTGCATCCCATTTTTACAAAAAATGGACCCGTTTTTCGCAAAAATGTGTGTGTGTTTGCCTTCTAATTACCCCATCTAGTATGACTGGAGGAGGAATTCTGGGAGCTGAAGTCCACAAGTCTTAAAGCTGTCAAGTTTGAAGTTTGTAAAAGGTGTATATGGTTGTAAAAAATATACATGTTTGTAAAAAGTATTCTGCTACAACTGGTATTTTATTAAATAATATATTACTATGACATTTGGTTTGGAATTCATTTATCCTTGTTTTCCACCTCTTATACTCTGGTACGTTTTATAATCTGAAAAATGTGGTAATTTCTTATTTTACTGCTTTTCACTATACAGTGATACCTCGTCTTACGAACCCCTCGTCATACAAACTTTTCGAAATACGAACCTGGGGTTTAAGATTTTTTTTGCCTCTTCTTCCGAACTATTTTCACCTTACGAACTCACCGTCGCCGCTGGGATGCCCTGCCTCCGGACTTCCGTTGCCAGCCAAAACGCCCGTTTTCATGCTGGTGGGATTCCCCTGAGGCTCCCCTCCATGGGAAACCCCACCTCTGGATTTTGCGATGCTGCAGGGGAATCCCAGCAGGGGAATCCCAGCATTGCAAAAACGGGTGCTTCAGCTGGCAACGGAAGTCCAGAGGTGGGGTTTCCCAGTGAGGGAAGCCTCAGAGAAATTGCAGCATCGCAAATGCTGCGATTTCGCTGAGGCTTCCCTCACTCGGAAACCCCACCTCTGGACTTCCGTTGCCAGTGGAGTGGCCATTTTTGTGATGGTGGGATTCCCCTGCAGCATCGCAAAAACAAGTGTTTTGTGATTAGTGCCCACCACCAGACAAGGATTCACACCCCACCAACAAATCGGGGATGTTTCTTGTATACCATTTTAACTCAAGTTGCATGCTCATATCCTAATCCTTGTCAAATACAAATCAGCTGATTCCAAACATGTTTTTCCTGTTTCTTGCTCATGGAGAGCATTGTAGTTACTTTGTGTCTCACTTCCTGCACACCTTCAAAGACCAAAAAAACCCGACAAAGTTTTGAGCTAAGACACTAAAAGTAGCTCAGCGGATCTCACCAATTAGGTGGGATCGTAAGAATCTGTTGCACAGATAGTTTGGAAAGTCACAGGCAAAGAAGATACAGGAAAATGTGACAATAAACATGGACATTTATGTACTCGTGTATGAGTGAAAACTAAGAAGTTTTTGAAGCTGTGGAGACTACCGACCCACAGGCAAAGACACACACATACACAAATATTGAAAGCATTTCCTCTTGAAATGCTTTCCACTTGATCTCAGAATGAACTCTGGTCAACTGCAACTATTGATGAACCTAAATGAACCTAAACCAACCTAAGTTGCCCAAGCAAAACCTTTATTTATTTATTTATTTGTTTATTTGTTTATTTATTCTTTGTCCAATATACAATACATATGGAAGAGAATAGACATTGAGTAATATATATAAAGATAGTAAGTAAAAAAAAAGAGAAATACTGTATATGAGAGGGAGAGAATATATATGATATATGAGATAAGGAAAGACAATTGGACAGGGGACGTTAGGCACACCAGTGCACTTATGTACGCCCCTTACTGGCATCTTAGGAACTTGTCAATCGTGGAGAGTCAATCATGGAGAGTCTAAGGGAGAAATGTTGGGGGTTGGGGGTTGACACTATTGAGTCCGGTAATGAGTTCCACGCTTCAACAACTTGATTGTTAAAGTCATGTTTTTTACAGTCAAATTTAGAGTGGTTAATATTAAGTTTGAATCTGTTATGTGCTCTTGTGTTGTTGCGGTTGAAGCTGAAGTAGTCATTGACCGGAAGGACATTGCAGCATATGATCTTGTGGGCAATACTTAAATCGTGTTTTAGGCACCGCAGTTCTAAGCTTTCAAGACCCAGGATAGTTAGTCTATTTTCGTAGGATATTCTGTTTTGAGTGGAGGAGTGAAGGGCTCTTCTGGTGAAGTATCTTTGGATACTTATATACCTATGTCTGAATTCTGTAGGATTTATTCCAAGTGCTTGTATATGATCTACACTGCAGTTATATGTTAGGGTTACTGTTGTATAAAACTGAATGCTGATGACACCTAGTGCTTGAAGTCTAGAAATGTCTAGAATATTTAACTAGAGATGTAAATGGTAGAGTAGTATAAGAATAGGTGACAACAAAGAAAGGAAGAGTGTTTATGGCAAGTACCTTAAGTATCGATCTTGTTCCTTTTTTTGTCTCTAGAAAGAAGCCTTTTTTATTTTATATGGTGCTATATAAATTGTAACCTATCTATCTGTCTATCACAATTATTATGTACTGTGTACTATAAAGTGACTTCAGAATAAAGGCAATAAACAAAACAGCAATAAATAAAACAATTACACTCTCTAACACAACTCATAGGCATTTAAGCTCAGTATTGACAATTACAACATAGAAACTTAGAAACATAGAAGTCTGACGGCAGAAAAAGACCTCATGGTCCATCTAGTCTGCCCTTATACTATTTTCTGTATTTTATCTTAGGATGGATATATGTTTATCCCAGGCATGTTTAAATTCAGTTACTGTGGATTTATCTACCACGTCTGCTGGAAGTTTGTTCCAAGGATCTACTACTCTTTCAGTAAAATAATATTTTCTCATGTTGCTTTTGATCTTTCCCCCAACTAACTTCAGATTGTGTCCCCTTGTTCTTGTGTTCACTTTCCTATTAAAACACTTCCCTCTTGAACCTTATTTAACCCTTTAACATATTTAAATGTTTCGATCATGTCCCCCCCCTTTCCTTCTGTCCTCCAGACTATACAGATTGAGTTTATTAAGTCTTTCCTGATACGTTTTATGCTTAAGACCTTCCACCATTCTTGTAGCCCGTCTTTGGACCCGTTCAATTTTGTCAATATCTTTTTGTAGGTGAGGTCTCCAGAACTGAACACAGTATTCCAAATGTGGTCTCACCAGCATTCTATATAGCGGGATCATAATCTCCCTCTTCCTGCGTGTTATACCTCTAGCTATGCAGCCAAGCATCCTACTTGCTTTCCCTACCGCCTGACTGCACTGTTCACCCATTTTGTGACTGTCAGAAATCATTACCCCTAAATCCTTTTCTTTTGAAGTATTTGCTAACACAGAACTGCCAATACAATACTCAGACTGAGGATTCCTTTTCAGAGGTTCTTTGTACACTGCTCAAAAAAATAAACGAAACACTTAAACAACACAATATAACTCCAAGTAAATCAAACTTGTGTGAAATCAAACGGTCCACTTAGGAAGCAGCACTGATTGACAATCAATTTCACATGCTGTTGTGCACATTCAACTTTGTACAGAACAAAGTATTCAATGAGAATATTTCATTCATTCAGATCTAGGATGTATTTAGTGTTCCTTTTATTTATTTTTTTAGCAGTACAGTACAGTATTCTATTCATGTTCTTGCACTTTTGGATAGACACAGTTTGGATAGACGGACAAGGTGATACCACAGAAAGTAGACCAATTAGCCCTGGACTCATTTAGCACCTATCTGGACATTGAGAATTACTTTCTATTTTATGCTAGAGAACATGGAACTGGATGGAAAGTGAGTAAAAGCCTAAAATGACTTCATCAGAAGTGATAAATTAGAAAAGGGGAACTAAAAGGGGGGTAGGAATGGAATCTATAGCCAGATCACTGCAAATAGCTAATTACTTCTCCTTTGCAGCATCACCATTGTTCATTTGCCTCAAGTCAGCTTCCCTTCCTCATTTTAATAGCGGGAACTATAATGTGCCTTCAATAATATAAACAGCCACTTTGCCTCTGCCTGTATCCTATGTCCACATGTAGCTGAAGCAACCCAAGGCTGGCTTTAAATAATAATAATAATAATAATAATAATTATTATTATTATTATTATTATTATTTATTAGATTTGTATGCCGGCCCTCTCCTCAGACTCAGGCAGCTCACAACAATAATAATAACAATGTGACAATAACAAATCTAAATGATAGGGAAAGTATATAAATTTCTTATCGCTCACAAAAATATAGAGTTGACTTTAAAAGATACTATGATAAGATGGTGCAGAAATATAGGTAAGGAAATAGATATAGATACTTGGGAAAAAGTCTGGATTAATAATTGGAAAATGACCAAGTCAGTTTCATTAAAAGAAAACCAAATTAAAATGTTTTACAGATGGCACCTCCCACCAAACAGGATAGCAAAAATGTTTCCTAAAACATCCCCACTGTGTTGGAAATGCAAGAAAGATATAGGATCTTATTACCATCAATGGTGGACATGTGGTAAAGCTAAAATTTATTGGAAGATGATTGAGAAGATATTAAAAGAAATATTAAAGCATGATATAGATAACACCCCGGAATTTTACTTATTAGGAATTACCAATCAGACTTATAAGAAGGAAACTCTTTATTTAATCATACACATATTAACTGCGGCTAGAATAATATATGCGCAAAACTGGAAGGGGGAGGAAATCCCCAAGAAAGAAGAAGTTATAGTTAAAATATTAGATTGCGCCGAAATGGATATGATGACAAGACGATTAAACGATCAAGAAGATACAAAATTTTATGAAACATGGAATAACATATATAAATGGTTAGATAAGAAAAAATAAGAGATAGATCTGTTTTTATTTAGGTAATAACAATATTAAATGTATTTGTTGATGATTTTGATATAATAGTTCACTCACAAGCAACATATTAAAAATTTTGTTTTATGTATGTTTAGTAACTGAAATTTGTTTAAATGTTTGATTAGATGAATATATTACACATAAACAACATATTAAGCATTTTTACTTATACCGTACTAATATCGCATTTAAGATTTGAAAATTTTTTACTAGACTTTTTAACATTTAACAAATGTTTGATTATGTATTCTTTTTTCTATTTGAATGTATACTTTCAAAAGAAGCGGGGAAATACATCCCCATTTTATGTTTAATGTTTGTATGTCTGTATGTCTATTTTATGAAAATAATAAAAAAATTTGGAAAAAAAAACCAAATCTAATATTTAAAAGAAAGCATCTAAAAACCCATCATTTAAAAATCATACAACACAAGCACACCATACATAAAACTATATAAGCCTGGGGGAGATGTCTCAATTCCCCCATGCCTGGCGATATAGGTGGGTCTTAAGCAATTTACGAAAGCCAAGGAGGGTGGGGGAAGTTCTGATCTCTGGGGGAAGTTGGTTCCAGAGGGCCGGGGCCGCCACAGACAAGGCTCTTCTCCTGGGGCCCACCAGACAACATTGTTTAGTCGACGGGACCCGGAGAAGGCCAACTCTGTGGGACCTTATCGGCTGCTGGGATTCGTGCGATCTACTTCTCTCTCTCTCTCTCTTATTTTACCCCTCAACTTTCCATGCAGGCAATATGGAGCATGTGAGGGTGTTTTGATGCTGGCAAACTTTTCAGGTTTGATTGGTTTTCCCATTTTCTTGATGGGATCACCCATCCATGCAGCCCCTAATCTCTTCCTCTACTGCTCAATCTTCTTTTGGCTCTGAGAGGACTGGAATCTTGACTTCTACACCTTTATTTTAATGGGTCCGTCAGCCAATCTGCTGGTAAACCTAGATTGCAAAAGCCTTGAAATTTGCTTAATGCATATAATCGTAAGTGTAATTGAAAGGATCATTCCTTGTGTTTCTGTAACGTGCCTGGAAGATAATTGCTCTCAGGGGTCTGTTCATCACTTCCTCTCTTTGTGTAATGTTCTTGGAGTAATTTATAACTTCCATACCAATCCACTCAGCCAAATCCTTTTCTCAAACTTATCCAGCAACTGCCCCTAGATGGCAGCTAAAAGATACAAGATCTCTACTCCAGCTGTTAGTGGTCAGTCCATCCACCAATCAACTGAGTTTCAAAAAACAACAAAAGTTTCAATTGGACAACTGCAAGACAAAAAGGAATTCCATGAATTACCTGAAAATTTATGCATGCCAGTTGGAGGAGGCTTTCTATGTGGTAAACGATCTTAGTGGGACTAGAATTTCAGCTGAGTAAATGACAAATGCCAGCCCTTACAATTTTGCATGTTGAAACTATATTTGTTTTGTTTGTTTATTTGTTTTGTCCAATACACAATAATACACAATGAGGGTTATAGAGGATATAATCAGGTAGAATGTATTAAGGGGGGAATAGAGGAGAAAATAAAGGAGTGAAATATAACTATGAGAGAACAGCAGAAAAAGATATAGGTATAGAAGAGAAGATATAGGAGATATAGGAGAGACAATAGGACAGGGGACAGTAGGCACTCTGGTGCACTTATGTACGCCCCTTACTGACCTTTTAGGAACTTGGTGAGGTCAACAGTGGATAGTCTATGGGTAAAGTGTTGGGGGTTAGGGGATGATACTACAGAGTCCGGTAGTGAATTCCATGCTTTGACAACTCGATTACTAAAATCGTATTTTTTACAGTCAAGTTTGGAGTGGTTAATATTAAGCTTGTATCTGTTGTGGGCTCTTGCGTTGTTGTGGTTGATGCTGAAGTAGTCTTTGACAGGCAGGACGTTGCAGCATATGATCTTGTGGGCAATACTTAGATCATGTTTGAGGCGTCTTAGTTCTAAGCTTTCTAGACCCAGGATTGTAAGTCTAGTTTCATAGGGTGTTCTGTTACGGGTAGAGGAGTGAAGGGCTCTTCTGGTGAAGTATCTCTGGACATTTTCGAGGGTATTAATGTCAGAAATGCAGCATGGGTTCCAAACAGATGAGCTGTATTCTAGGATGGGTCTGGCAAAGGTTTTATAAGCTCTGGTAAGTAGTGTTTCATTTCATTTTATTTCAATCGCACTGCATAAATCCTCTCCCTATGATATTTTTGTATTCCTCATGAGTCTGATTTCATTCTGAGCTTTCCCACAGTCACTTCCTATATCAGTTTAGTATTTCAAAATCATTGAAAGGCGACTCTAAGTGGAATGCATTGCAACATTGTACTCCAAATGTAGTTTAGGGCACTTCTCCATAGCCACTGATTTTATTTCTCAAACTCTAGTTTGGGGTGAATGTCCCTCACTACTGTCAGGTTTTCAGATTTAATTATATTTCTGTGAGATGATTTATACCCTGGTTAACTGATGGGAAAGAGGACAGGATAATAGGCATCCAGTTGGCACCTTGCCCTCTGTCCTCATTGGCACTCCTTGACCCTTTTTCACTGGCTGCATGGAAATATTCTTTCAGCTTAGAAAGCAGAGAAAAATCCAGGGGTGAAATGCTACCAGTTCGGACCGGTTTAGGTATACCGGTAACGGCTGCCACCGATGGGTCACTGAACCACTAGTGATGTGTGGCTGGCAATGCCCCCAAACCAGTCCCCAGGTTGCTGCTCACTCGCTTTGCAAACAGATGTCCCGGGGCTGTACATGCGGTGTGCTATCCCTGTTTCTCTTTGGCACACTTCCACTTGATTTAATAGTTTCAAGGCAATTTGCTTGTTTGTTTGTTTGTTTGTTTGTTTATTCGTTCGTTCATGAGTGTGTATGACTGTGTATGTAGATAAGTTTTATAATGTGTTTTTAAATTAGTTTTTTTTCTCAATTTTTTAACATTAGATTTGTATCTATGTTGTATTGCTATTGTGTTGTGAGCTGCCCTGAGTCTTCGGAGAGGGGCGGCATACAAATCTAAATAAAATAAAATAATAATAATAATAATAATAATTATTATTATTATTAATTATTATTATTATTATTAATTATAACTAATTATAATTAATTATAACTAATTATAATTAATTATAATTATAATTATTTATTATTATTATTATTGTTATTATTATATTCATTCATTCATTCATTCATTCATTCATTCATTCATTCATTCATTCATTCGGATTCATATGCCACCAATTCCCAAGGGACTCTGGGCAGCTCACAACCAAAGAATAAAACATAGATGTAACATTAAAACCCCTTAAAAATAATCTAAAACAATGTAAAACCAACAATTAAAAACCATACTTGTCATTAATGACCAGATCCCAATGGCATACCATCAAATCAATGGCCCCAGGTCTGCCAGAAAAGCCAGGTCTTTTCAGGTATCCAGAAGGCCAGGAGGGTGGGGGTAGTCATAAGGGGCATGCATAAGTGCACCTTTGTGCCTACCATTCCTGTCCTAATGTGTCTTTATCTTTTCTACCTCTACTTTATACATATTATGTTAAACAAACTACAATACAATACTATATTTGTATGACAAATACATAGTCTGAATCTCAGCAGGTATTTTTTATTTTATTTATTTATTTTGTCCAATACACAATGAGAGTTTTAGTGGGTATATATATATATACACACATAGTACCGTGTTTCCCCGATAGTAAGACCCCCCCGATTGTAAGACATATGGGGGGTTTCAGGGGGGTCGGCTTATATAAGCCATACCCCGAAAGTAAGACATATGTCTTACTTTCGGGGAAACACGGTAAATAAACGGTATTGCGGGGGGGGGGCGATGACATTGCTTCCAAGCTCCCCGCGCGCGCCTTGCCTTCGCTCGCCGCGGCCTCTTCCACCGCCTCTTCCCCTGCCGAAGCTCAGCTGCAAGCGGCCAGCGAGGCCGCTTGCAGCTTCGCTCGCCTTCCAAGCTCCCCGCGCGCCTTCGCATTCTCCCCACGCGCCTTCGCCTTCCAAGCTCCCCGCGCGCATTGCTTCCAAGCTCCCCGCGCGCCTTCGCTCGCCTTCGCTCGCCACCGCCTCTTCCTCTGCCGAAGCTCAGCTGCAAGCGGCCAGCGAGGCCGATCGGCTCCGAGGCGAGCGGCCGGAGCTGCGCCCTCCTTCGCCCGCCTCCTTTCCGCTCGCCTCGGAGCCGAGCGGCCTCGCTGGCCGCTTGCAGCTGAGCCTCGGCAGGGGAAGAGGCGGTGGCGCCGCGGCGAGCGAAGGCGAGGGGCGCGCAGGGAGCTGCGCCCTCCTTCACCAGCCTCCTTTCCGGCAGCTCCCTGCGCGCCCCTCGCCTTCGCTCGCCGCGGCGCCACCGCCTCTTCCCCTGCCGAGGCTCAGCTGCAAGCGGCCAGCGAGGCCGCTCGGCTCCGAGGCGAGCGGAAAGGAGGCGGGCGAAGGAGGGCGCAGCTCCGGCCGCTCGCCTCGGAGCCGATCGGCCTCGCTGGCCGCTTGCAGCTGAGCTTCGGCAGGGGAAGAGGCGGTGGCGAGCGAAGGCGAGCGAAGGCGCGCGGGGAGCTTGGAAGCAATGCGCGCGGGGAGCTTGGAAGGCGAAGGCGCGCGGGGAGAATGCGAAGGCGCGCGGGGAGCTTTTTTGACTGCCCATCCACCCCTTGACCTGCCTTTAGCCAGCCAGCCGAGCGTCCGTGTCGCCGCGGAGTTGGCCTCCCCTGCCGAGAAACATTGCCGGGAGCGGCGAGGGGATGCTCCCCGCAACCCGCCGAACGTCGAGGTCGGCGCCCGCCTCCTTTCCGGCAGCTCCCCGCGCCCGAAGACGAGCAGGCCCCGGTGCCCGGGACAATGTAAGACATACCCCCAAAGTAAGACACAGTGGGGCTTTTGGGGGTAAAAAGATAGTAAGACACTGCCTTACTATCGGGGAAACACGGTAAAATACATGATGAAGGTTATAGAGGAGATACTCATAGTAAAATATATCTATGAAAGAACAGAAAAGAAGATATAGCAATAGAACATATCAATGAAAGAATAGAAGAGATATAGGAATAGAAGAAAGATATAGGAGAGCAATAGGACAGGGGACAGAAGGCATTCTAGTGCACTTGTACTCGCCCCTTACTGACCTCTTAGGAATCTGGATAGGTCAACCGTAGATAATCGAAGGGTAAAGTGTTGGGGGTTTGGGGATGACACTATGGAGTCCGGTAATTAGTTCCATACTTCGACAATTCGTCATATTTTTTACAGTCAAATTTGGAGTGATTAATATTAAGTTTAAATCTGTTGTGTGCTCTTGTGTTGTTGTGGTTGAAGCTGAAGTAGTCGCCGACAGGCAGGACGTTGCAGCATATGATCTTGTGGGCTTTTTAGTTCTAGGCTTTCTAGGCCCAGGAGGTAGTTCATTCCAAAGAGTGAGAACAGCCACAGAAAAGGCACTCTCCCATGAGCCTGCCAGCCGACAATTCCTGATGGATCCCCTGTCATTCTGTCTCCTCCCATCTAGCAGCACTCATCAGCAAGAAAATCAGCAACCAGTACCAGTTGTTCCTCTAACCATATAGTTGGTGGTTTGAAGCTGCAAACTCTTAATTTTCTTACTTATTTGCCTTTAATTTTGATTTGTTTAAACTTTTAATGTATATTATAATAGTATAATTTATCACTATTACCCTGGAGGTTGACAGGTCCGGGAAACAATTTCATAGATGGTCTCACCTAGAACTTGATCAGATTATCTCAAATAATCTGATCAATAATTTTCTCTTAAAGTTATAAGATTGATATACCTATGTTGAATACCCTCCTCAACTTTATAGGTGTGATGAGGAGAACTGATTTGAAATACAAAGTAGAGGAGCCCATTTAGACCAGTTCTCAGAGCTATGGTGCTACTGGAACACCACCACCCCTAAGACAAATTTCCCTACAAATTATTTTGGATCAGGTATACAGCAAATCCATTGTTTCAACTCTGCTCTATGTATTTGTACATATGTGCTTCATATATTTCCTCTAATTATAACTTTTGCAAAGAATACACACACACACACACACAGAGTATATATACTGTTCAAAAAAATAAAGGGAACCCTTAAACAACACAATATAACTCCAAGTAAATCAACTTCTGTGAGATCAAACTGCCCACTTAGGAAACAACACCAATTGACAATAAATTTCACATGCTGTTGTGCACATTCAACTTTGTACAGAAGAAAATGTTCAATGAGAATATTTCATTCATTCAGATCTAGGATGTGTTATTTGAGTGTTCCCTTTATTTTTTTGAGCAGTGTATATAATCTATTACATTGAATAACAAGATTCTGACTGAAGATTGCTGAATCTCTTAAAAGTTCAACATTTTATTTGTTTGTTTTTTTGTTTGTTTGTTTGTTTGTTTGTTTGTTTGTTTGTTTGTTTGTTTGTTTGTTCGTTCGTTCGTTCATTCATTCATTCATTTATTTAATGCCGCCCTTCTCTTTAGACTCAGGGCGGTTTACAACATGTTAGCAATAGCACTTTTTAAGAGAGCCAGCATATTGCCCCCACAATCCGGGTTCTCATTTTACCCACCTCGGAAAGATGGAAGGCTGAGTCAACCTTGAGCCGGTGATGAGATTTGAACCGCTGACCTGCAGATCTAGCAGTCAGCTTTAGTGGCCTGCAGTACTGCACTCTACCCACTGCGCCACCTCAGCTCATATATTCCAGTATATAAAGAGAAAAATGCCATTACTTGCCCAGAATTGAGTCTCTCTTGTCCCTGAAGAAACCATAGAAAGGAAACAGACGGTGAGGGCCATTTTTCCAGCATATTTGTTGGGCTAGCAGATCACTATCCATAAATATGTCATTCACAAATTCATCCCTAAGGCACCTTAGATTGTCTGAATGCAATACATGGTGTTGTGCAGCCTCAGTTCCAAGCTGGAATCACCAAAAATGACTCTAGATTTTTGTCAGCAGTTGGCTTATGCCAGTGTGGACTGAATGGAGACAATGTCATGAGAACAAAAAAAAGGCTGGTTGTTTATTATTATTATTATTATTATTATTATTATTATTATTATTATTATTATTATTTAGACTTGTATGCCGCCCTTTTATGTACGCTGAGAGCAGATGCACCAAGACAAATTCCTTGTGTGTCCAATCACACTTGGCCAATAAAATTCTCTTCTCTTCTCTTCTATTCTATTCTATTCTATTCTTCTATTCTATTCTATTCTATTCTTCTCCGAAAGCTCGGGGTGGCTCACAGGGTACCATACAAAAACAATGTGTATACAAATCTAATTAATTAAAACTATAAGCTAAGATCCCACTATGTTAAAAACAGTCAATCAACTCAGGACAACTGCATATCACATTTTAGTTGAACTGATAGGGGAATTGATAGAGAACTGCACATGGTCTCCACAAATGCAGTAGTTGTTACTAGCTTGTGGGGAGCCCCATTTGAATGAGACTACAGTATTGGCAAATGGAATAAAGGGCATTTTGGTGTCTTTTTGCTAGCTGATGTTCAATTAATTTCTCTCTCCCAGGCTGTATTTTCATGCAGTTGCTGGGAAAGAAAAATAAATAGTAAATAATAATTTTGGTGTGATTTTAGAAGAAACACATTAGACAGCAGAAGGAGGTCTGATATTAAACAATATCTCTCAGCAACCATCCTCCTCTTTTGGGGCCAATGTTGGACCAGCAACACTTTAGTTATCTTCTCCAAAACATGTTGTGAAATCAAGCCTTGTGACAAGATAGTTCTGAGCGGCTGCATACCATCACAGCATTCATTTTATTTGCATCTATGCCTAATTATGTCTTATTAATGTTTTGACATCTAATGACAGGAGAATGTACACTCTAGAAGTTAGTGTCATGATTTGCAAGTTGGTAACCTGCTTATTCTTTCACCACTATTTTAAACTGAATCCTTTGTATACTTGGAATTGGAAATTCCTGACTGAGAATTTTAGTTGGTCTCAAACATTTAAATGAGATCAGTTAACATTTAATTGAGAACAGTTAATTCAAAATCCCAACATTGTGCACTGCAGCAATAAAATGTGAGTTAAAATTGTGGATGGCAAGTTCTGAAAGAAAGGAAGGAAGGGAGTGTGTAAGTAAGTAAGTTAAATTAATGTGATACAACCACCATAAAATTAAAATGGATTTTCTTCATTCATTTAGGGAAAATGAATTCAATACCTGGATTATTTACAAGGCATTTTATAGGCTTTTAGGAAGATAAACTATAAGCCTGAAGGAAGGCTGAATAAGGACACATGAAAACCTTCCTTTTTAGGTTTTCACACAATATTCCTCTTGCTTTACCAATTTATCACAGTCAGAAGAGAGTCAGGTTCACAAGATTGCACTTCATTCTTTCTTACTTGATAACATTTTCATTTGTGACATACAGAGAAATATCATACACAAACACTGAGACTTAGCCCAAAGGTCAAGAAGTAATACTGCATGCAGGAATTGTAACTGTAGGGACTAGCTTCTTGGCCTTTTGACTAAGTGGTGCAAAAGGCAGGTGGCGGATAAGGGGACACATAGTTTCAGCAAACTTGAAAAGTGACAGTCAAGAGATTAAATGTATAACTTTTGCGTACTTTTTGTGATCCATTTCCAGATGTTAGGAAGGACTATACATGTATATTGATTCGGAATGTTTGATTATGTAATTAAATTTCTAATTTTGATGTATTTTCTTAACACATAATTAAAAGTATTTTTTTAAAATACCCGATATAACATAATACAATTTCTTGGCGGAATAACCAAGCAACAGGGGTGTCTTAGCAACAGTGGGCCTATTAAGCACTGTGCTGACCACCAGATTCTCATTTTTTTAAAAAGTCATATTCCCGTTGAATTCAGTGGGACGTAGATCACTGTGTTGTTGTTGTTGTTTTTAATTGGGCTGTCACATTGAACACTATGGAAAGTCCATTTTCGCCATTTCTTCATTCTCAATCACAAATACTGTACAGTGATACCTTGTCTTACAAACTTAATTGGTTCCATGACGGGGTTCATAAGGTGAAAAGTTCGTAAGATGAGGTATCACTGTACTTTCATCTGAGGGTTTGCTGTCCCTTCATGATGGTGTGTACTAACAGCCAGTGCAGCTCGCGGAATGCTGGGCTAATATGGGTGTATTTAGGTTGGAAGAAAGGAGATTGTGAAATAGAAAGGCCTATGACTGGTCAGGAAGACAACCACAGTGGTTATGAATATTGGGTCTAATTATATTCTAAGTATGGCCAAATCTGTCATTAGCTAAAATGAGTCAGCTGCCTTAAGTGGAAGATGATGGGATGGACAAGGAGAGATTACTACTTGTATAGTTGCCTATTCTTCCGTTTCTTAGCCACGTCATAGCATTAAGGAGATAAAGGAGCAGCTTTGACAGATGTCCTGTTGTATTCTACTTCTGGAATGTAAAATGGAATGGGGCTGCTCCCATTGGAAAGGATTGGAAGCATTTAGAAGCAAAGGGAAGCTTGAAATCTAATCAAATGCACAACAACAACAACAGAGTTGGAAGGGACCTTGGAGGTCTTCTAGTCCAGGGATTTTCAACCTTTTTTGAGCCACAGCACATTTTTTACACTTACAAAATCCTGGGGCACATCACCAACCAAAATGACACAAAATGACACTCTAACACAGTACATATTATACATTTAGTGTCAGCTGGATGCAGAGGTTCTGTCTGTTTTGATGGTCTATATAGAGATTTGAGCTCTTTAAGAAGATGACCCTTCAGGAGGTCATATACAATTGTTCTGACGGGCTCTATGGTATGAGTCTCCTGAAAATTCAAGGGTACAAATTTCAGACACACACACACACTTGAAAGTTCAAAAACAATGTTCTTTATCACAAAAATTCAAAAGAAACAAAGCACCCTTTTTATATTGCAAAGAGCACTCGTCCCAAAACAATCTGGTAGTTTGTACAATCCCCTTAATCAGTCCTTAAATACTTAGCTAGCAGCTGTGAAGGAATGTCACAGCCCTCCTTCTTCCACGCAGTGAGACCCCCACACTTTGCTCTGCCTTGGTTTCAAAGTCATGAAAAATCAACAAAGTCTGGAAACAGCAAGGCACGGTCCTGAAGAGACAACTATCAGATAATCTTCCACAATGGCAAAGCCAGCACGCTGCTATTTGTATCAGTAGCTCTAATTACTGAAGCCCCACACAAACACAGGTGGCCTCTCTTATCTCCTGTAATATTTCTTCAATTGGTCTCTTCAATGCATAATTCTGCGCTTGCGTGGGTCTAACACTTCCTCATCCAAATCGACCAAAGATAATGGAGATTGGCTTCCTGGGCTGTATGCAAAGCCCCCCTCTTCCAAGTCTCCCCCAACTTCTTCTTCGTCCGAGGAAACTGCACTACCTGACTCTGTCGGCAATAAAACAGGCCTATGACATGTTGATGTTTCCCCTGCATCCACCTCCACATTCCTTGGGGCAGGAGCTGGGCCAGAGCCAACCACAACATACAATATAAATAGCATTGTGATGCATTGTATATCAACCTCTGCGGGGGCCTCTTATAAAAAGAAAAAGGTCAAATATCTATATAGAATTCTATTCTATTCTACTCTATTCTATTCTATTCTATCCAGTCCTCCAATCCATCCTACAAAAGCAACATTGCCCTCCACTCCCTTCGCCTTTTGCCCAGCGGCCAGCCTGGCACTCTTCTTTTTCCTCCCCATTGCACCCCAGGCAAACTAGTGCTGGTCTTCCTCCTCTACCTCCGGCACACACCGGGCCTGGCTAAGAGGGTGGTGGGTCTCTGAGGAGGAAGTAGCCTCTCCTTCCATCTGTGCTCCCCTCGGTTGTTTCCCCCCCTCCCAGCTTCACAGCCGCCTGAGACTCACGCAGGAATGAAAGAATCGCAAGTAGGAGCAGTGCGGGGAAGCAGGCTGTGGGCGCCACGCCCTGCCGGGAGCCACCATTGCCCTAAGCCGCCGCTGCTGCCAATGCCACTGCCGCCAATGCCACTGCCATTTTCCTGCTTCCATCTCCTTTTCCTCCCATTGTTCCGCCCCCGCCCATGGTTGGAGAGGGGTGGGAAAGCTGAGAGGAACTACCGCATGCCTATTGAGCTGCGCCCCTGTCAATCACGCACACCTCCTGAATCTCAGGTCCCCCTTTCCCAAGGCTCGGCCTTTCGCTTCCCCTTTATGAAAAGCGGTTGGACATGCCAGCTGCCACTCCCTCTTTAGGGGAGTTGTTAAGAAAGCACGGCCTTAGGTGGTTTTTGTAGCATTCTCTAATTTCCCCACAGCACCCCTGACCATGTCTCATGGCACACTAGTGTGCCACGGCACACTGGTTGAAAAACACTGTTCTAGTCTACCCCCTGCTATTTTGTAATAGCAACTTCCATTGCTATTTTGTAATAGCAACTTCCAAATTTATTATCTACCTCAAAGCCTTTTCATTATTTCTAGTGTAGGAAAAAATCAAGCAATTGTAACATCTGAGGAAATATGGATTAAGATTATAGTTAAGGGTTTCTACAAACTACCCCCCAAAAATCATCTCTTGCTCAGTTCTTTTGCTTCATTCACATCCAAAACCCTTCTTTAAAACTACCTGGTGTTTTTCCAGACTCTTTTACATAAGCTAAACAAAAAAAATCATCACATCATAATTCAGACTTGGCTAAAGCATAATTTAACAAAGCTGGTTCAGAGTAAAAGCAATACAGTATTTCATATCCTGCTCTGAATGTCATAATGATGTCACATCATTAATCTGATAATTATATCACAAAGCAAAGACAAGAGCAAACAGCACTACTTATGCTTTGAAATTAATGCAATTAGTTAAATAATAAAACAAAACAGCATATTTATCAAAAGTGGGAAAGTCTAGAAAAAACTGACCTTTTAAGGTTGAGCTGATCTGGAGAACTTACTTTCTAGGCAGAGTAGATGAATATTCTTTGTTGAAATAATGTTATAGCCCAGCATTTAAACTAGAGTATTTTATTGATCAGAAAATGTGATATCTTACCAGCTAATTATCTTCAGCAGCAATTATACTGCAGCATACTTACTTAAGAATGGGGATTCAGAGGCAGGCTGTGCAAATATGAACTTGTCTTACTGAAGATCTTTAACCTTTCAAAAGATCTTTCAAAAATATTTTGAAAGAATTAAAATTCAAAGAATTCTACAAAGGATTTTAATTTAGTTACATACTGTCATTTTAAAGCATGATTAAAATATTCGAAGTTCAAATTCATTCTTGGACTGACTCTTAAAACTATCACATTTTTAAAAAATCTCACTGATGAACATTTGCTATTAAAGAAATATGGAATTACGAGCCATGTGAAAAGATAATAACTGGAGAAACTTGTTCATCTTGTCATTTGAGATTTTCGAACTTGCTTGGTTTTTAACATGCTGGTAGTTGAGAAGACTGTTTCTCTTATCCTGTCCTTCCCATGAATAGATTTTTGTTCAAGTTTCAAATACAATTCCTAATTGCTTGTAAAAAATACCAACACATTCCAGAGGTTTGGTTACTTTCATTCAGTGTGCAATTTGCTTTAAAAAGGGATAGGAAAGAAGTTTGACACTGACTTAAAACAGTAAATTACATATAAACAGTAAAACTTGCTTTAAAACTTGTCAGCAAGAAAATACTCATTTAAGGCAATACTGAAAAGCTTTGCTCACACAATATGCTTCATCCACTCAAGGAAATTTCCTTAAACATAATTTTCACAATTAGATCACACCATTAAATCAGAAGCCATTATCTTGAAAATGCAGACTCGTCACTGGATTGTTCTTTGTGATCTGATTCTAACATGGACGTTTTCCTAGCCTATAATTTGGCTTGAAATGTGTTCAGGAGGAATAAAATATATATTTTTATTGTATTAAAATATATATTTTATGGGAGGGCACGGGTGGTGTCAGCCGGAGGTGGTATTTACCAGTCAGCAAACCAAGTCAAATTGCCTCTCTCAATTCATATATCAGGGGCATATATTGAATACTGCCCCTGGTGTTAACCCTGCAGGGCGATCCACATAGGAATCACAATCTAGCTGTCAATTCTGAAACAAACCTGGCTGAAGTCATCTTGTGATGCCACATAATTGCCACAAAGTCTGCGAGAGGGAAGGGAGGGGAGAAGTAGCCCAGCTAACAGTCAAAACAAAAAGCTTTTCTATGGGAACCAAGGTCATCATAACAGATGGCTGGTGAAGGAGGAAAAAGTCCTGCCATTGTCCATTGGGCATTGCACAATGTGACTGGTGACACCTGGAAGGGGGGAACTTTACTCTTTTAATTACTTTTAATTTTTCAGAATAAAAGATGCACCATTTTCCTCCCTAAGAGAGGCTGATAATTTGGGTGCCTCTTATACTCTGGATGTAGCTTTTTTCCCTAGCCTTAACTAGCTGCTAATGATCTTCCCAGCTCATACCTTGCAGGCTCTTTCATTGTTTTTCTCTGCAAAGAATGTTTTCCAAACCTCAAGTCTTTGCAGGGTTTTTTGATTGCTCTAACTTGCTCTGAATAAGTTTCTTTCCAGCCCTAACCAGGTGTTAATGATGTTCCCAGCTCTTACTGGCTTACAAATTCTTTCATTGTTATTCTCTGCGAAGAATGTTTTCCAAGCCCTAAGTCTTTGCAGAGTTTTTTCCCCCCCATTGGTCTAACTTGCTCCAAATATTTCTTTCCAGCCCTAACCAGCTACTAACAATGTCCCCAGCTCTTACTGGCTTGCAAGCTCTTTCATTATTACTCTCTGCGAATAATGTTTTTTTAAAGTCCTAACCAGGGGATAAAATAATGTGCTGGCTAAGGATGCTAGCCAAAGAATACCTGGTAAGCAGATACTTTTCCCTATTTGCCTCCCCAAAAACTAATGTGCATCTTATATTCTGGTGCATCTTATACTCTGAAAAATACGGTAGGTGAAAGTCACGGAAACTTTTAGAGTTGGTTTTTACTGGCTGTACTGATATGATGTATTTAATAAACATGTTCTTTGAGTAATCTCAGAACGCTGATACTAGCTCTATTTTTATTGTAAGTCCTTGGAGACGGGTGGCATACAAGTCTAAATAATAATAATAATAATAATAATAATAATAATAATAATAATAATACTACAAGCATAGACATGATGCTGTGGCACAGATGACCCACTGGAACTTGTGCCGGAACTACCATTTACCAGTGGCAAAGAACTGGTGGGATCATAAGCCCGAAAAAGTGGTCGAAAATGAGCAAGCAAAACTACTGTGGGACTTCCAACTTCAGACTGACCGAAACCTGAAGCATAACACACCAGACATTGTGATCGTGGAGAAAAAGAAAGTATGGATCATCGACATCACAATCCCAGGAGACAGCAGAGTTGAGGAGAAGCAGCTAGAGAAATTAGTGAAATACGAAGATCTAAAAATCGAGCTGCAACGACTCTGGCATAAGCCAGTGAAAGTGGTCCCAGTGGTACTTGGCACGCTGGGCGCAGTACCAAAGGATCTCAGCGGACATTTGAAAACCATCGGAATTGACAAAATCTCCATCTGTCAATTGCAAAAGGCCGCTTTACTGGGATCGGCAAACATAATTCGCCGCTACATCACGCAGTCCTAGGTGCTTGGGAAGCGCCCGACTGGTGATGAAATACGAAATCCAGCATAGTGATCTCGTTTGCTGTGTTGTACTGAAATAATAATAATAATAATAATAATAATAATAATAATAATAATACATTGGCAGAAACTTACTAGACTAGAAGTATTTCTCCTGTCAATTTCTTTACTCTCCAGAAAACTACAGGGGGTCTTTTAAAAAATGTTTTCCATGCCCTCCCTCCATCAAATACCTTTTACATAATATTTGTGTCTTTCTCTCCCTCCTGTCTCCCAAGGTCATTCCCAAATACTGTGCAGTTACAGAGACAAAGTAATAAAAGTTGGCCTTGCTCTGCTTCTTCTGAGTCCCATCATTTCAAACATTCAAGCAGGCCTTTAATTAATTCCTAAGTAGGTGAATTATGAGTCCACTGGGCCCATTTGATATTAATTGTTTATCTTTTATGCTCTGATTTACTGCTCTGAATATTCTGAAACTTACGTTGAAATGCAAGCATTCAAATCTGAATCGGCCAGACTTATTTTTCAGTTGCTACTTCCTTTTTCCAAGTGCAAATTAGATTTCAGGGAAAGATTGAAACCTCACCTGCAAACGAGTACGTTGGATTTTATTTTAAAAAGCAGAAGAGTATCTCTGGTTAATGTGTTTTCTTTTTACTCTAATCAGTGTTTTTTTTTACTTCTCCAGTCAGGACATCCAGACCTTGCGGCTTTCAGATAAGTACAATTTGCATGCTGTTACTTGAACTGAAATGAAAGCTGCAGGATTCATAGTGGGGTTACTGCAAAAACTATTTGGCCTGTTTTGCCTTGGAGCTGAGCCTCTTTGCTGACTTGCTTTTTTCCTTGGCTGGCCTAAAGCTGCTGTTCTCATGTACTGGTGAACCTCAGGCCACAGAGCTAAAATCTAACATCTAGCATGTAAGAGATCTAAAGAGGCTCAGGACAAACAATGACATCTGAGAAATACAATTACCCTGCACCATTGTTCCCTCTAATTTTTTGGGGGGGTGGGCGGAAAAGTATAGTGTCTGAGCGGCAGTCCCTTTGGGACTGGGCGCCACAGAAATAATTAATAAATAAATAAACAAACAAACAAACAAATAAATAAATAAACAAATAAAAAACCCACCCTGTTTTGCCTCAGAGAATTTCAAAATAAAATACTGTACTGTGTGTCTATAACAGTGAGCTCATAATAGGGCAACTCTATCAATATCAAAATGCCACTTAAATAGTTGAGCTAGTTTCAAAATAGATTTTTATTTTCTTTCTCTCTTCCTTACTCCCATTCTTTTTCTTTCTCTTTTCCTTCCTCTCTTTTTTCTATCTGTTTCTCTCTCTTCCTCTCTTCCTCTCTCTCTCCTTCCCTCTCACTCTTTCCCTCTCAGCTTCTGGGCAGGTTTGAAAAACTCTGAGTTGATGATGATTTTTAAGTGAGCGATTGCTCACTGCTCAGCTTAGAGGGAACTATGCCCTGCACTGGCTGCCATTGAATTTGTGATGCTCCTTCAATGTTTTACCTTACATGAGATAGACAAATATAAAGAGTGCAAGGTATGGGATTTAGCCACATGCCCCAAGTCTGTCAACAACAATACATATAAATGAGTGTGTGTGTGTATGTGTGTATACACGCCTTCTCTCTTTGTTCATGTGTGGAACATATCTCATGCAGATAATATCAAGTACTTTTTAAAGGATGCAATATCGTATACCTCGCAGTGCTGTAATTAGCACAGAACACTGACTCCAGTGAGATTTCCCCTCTGGTTTTTGTGCATGTAATAATTAAAGTGGCCTTTTGCATGTACCTGTTAATTATGGCACAGCCGGCCCAGGCCTCCGACACATGAAATCATAACTGAATAGGTCTGCAATGGTCCTGAGTTCCTTGTCTTCATTCTGCTCTGGAAGAAAATTTCACTTAGTAGTTATGTAAGAAACAGAAAGGTTTCCTAAACGAGTGTCTCCTTAGGAAAAGCCCTAGGAGTAGCAAAAATATCCACTGCATGTTGGACTCAAGGCTACATTTGTTTAAGACAAGTCAAGGCTAGCGGTTGGAGAATCAGACAATCAAGGCAAACAGAGAAAGCAGTATGTGCTGTTCAGATTGCCTACCATGCTTTTAAATACACCCCAAATTCGCCAAAAAGGCTTCAAGAGTTGTTAAGCTAATCCTATGTAGCTTCTGTTCCGGCAATCTCACACTACTAACCAGAGCTTAGAAAAATTTCTCCAGACCCATTCTTGAATACAGCTCCTCAGTCTGGGACCCACACTGCATCTTGGACATAAACACCCTAGAAAATGTCCAAAGATACTTTACCATAGAGCCCTTCACTCCTCCACTCGCAACAGAATACCTGAGAAACTAGACTTACAATCCTGGGTCTAGAAAGCTTAGAACTACGTCGCCTAAAACATGATCTAAGCATAGCTCATAAAATCATATGCTACAACGTCCTTCACATCAACAACTACTTCAGCTTCAACCTCAACAACACACGAGCTGCTGTTTCCTGATGCTTTACGTAGCGTGATTTAAATATTTCTTCCTCTACAGTGTAATAATAATATTTTCATTTCGAAGCTATTTTCTCAAATCATTACTCAAAAAGATATTGCTTGCTAATTCAGTTCCAAACCACATTTTTCGTTATTGCAAATTTAAGTAATACAAGTAAGACTTGCAGATACTTATTAATACCAAGGCAGCTGATATACCCACAAAAACCTCAGTGTGCCCCTTTCCAGCATCAGCATTGATTTCAGCATGAAACCTCACAAGACTGGCATGTTTGGATCAGAATTGAATCAATTGTCTTTCCTTTATCTCATATATCATATATATTTTCTTCCTTTCATATATCTTCTCTATTTTTATATATTATCTTTATATATATTACTTCATGTCTATTCTCTTCCATATGTATTGTGTATTGGACAAATGAATAAATAAATAATAAATAATCCGATTGTGAAATTGTGTCTAAGAATTTCAATATAGCATAAGCTTTCTGGATGAAGATGTGAGATTTATCATAGATCCCAAAATTATGAAGGATTCCTATGAGTTTTAGGGACAGATAAGAGGCTAAATCTTGGTCCGAGATCCTACCAATGAGTTAATAAACATGATCTGAGTACCTTTATACTAATCTTCCCTTGTTCCCCCTAAGCCAGTGATGGCAAACTTTTTTTTCCTTTGGCTGCCAAAAGGGTGTATGCGCATGCTATCATGTGTGCATGAGTGCCCACACCCATAATTCAATGCCTGGGGAGGGCAAAAACAGCTTCCCCCGCCCCCCGGAGGCCCTCTGGAGGCTGGAAACAGCCTATTTCCCAACTTCTGCTGGGTCCAGTGGGCTTGTGTTTCACCCTTCTCAGGCTCCAAAAGCTTCCCTGGAGCTTGGGAGGGTAAAAATGCCTTCCCCCCCCCCATCTAGAGATTCTCTGGAAGCCAAAAACACCTTCCCAGAACTTCTGTGTGAGCCAAAAATCAGCTGGGCAGCACACATATGCAGTCACGAAACACAACGATCAGATAATCCTCCACAATGGCCAAACCCACAGGCTGCTATTTATAGCAGCCTCACTAATTACCACAGCCCCACCCAACCACAGGTGGCCTCATTTTCTTTGATAATAATCTCTCAGTTGTTGTTGCCTATGCATCGCTCTCCGCATGCATGGCTATATCATTAACTCTTGTTCTGAATCCAAGGAGGAGCTAGATAATTGATCTCCTTCTGAGCTGTCTGTCACACTCTCCTCCTCCCTGTCACTCATGTCTTCTTGGTCAGAGGAGCAGAGGTCAGCAGATTCCACCAGGGGCAAAACAGACCTGCAGCATGTGGATGTCTCCCCCACATCCACAGTCCTTGGGGCAGGAGCTGGGCCAGAGCTAACCACAACAGTTTGTTTGTTTATTATTACAGTTGGAAGGGACCTTGTAGTTCATCTAGTCTAACCCCCTGCTTGAGCAAGAGTCCTTACACTATTTCAGACAAATGTCTGTCCAATCTCCTCTTGAAAGTCTCAAGAGCTCTCATAACCTCCACAGGCAAGCTGTTCCACTGGTTGATTGCTCTCACCATCAGAAAGTTTCTCCTTATTTCCAGGTTGAATCTCTCCTTGGTCAGCTTCCATCCGTTGTTCCTTGTCTGGCTTTCTGGTGCTTTGGAAAACAGTCTGACCCCCTCCTCTCTGTGGCAGCCCTCTGCTATTATGTCTCCCCTGGTCCTTCTCTTCACTAGCCTATCAATGCCCAGTTCCTGCAACCTCTCTTCATATGTTTTAGTTTCCAGTCCAATTTTGAAGGACTTTTGAGTTTTATTGCACAATGGCACAAAGCCGTCAGTAGGTCAAATGAATGTTCTCCCCATTTAGCCCATAATGCCAGTACCAAGGCTTGCAATTATGAATAATTTCAATATACCTCTTTAGCAATTTTTTCTGCCGGGCTCTCGGCAGGAGCCCTCAATTAAATGCAAAGGTAGAAAAAGCAGACACACACACATGTGAAAAGTCAAGAACACTGTCTTTATCCAAAGAAAAATAGAAGCAAAACACCCTTTTGGTAGTCAAAGGGCTCCCCTTCAAAGCAAACAGACTTGAATGTGGTGAAAAAACAAGAAACAAACACAAAGCAATTAACAAGTAGCTGTGAAGACGTCACAACTACTCTCCTTCAAACGTTTTCTAACTCACACATTTGACTATGGTTTAAGTTCAGAGTCCTGATAGCAAAGCACAGAGAGTCCTTGGAGAATCCGGAGAGTAAAGCCACTTCCACTGTCACTAACAGAAAAACTTCCACACTTCTGCAGCCAAAACACTGCCAATTTAACGGCAGCTCCAATCAGTTGAACCACACCCCACCACAGGTGAAACTCCCTTATCTCCTGAAGTATTTCCGCAGCTTCTTCCTAGTCTTTGCCCTGCGACTGCGTACATCAATTAATGCTTCTTCATCAGAGTCCAGCAAAGATAAGGAGGAGGATGAATTGCTTCCTAATGGGCTGCCTGCCATGACCCCCTCTGAGGGTCCCATTTCACAGTCACTCCCTGCTTCCGTCGCTGCTTCGCTGTCCAAAGCAGTCACCAGTAAAACAGGCCTCTGACACTGGGAGGATTCACCCACATCCACCCCCACAGTCCTTGGGGCAGGAGCTGGCCCAGAGCCAACCACAACAGGCAATAATCTGGGAAGAGAAATTGCTATATTGAGGCAAAAAATACAGCTTTGGGAAGGGCAACACATGTCTTATGCTTGAGCAGGAATTCTATTCTCTCACTAGAGGAGCTTTGGAGTTTGTCCCACCTACCACCTCCTGGGATACAATTCCAGCAGTGTGTTGTCAGAAAGAACTCAGTGGGTGCCAAACAGATTTATCATCCTTAGAAATTTGGAAGACCACAAAGGTTTCCAACCACGATGTGGACAGAAGCTCAGATAGAGGGAACATCTATTTATTCTGTTTTACTTCTTGTGAGCAGAAGAGACATATACTTTGTCCTGGACATGATCGAATATGACAAGGCATATATGTCCAATACGTGAACATTGATTAAAGTGATAGTTATCTGGGCTCAGAAAGGGCAAGTACTGATTGACTGATGATATCTAGAAGCTTTAGATTCAGAAACGTATGAACATACCCATGCTAATAGACATTAAAAAAACAAGCCTGAAAATACTCAAAGCAGTTTGGATCAGTCATGGGGACATTTTAAATAGGATTCAAATGGGCTGGGAGATATAAAGGCCATCTGTTTGGAAGAAGCCTTGACTTGGCTGTCTGCCTTTCTGCAAGCAATTTCCAACCATAGCCACATTTCTATTGAGTTGTATCTTTTGCTACACATCAATGTACTACTAAAACTCTGTAACCTTTAACTGAGTGAAACAGTGCGTTACAGAGCAGCACCAAATGACCTCAAAAAGCATCCATACTCCAGGAGTCACGACTCCCATGGAATTAAAATTTGGCAAATTTGTGGTCCCTTCAGTGCTGCAGGGTTGCCAGACTGCTGCTTGGAGCTTCAGTAGACCAATCCTATTCTACCCTGTTGGAGGTCAGGTAGACACATCATTGGCTACTGAAGGTCAGTCAGATGTAGTCAACCAGCAAGAAGTCAGATGTTGCTCTTGTTCCCGTTGCCCTTGGTCAATGCATTTTTCTGTTTAGATAAGTGTTGTATCCTGAAATGGCTACCTTGTATTTCCTGTAAATAGTTTGTTCCGCTTTCCAGCGCTGTCTGAGCCGAAGCAGGAAGTCGCTCCTGATTGGCTCAGACGCGGCTGGCTCTTGCTTTGGCGGGAGCCGCAAATGTATAAAAGAAGCGGCTTTACCAAGCAGAGTCAGTCGGTACTCGCTGAATTGTCACTTTGCCTTGCTGAGCTGTCACTTGTTCTCTGAGCTGAATAAAAGTACCGATTTGCTTGAACCCTGTCTCTGGGTCTACTTCACTGGCGACGAATGGACGGAAGAAACATCGCGTGCAACATGAACAAAGTCCAGATCGGCCAGGCTCCGGAACTCTTCGATCCCGAAAAAACGTCCTGGGACGAATACATGGCCACCTTCGAGATCTTCCTCGAGGCGGCAGGGATACAGGACGCCGAAGCCGATCGCAGACGGGCTATCTTTCTAAATTACTGCGGCCCAGAAATCCGTGGCCTTGCCCAGACTCTCACCGACCCGCAGCCAGCAAGAACCGTAGCTTGGGACGTCCTACAGGAAAAGCTAGCGAGCCATTTCAAACCGACCAAACCAGCCATGGTTTTTCGGCATCAGTTTTCCATGATGGCTCAGAAGGAAACTGAATCAATCAACCAGTTTACAACGCGACTTCGGACGGTACTTGCTCAATGCAAGTTTAAAGACCCGGAAGCTCGCCTCACCGATGCCCTGGTTTTCGGCATGAGAAGCGCCACAGTGAGAAACAAACTCCTCACCGAAGAAGAGCCGACTCTACAAACCGTGATTAAACTAGCACAAACCGCAGAAGCCGCCGACGCAGCAGCTAGAGAATTAAAAGAACACGGAAGGCGAGAACTCATTGCCAAGATTGACTCCGCGTCTCCCCGCGCCGTGGAATCAGACGACCCCAGCCAACCAGCTCACAACGGGGACAACTGCTTCCTGGTACAAGACCAGCCGAGACACCACAGAGCTACTCACCCAGCCCCCTGCGCGGGCTGCTGGGGAAACCACCAGCGCCATCGATGCCCTTTCCGAGACGCCACATGCCGCCGCTGCAACCGTCGAGGCCACATCGCCATCGCATGCAGAGCAACGGCACCAGAAGAGACATTCGCCACGCCGCAATACCAACGACCACAAAACCAGACCCCCCAACCGCGAGAAAATAGACCGTTCCGCAATTCGGGTCAAAGGAACTACTCAACCGCTAACCGCGACTACTATAGAGGTAACACTCAATTTTCCGTGAATAACACGGCAACAAAAAAAGGGGCCAAAATTGTTATCTCACTGTTACTAAATAACCAACCTTGCTCAATGGAGCTTGATACTGGGTCTAGATATACCATTATGCCTTGGGAGAAGTTTAAACTGTATATGCCTAATATGTCTAAATCTGATCTAAAACAAACCTCTTTAGTGATCAGAGATTTTCAAGGGGGGGTAATCTCGGTCCTGGGAACAGCAAATGTACCTATTGTATTCAAGAATGTCAAATGTACCCTACCCATGCTTATTGTAACGGGGGCTAAGCACTCTCTATTGGGGTTGGCTTGGATGGAACCTTTGGGGATTGAAATTTCGGGTGTGTGTAATGTAAACTGTGATAATATGCCTAACTTTGTGCAATAGTTCCCTGAAGTGTTCAGCCCCACCTTAGGATCGTATAAGGGGCCCCCTATATCATTTTCTATTGACCCCAAGGTCCCACCAGTCAGGCTAAAACCTCGCAGGGTCCCCCTTCCGCTTCTCCCCAAACTAGACCTGCAGCTTGATAAACTTATAAGCCAAGGTATTTTGGTCCCTGTGGAACAAGGGCCATGGGAAACTCCCATAGTTACGCCTCTGAAGCCAGATGGTTCTTTAAGGGTTTGCGCTGACTACAAATCTACCCTCAATAAGGCCCTCCAACACCACCCCTACCCCATCCCGGTTGTACAACAACTCCTACACTCCCTGGGGGAAGGAAAAAGGTTTGCAAAGATCGACCTCGCGCAAGCTTACCAGCAACTCCCGGTCGATGAACAAACAGCAAACGCACAAACAATTGTAACGCACAGGGGGGCTTTCAAATGCACGAGGTTACAGTTTGGGGTAAGCATAGCCCCAGGAATATTCCAGAGCATTATGGAACGCCTATTGTCAGGGGTAAATGGGGCCATTCCATATTTTGATGACATCTTAATTGCAGGGGAAAACCAGGAACAAGTAAACAAAAGAATAAGGGAAGTACTTAAGAGGTTACAGGACAAAGGCTTAAGAATCAAGCCTGACAAATGTGTCTGGGGAACCAACAGTATAGAATTCCTAGGATATAAAGTAGACAAAGAAGGTATCCACCCCACAACAGAGAAGCTGAGAGCCATTAGGGAAGCCCCAGAGCCACGAGATAAGAATGAGCTGCAGGCATTTTTAGGCCTCCTTAATTTTTATTCCGTTTTTTTAAAACAGAAGGCAACAGTAGCAGAGCCTCTACATCGTTTACTCCAGAAGGAAGCCCGCTGGACCTGGGGGGAAACTGAACGTGAAGCTTTTTTCCAAATAAAGCAATTATTAACTTCTAAAAGTGTAGTAGTCCAATATAGTGCTTCACTACCCATTAGGCTCACGTGCGACGCTTCACCGTACGGCATAGGAGGAGTCCTAGCTCACGTTCTGCCTAATAAGACAGAGGCCCCAATAGCATTTTTCTCAAGAACCATGACCAGCACAGAGAGGAATTATAGCCAGTTAGACAAGGAGGCTCTAGCTTTAGTGGCAGGGGTAAAGAAATTTCACAATTACATTTTTGGAAGAAGTTTTGAATTAGTCACTGACCACAAGCCTTTACTAGGTCTGCTAGCCCCCAACAAGCCCACTCTGCCTTTTATGTCTCCAAGACTGATCAGATGGGCTCTTTTCCTCTCAGGGTACCAGTATGATCTTACCCACAAGGGGGGGAAGGAAATCAATCACGCAGACGGCCTCAGCAGGTGCCCCATAACAGACTTAGTGGAGGACCCTGCTCCTTCCACAGATGTACTAATGATAGAACTCGAGGATAACCCACTAACCACGGCCAAAGAGGTAGCTGCACACACGCAGCAAGATCAAATCCTTAAACAAGTGGTAAACTGTGTACTTAAGGGATGGCAAAATGATGCTGTGAAACTTGAATTGTGTGACTTCAAAACCAAAAGACTTGAGTTATCTTATGTAAAGGGTTGTCTGCTGTGGGGAGATAGAGTGATCATCCCCAAAAGCCTAAGGGAAAAGGTACTCAAAATGTTACATGTGGGCCATCCTGGGATTGTCAGGATGAAGAGCCTAGCAAGAGGGCATTTATGGTGGCCAGGTCTGGATGCTGATATTGAGAGCTGGGTTTCGAAGTGTGAACCATGCCAAGAGTCACGGCCTAATCCCCCCAAAACAACTCCGGCTGAGTGGGAGCAGCCTACTGGTCCTTGGTCAAGAGTCCACATTGATTTTGCTGGTCCAGTGGGGTCCCAATATTTCTTAATAGTGGTTGATGCGTTCTCCAAATGGGTGGAAATAATAGCAATGAACAACATAACCACAAGTGCCACCATCAAGGTATTGAGTAGACTGTTTGCCTCCCATGGTTGCCCAGATATCTTAGTGTCTGACAATGGGCCACAGCTAACAGCCAGGCAATTCGAATTGTTCCTAGATGGCCTAGGGGTCAGGCATGCCCTCATCTCGCCTTACTCGCCTTGGGCTAATGGATTGGCAGAACGTTACGTTCATGTGGCAAAGGAGGCATTGCGCAGGTCAGGCCCTGGGGATGTACAACAAAACTTGGACCAATTCTTACTCACCCAACACATCACCCCTAACTCGCACACACATGTAAGCCCTGCAGAGTTATTAATGGGAAGGAAATTAAGGTCACCACTAGACAGGTTGAACCCAAGGTTCTGTATTAATAATAATCAAATGTGTGTAAAACCTGAAAGAGAAATGTATTTGGGACAAAATGTATATGTAAAAAGTTTTGATGGAAATGTAAACTGGATGAAAGGAATTGTTGTTAAGCAAAATGCACCAAAAACTTATATTGTAAAACTAGAGGATGGTCGTTTGTGGAAACGACACATAGACCACATTCGGAAGCGAACAGAAAACCAATTGCCACAAACCGCTGACATGGACTCTCCCCCTTCAACAGACTTTAACACACTGCCCGAGTTAAGAAACACGCAAAGAGACTTATCGGGCCAGGGGGAGCCATCCAGCGACGCCGAGCCATCCTCATCCTCCGAAGCCTTCGTTGGGCCCGCCAGGCCAAGTCCGCCGCGCCGGGATAACAGCGGCGAGCCATCCTCCACAGTCGGTGTCGAAGGAGAAATTGAACTGCGCAGGTCAGAGCGAGCTCCACGGAGGCCCCACCGATTGGACGACTTTGTCACATGGCTTTCATGATGGATGTGTCCAACTATGAGGGGAGGGGTGTTGTATCCTGAAATGGCTACCTTGTATTTCCTGTAAATAGTTTGTTCCGCTTTCCAGCGCTGTCTGAGCCGAAGCAGGAAGTCGCTCCTGATTGGCTCAGACGCGGCTGGCTCTTGCTTTGGCGGGAGCCGCAAATGTATAAAAGAAGCGGCTTTTCCAAGCAGAGTCAGTCGGTACTCGCTGAATTGTCACTTTGCCTTGCTGAGCTGTCACTTGTTCTCTGAGCTGAATAAAAGTACCGATTTGCTTGAACCCTGTCTCTGGGTCTACTTCAATAAGGAAAATGTCTCTGAAATTATAACCCAACAGATCATGGGTTGTCTAGTTATAATATAAATAAAGCAATCACTTTGAATACTTTGATATATTTCGTATCCTACGAAAATAGACTAACAATCCTGGGTCTTGAAAGCCTAGAACTATGGCACCTAAAACACGATTTAAGTATTGCCCACAAGATCATATGCTGCAACGTCCTACCAGTCAATGACTACTTCAGCTTCAACCGCAACAACACAAGAGAACGCAACAGATTCAAACTTAATACGAACCGCTCCAAACTTGACTAAAAAATATGACTTTAACAATCGAGTTGTCGAACTCATTACCGGACTCAATAGTGTCAACCCCTAACCCCCAACATTTCTCCCTTAGACTATCCACGATTGACCTCTCCAGGTTCCTAAGAGGCCAGTAAGGGGCATACATAAGTGCACTAGTGTGCCTTTCGTCCCCTGTCCAATTGTCTTTCCTTTATCTCATATATCATATATATTTTCTTCCTTTCATATATCTTCTCTTCTATTTTCACTTTTATCCTTATATATATTACTTCATGTTTATTTTCTTCCTATGTATTTGTGTATTGGACAAATAAATAAATAAATAAATTTTGCCAAAGAACGAATGCAAAGACTTAACAAAATAATAGTAATGTTTCTTGATAGCTGGAAATCTCTCCCTGATTTTTGAATCTTCAGATTTATGAAGGAATCAATCTCTATATAGTGGAGGAAGGCATGGAAATATTGATGGAACAGATGTTGCAGTTTAATGGGAACAAGGAGGAGAGAGGACACATTGCTGGAGTTTGCTAGTATAGGCATGTGCCTGACCATCCTGCAGGATGGCTGCTGCCTAGTTTGGCAGATCTGTTTGCTTCTGATAAATTCTGCTTGATTATTTTGTAAATGAAACAAATATTACAAATACACCAAAAGTCGCCAGTACATCCAGAGGATAATCAATCCTACAGCAGAATGAAGGATGCTTGAAAGTACATTTCAAAGACTAAACATGTAGACTGGAAGACAGTTATCTTTCAGATTTCACACTTTATCTAAATTTTCTAGTGAAATTCTTAGTCAGAAAACAGGAATTTATATTAAAATAATATTTGGAGCATAGCAGAATATCGGAAATGTATACTTTGAAAGAAAACTCTTGCATAATTTGTTTTTTAAAAAATTAGGCGTTCTTTTTGTGAAGATTTTAAAAATTAATTTAGGAATAGAATAGAATAGAATAACAGAGTTGGAAGGGACCTTGGGGGTTTTCTAATAAAGCCCCCTGCTTATGCATGAAGCTCTACACCACCTCAGATAAATGGTTATCCAACATCTTCTAAAAAAACTTCCAGTGTTAAAGCATTAACAGCTTCTGGAGGCAAGCTGTTCCAGGAATTAATTGTTCTAACTGTCAGGAAATTTCTCCTTAGTTCTAAGTTGCTTCTCTCCTTGATTAGTTTCCACCCATTGTTGCTTGTTCTTCTCTCAGATGCTTTTGAGAATAGTTTAAATGCTTCTTCTTTGAGGCAACCCCTGAGATATTGGAGCACTGAAATAGGAGAGAGGAGTGAATACCAAGAAGAAGGGGATTGGTCTTTCCAACTCTCAATTGTACTCTCTGACTACTCATTATTCAATAAAGTCAGGAGCCCAGAAAAGTATCGGCATTCAAGTTGGTTGGCCATCACACAGAGGATGAAGCATTCCTCCCCATCTTGCTTTCTGGTGGCTAGCTTCAAAGTCACTTGAGGACCTAATTATTATATGTTATTTATTTTATTTATTATTTATTTATTATTTAGATTTGTATGCCGCCCCTCTCCGCAGACTCCAACCTGGGCTTTATCTGTTAAGAGTATCTGCATCTAGATATGATATGATTATATCACATCATATCATATTAATTATTTTATATTATTACATTACATTATATTACATTACATTACATTACACTACACTACACTACACTACATTACATTACATTACATTACATTACATTACATTACATTACATTACAATATACAATTCAGGCTTATATTACATTTTTATCACACTGTCAAAATTATTTTTGGATTTTCTTTCTTTCTTTCTTTCTTTCTTTTTTGGTCTTGAGCCAATTGTATTCCTGGCACAAAGTTCTTGTTTGGACATTCACTGGAGGTTGAACTACATCATTCCTAATTCAAAGAAGGAAAGTGCAACACGAATACAGGACTCCGAAAATATTAGGTTTTATATAGAAATAGAATGAAGTCATGGAAAATGTTCCTGTTGAAAGGGAAGTAGGGTTTTGCGGAAGAAGTATTGATGGGGAAATGCAAGCTTTCTTTCTCCTAACTGATGGTTGTCTGTTTATAGTCTATTCACGATAGACAATACAAAAGTGAACAATGTAGCTTTCAAGGGGGTTCACACACCACATTAAACCACGATGTGACTTGTTTTGTTTAGACTTGGGATATTAGGTGAGTGCTATAAATTAATAAACATTGCTGTATTGCAACTACAAGTTACTTAAATCCTATAACACGTGCACCTCCCAATCTGTATTTATTCTAGGCCGCCATTTAATGGTAGCCATGCAAATTTTCACATTTAAAAAGAGAATGAATCCCAAGACCTACATTTCCAAAACTCCCATGGGGAACTAGGTTGAGAAACATCTGCTGGGACTAGTTGGGTCTTAGATATATCTCAACTTCTAGATGCGGATACTCTTAACAGATAAAGCCCAGGTTGGAAACTGAAAAATTACAGAGCTTTCTAGTCTTTCCTTGTCAATACCACAATAATATCCACGAGGAACAAAGTAGAGTGTTTCTTGGTTTAGTCTGAATTCAGTTAATGTATGCCTAAATCGGGCCCCAAGAGATTATTAATTGCACTATTTGTCCAACAAATGCATCTAACTGCTCATAATTATTTGTCTTGTACATTTCATTTTGCATTCCTAAGATTGGATAGAACCAAATATTTCAGAGAGTATCCCAAGTTTCAACTGGATGTATCTAGTTCTCTATGGCCTAGCTTGAGGCCCTGAACCTTCAAGGGCAAACATTCAATTTCCATTTAAATTGAGAAACAGTTTTGGCACATCCAGTGTATAAGAAAAGGCAAAGCGAAGAACCATTGAGGATTTCATAAGGAGAGTATTGCCATAACTACCTTTGTTGTATCTACAAATAAATCCTGCTACCCTTTAAGGGCACCTTGCATTGGTCACACAATATTCTTACTACAATCAAAATCTGTTTTGCCCAATGTTTTTCATATATTAGCAAGCCTGGAACTTGCTGCCAATCAATGCTTACTATCTCTCCATCTAACTTGCCAGCTATTACCTCACCCCACAGAGAATTGCCAAATAGCCTTCACCGAAAGAAAAGCATACTATACTACCCATACATTTTATCACAATTTTATGATATAATTTGTGTACATTTGCCTGATAGTTTTTCACATCTTTCCTCCTAGCGGACTGTGCAAGAAAATTATTCATAAATGGATTGAAAGGTCCCTAAAAAGCTTTCCTCTCTCTATGGTGCCCATATTGAGGGAATGTGTTTCATAAGACCAAATTCAGGGCTTTAGCTGCCCTCAGAACTGCAGGACAAATGACTCTTAGAGAGAATCAGCCCTCAGGGAATACCAATTCAGCAATTATTTCCTGAAAATGCCCCTATTGTTCGGATGCACAGATGGGTTGGAGGCCTATATTTGTCTTGTACAGCACAGTTTCTCTCTCCCCCCCCCCACCTTCTTAAAAAGCCGGGTATGACTTGGAATTCTGCTGATAATGTAGGAAAAGAAGTCTCCTCCTCTGGGTTTTTGCCCTAAGCTCACTGGAATCATTCATTCTGAGGTGGACAACTTACAGTACATAAATGGGTCTCCCACAGCCTTTGGCGTATTAAGCTATAGCTCCTGGGAGCATCATCTATTTTCAGCTGATGAGTCTATTGCTAGGCTGTAGGCAGATACGTATCACAATATGTTAGCAGCGGTGTGGAAACAATGATTTGGAGCAGATTTTCTAGGTGAAAAGAGATGCTGGCTCCTTTTCCATTACTTTTCTGACCCAGTTATCCAAACACGACAAACCCTCTGACCTGAACTCAAAAGATTCCTTTACTAGGAATGCCGGTGTTGTATCCTGAAATGGCTACCTTGTAACTCTGTAAATAGTTTGTTCCTCTTTCCAGCGCTGTCTGAGCCCAAGCAGGAAGTCGCTCCTGATTGGCTCAGACGCGGCCGGCTCTAGCTTTGGCGGGAACCGCAAAAGTATAAAAGAAGCGGTTTCTCCAGGCAGAGTCAGTCGGTACTCGCTGAATTGTCACTTTACCTTGCTGAGCTGTCACTTGTTCTCTGAGCTGAATAAAAGTACCGATTGCTCAAAACCCTGTCTCTGGGTCTACTTCACTGGCGACGAACGAACGGAAGAACTTCGCGTGCAACATGGACAAAATCCAGATCGGCCAGGCTCCGGAACTCTTCGATCCCGAGAAAATGACATGGGACGAGTACATGGCCACCTTCGAGATCTTCCTCGAGGCGGCGGGAATGCAGGACGCCGGAGCCGATCGCAGACGGGCTATTTTTCTCAACTACTGCGGCGCAGAGATCCGTAGACTTGCCCAAACTCTCACCGAACCAGAACAAGCAAGAACCACAGCGTGGGACGTTCTTCAACAGAAACTAGCGAGCCATTTCAAACCAACCAGACCAGCCATGGTTTACCGGCATCAATTCCACATGATGGCTCAGAGAGAAACCGAGTCGATCAGCCAATTTACAACGCGGCTTCGAACGGTACTTGCTCAATGCAAGTTTAAAGACCCGGAAGCTCGCCTCACCGACGCCTTGGTTTTCGGCATGAAGAGCAACACAGTGAGGAATAAACTCCTCACCGAAGAAGAGCCGACTCTACAAACCGTAATTAAATTAGCGCAGACCGCGGAAGCAGCCGACGCAGCGGCAAGAGAATTAAAAGAGCACGGAAGGCGAGAAATCATTGCCAAAATCGACGCCGAGTCTCCCAGCGCCGTGGGAACAGACGACCTCAGCCAGCCAACTAGCAACGGGGACAACTGCCTCCTCCTGCAAGACCAGCCGAGACACCCTAGAGCTACTCACCCAGCCCCCTGCGCGGGCTGCCGGGGAAATCACCAGCGCCATCGATGCCCCTTCCGAGACGCTACTTGCCGCCGTTGCAACCGGAGAGGCCACATCGCCATCGCATGCAGGGCAACGGCACCGGAAGAAACCTTTGCCACACAACAATACCAGCGACCTCAAAACCAGCCCCCCCAATCACGAGAAAGGAGACCGTTCCGCAACTCGGGTCAGAGGAACTACTCAAGCGCTAACCGCGACTACAATAAAGGTAACTCTCAATTTTCCGTGAATAACACGGCAACCAAAAAGGGGGCTAAAATTGTTATCTCACTGTTACTAAATAACCAGCCTTGCTCAATGGAGCTGGATACGGGCTCGAGATATACCATCATGCCCTGGGAAAAATTTAAACTATATATGCCTAATGTGTCTAAGGCTGACCTAACTCAAACCTCTTTGGTTATCAGAGACTTCCAAGGGGGGGTAATCTCGGTCCTGGGAACAGCAAATGTACCTATTGCATTTAAGAATGTTAAATGTACCCTTCCCATGCTTATTGTGACGGGGGCCAAACACTCCCTGCTGGGTCTAGCGTGGATGGAACCGTTGGGGATCGAAATTTCGGGTGTGTGTAATGTAAACTGTGATAATATGCCTAACTTTGTGAAAGAGTTCCCTGAAGTGTTCAGCCCCACCTTGGGATTGTATAAGGGACCCCCTATATCTTTCTCTATTGACCCCAAGGTCCCACCGGTTAGACTGAAACCTCGCAGGGTCCCCCTTCCGCTTCTCCCCAAGCTAGACATGCAGCTGGACAAACTCATTAGTCAAGGTATTCTGGTCCCTGTGGAACAGGGGCCATGGGAAACTCCCATAGTGACACCCCTGAAGCCAGATGGCTCTTTAAGAGTTTGCGCTGATTACAAATCAACCCTGAATAAGGCACTCCAACACCACCCCTACCCCATCCCGGTTGTGCAACAACTCTTACACTCCCTGGGGGAGGGAAAAAGGTTCGCAAAGATCGACCTGGCGCAGGCTTACCAGCAACTTCCGGTCGATGAACAAACAGCAAACGCTCAAACGATTGTAACGCACAGGGGGGCTTTCAAATGCACGAGGTTACAGTTTGGGGTAAGCATAGCCCCAGGAATATTCCAGAGCATCATGGAACGCCTATTGTCAGGAGTAAATGGGGCAATTCCATATTTTGATGACATCTTAATTGCAGGGGAAAACCAGGAACAAGTGAACAAAAGAATAAGGGAAGTACTTAAGAGGCTACAGGACAAAGGGCTACGAATCAAGCCTGATAAATGTGTCTGGGGAACTAACAGTATTGAATTCCTTGGGTATAAAATAGATAAAGAAGGTATCCACCCCACAACAGAGAAGCTGAGAGCAATTAGAGAAGCCCCAGAGCCACGAGATAAGAATGAGTTGCAGGCATTTTTGGGCCTCCTTAATTTTTATTCCGTTTTTTTAAAGCAGAAGGCAACAGTAGCAGAGCCTCTCCATCGTTTACTCCAGAAGGAAGCCCGCTGGACATGGGGGAAAACTGAACGTGAAGCTTTTTCTCAAATAAAAAATTTATTAACTTCGAAAAGCGTAGTAGTCCAATATAGTGCCTCACTACCCATTAGGCTCACCTGCGACGCTTCGCCGTACGGCATAGGAGGAGTCTTAGCTCACGTTCTACCTAATAAGACAGAGGCCCCAATAGCATTTTTTTCAAGAACCATGACCAGCACAGAGAGGAATTATAGCCAGTTAGACAAGGAGGCTCTAGCATTAGTGGCAGGGGTGAAGAAGTTTCACAATTACATTTTTGGAAGAAGCTTTGAGCTAGTCACTGACCACAAACCCCTACTAGGCCTGCTAGCTCCCAACAAGCCCACTCCACCTTTTATGTCTCCAAGACTAATCAGATGGGCTCTTTTCCTCTCGGGGTATCAGTATGAGCTCACCCACAAGGGGGGGAAGGAAATCAATCATGCAGACGGCCTCAGCAGATGCCCCATAGCAGACTTAGTGGAAGACCCTGTTCCTTCAACAGATGTACTAATGATAGAACTCGAGGAAAACCCACTAACCACAGCAAAAGAGGTAGCTGCACACACGCAGCAAGATCAAATCCTTAAACAAGTGGTGAACTGTGTTCTAAAGGGATGGCAAAATGATATTGTTAAACCTGAATTGTGTGATTTTAAAAACAAAAGGCTTGAATTATCGTATGTAAAAGGTTGTTTGCTGTGGGGGGATAGAGTGATCATCCCCAAACGCCTAAGGGAAAAGGTACTCAAAATGTTACACGTGGGCCATCCTGGGATTGTCAGGATGAAGAGCCTAGCAAGGGGGCATTTATGGTGGCCAGGGCTAGATGCTGATATTGAAAGTTGGGTTTCAAAGTGTGACCCGTGCCAAGAGTCAAGGCCCAGTCCCCCCAAAACAACTCCGGCTGAGTGGGAACAGCCTGCTGGTCCTTGGTGTAGGATCCACATTGATTTTGCTGGCCCAGTGGGGTCTCAGTATTTTCTAATAGTGGTTGATGCCTTCTCCAAATGGTTGGAAATAATAGCAATGAACAACATAACCACAAGTGCCACTATCAAGGTATTGAGCAGACTGTTTGCATCCCATGGTTGCCCTGATCTCTTAGTGTCTGACAATGGGCCACAGCTAACAGCCAGGCAATTCGAATTATTCCTAGATAGCCTAGGGGTCAGGCATGCCCTCATCTCGCCTTACTCGCCCTGGGCTAACGGGTTGGCAGAACGTTACGTACGGGTGGCAAAGGAGGCATTGCACAGGTCAGGCCCTGGGGATGTGCAACAAAACTTGGACCAATTCCTACTAACCCAGCACATTACCCCTAACTCGCACACACATGTAAGTCCTGCAGAGTTATTGATGGGAAGGAAGTTGAGGTCACCATTAGACAGGTTAAATCCAAGGTTCTGTGTCAATAATAACCAAATGTGTATGAAACCAGAAAGAGAAATGTATTTGGGACAAAATGTATATGTAAAATGTTTTGATGGAAATGTGAACTGGATGAAGGGAATTATTGTTAAGCAAAATGCACCCAAGACTTATGTTGTTAAACTAGAGGATGGTCGTTTGTGGAAACGACACATAGACCACATTCGGAAACGAGCTGAAAATCAATTGCCACAACCCGCTGACATGGACTCTCCCCCTTCAACAGACTTTAGTACATTGCCCGAACTAAGAAACACGCAAAGAGACTTATCGGGCCAGGGGGAACCATCCAGCGACGCCGAGCCATCCTCGTCCTCCGAAGCCTCCGTTGGGCCTGCCAGGCCAAGTCCGCCGCACCGGGAGAACAGCGGCGAACCATCCTCCACAGTCAGTGGCGAAGGAGAAATTGAACTGCGCAGGTCAGCGCGAGAGCCTCGGAGGCCTCACCGATTGGACGACTTCGTCACATGGCTTTCTTGATGGATGAGTCCAACTATGAGGGGAGGGGTGTTGTATCCTGAAATGGCTACCTTGTAACTCTGTAAATAGTTTGTTCCTCTTTCCAGCGCTGTCTGAGCCCAAGCAGGAAGTCGCTCCTGATTGGCTCAGACGCGGCCGGCTCTAGCTTTGGCGGGAACCGCAAAAGTATAAAAGAAGCGGTTTCTCCAGGCAGAGTCAGTCGGTACTCGCTGAATTGTCACTTTACCTTGCTGAGCTGTCACTTGTTCTCTGAGCTGAATAAAAGTACCGATTGCTCAAAACCCTGTCTCTGGGTCTACTTCAGCCGGCAGCCCAGGCAAAAAGTTTCTCTTGCAAACTAACAAGTCTGTCCATGCAGAAGATAATGCCCCCTGCCTTTTATCTCCAGAGCTAGAGGGGGCCTCACTAGCAGTGGTGACCCTTCTTTCCTCAGGATCAGCCCATGGCTTTCCACTGCTCTCCTTTTCTCTGCCTTCTGTACAGCTGTGCATCAGGCACTGGACCCAGCTGTTCCTTCTCTTCTTCATCAACCACCTCCAGACCTGAGGACTGAGGACTCTCCAAGGAGGGATTGTCCAGGCTCCACCTCAGCTCTGCCAGCTCCATTCCCTCTTCGCCTCAGAGCTCTCAGGTTGCCTGGTTGCTGACCCTGGCTTCCACGCCTCCTCCTGCTTTGATTTGGCTACTGGAGGGGATGACAGGCCATAACAATCACTTCTGGGTGAACCATTCTGGTCCCAGGCTACTAATGATGGTAAAGAGGTACAATGGTACCTCTAGCTAAGAACACCTCTACTATGAACTTTTTTAGATAGGAACTGGGTGTTCCAGATTTTTTTGCCTCATTTCAAGAACCATTTTACAAACCTGAGCCTCTGAAACTATAACCGGAGAAGACACGGAGAAGCTTTTCTAGGCATCTCCTGGGAGAAAACAGGACCGGAAAAGGTGGGGAGAAGCCTCCATGGGGCCTCTCTAGGAATCTCCTGGGAGGAAACAGGGCCTCCATCCTCCCTGTGGTTTCCCCAATTGCACACATTATTTGCTTTTACATTGATTCCTATGTGATATGCTGACACCTTCAGTCAGCTAACACCTTCATTAAGATGTATTTATTGTACACTTGATCTGAGAATTTTAAGTTTTTGCTGAATAATCAATTCTTTTAATGCACTGATCAGTCCAATTTTTACAGCGTAGAGTACTAATCCTATAAAGTAGTGTGTTTAGGCAGCGTGAGTAGTATTATGAGATAAACCCAGGATCAAAAACACAGCACATAGAGCCTTTAGATAATTAATAGTAGTTTATATACAGCTAAATATATACAAACCTATACATGGTTAAATACCTTATCATACAGCAACTGATACACAGATTAGAGCAATGAGATTACACCATGAGAGAGAACATGAGGAGAAGGGACACACCCTCTAATGGCTTCCCTTATATAGGCAGCTTGTACATCTTTCAGTACCATTTTTTAATAACACTATCCATGGTAATTCTGAGGTTCATATCTAGCACTGTACGCTCTGACTTCACTAGTAGTAAATCTTTCAGGAGGTACACCTTTGTTACTCCTCTCTGATCTCCTAGGAAGTACTGTGCATGTCCCTGTGTTACTGTTTCAGGCCTCTCCTCTTCTATATCTATTTCATCTATGGTTTATCATAACTCTATCTTCCTCTACATCTTTATCTGATTTGGTCTCAGCTTCTGATAGGTTAGAACTCTGTATTGCATGAACATCTCCTGATTAGCGTGTACCTTGTTCCAGGTCTGCTCTGCAAAACTAGCAGACCTCGAGACTACAACTGTTTTAGTACCATCTGTAAATCTGTACCCCTTCTTTCCTGGCTTAAACCCCACAAATTAAAGCTTTCTGGCCTTTGTGTGATCTTTTCTCCTAGTAGCTTTTGGAACATGCACCCAGGCATAGTTAACAAATGTTCTTACATGGCCTAAATATGGTTTCCTACCATGCATTAGGAAATATGGAATTTCCTGTATTGCCTCACTTCATAATCTATTAACTAGGTTATGCTTTAACCTATGCTTTATTCATGCTTGCACCACAATGTTTTATTCATGTTTGCATCAGCAAACAAAGCATCTTTCATTGTGTGTAGCACACCATTTTGTTTTTTGTCTCTCAACCACACCATTTTCCGAAGGTGAATATGGGTTTTTTTTCTATGCCTTATGCCTAGACGGCTTAGCCACTGTTGAAACATCTCAGACATAAACTCTGTCCCCCTGTTTGTTTGAATCTGACATACATTACATCCATGCTGTCATTCTACCCATTTCCTGAACTGTTGCAATACCTCAGTCTTAATTTTCAGTAAATAACAATATCCATATCTTATATAATTATCAACTATGACTAATGCATATCTTGTAACTCCTAAAGAGGGTGACATTGGACCAATCAGATTGGTATGAATGAATTGTAATATCTTGTTTGTAGTTCTAGCACTTTTCTTACAGAATAGATTTTTGCTTTTGATTCTTTAAATATAAAACAATCCAAATATGTATTACATTTCTTTCATTTCAGCCCCTCGGCTATGTCCAGTATTTTCCTCATGTTGAAACTTGCATGCTCTAGTCCTCTATGTAACAGATGTATACAGTTGTCATGTGTAGAAACATTTTAAGTACATGTGCACATTTATGTTCTTGCATTCCTAGAACATACAGACAATCCCTTTTTAACACCTTGCGCACATACCTGCCCATTTTTCTTAATTGTATATAGTTTTCAAGCAAATATTATTTCATAACCCTGCCTGTCTAACATGGATATATTGTACTTCATAAATTATGCTTTAAAGCAGGTACATATAACACATTGCACAATGTAGCATTTATTTCTTTTATTTATTTCTTTTTATTATTTTATATCGACAAATATACAAACAACATTTAACATTTATACTTATCTGTTATACATAATAATTAATATTTAACAATTCTGTTTCCCCCACATTATATTTCCTTAATACTAATTCCTTTTCTTGTTTTATTTTTCCCCCTCTTATCCATTTATACAGTTTCTCCCACACTCTATAGTAATTCTTATTTTGTTCATCTTGTAATTAATACGTTAATTTACTTAATTTAGTGCAGTCTAACATTTTGTTGATCACCATCTCTTCATTTGGTATCTTTTCTTGTTTCCAATTTTGTGCAAATGCCAATCTTGCCGATACCTGTATTAGTATATGTGTTATTAAATAATAGTCTTCTTTGCTGTGTTGACCTCTGAGTATCCCCAATAAATACATTTTTGGTTTTGTTTCTAATTTATATTCCAATATTTCTTCCAACCAGCCCTGAATTCTAATCCAAATTTTTTTTGCTTCCGGGCATAACCACCAAATATCATAATATGTTCCTGTGGCATTTATTTCTGGTACACATTGCCTTCCCCCTTTACAGCAGAAAATACATGTGGATTATTAACAATATGTTGGCTTGCCCCCTATCTAACAACCACATATTCCTGTATGTTCAGTCGTCGATGTTGCTGGGGAAAATGACATTGGAGAACTGCTCCACGTTTATTGATTAATTCTGCTCCCTTGTCTCGCTGCCTCTCTGTTCCTCCTCTCAGGACAGCATCTCTGGAGATGTTCAGTAGAACCACATGTGTAGCATCTCTTCACAAAGTTAACTCTTTCAGCTGCTCTGCTGCCATCCTGGACTCTTGCAGATTCTAGTTTGTGCTGAATGCCCTCTCTTCCCTTTCCTGGTCTCCTCTCCAGCTGTTTCTGCTCCTCCTCCAACAACCAACCAGTCAAATATGACATCATTAAATCCTGTTCTTGCATGGACTCAAGACTATTCACAAGAATGTCCCATGAACTATCTAGGGAGCTAAGCACCACATACTTTGTGTGCTTCCCTATATTTCATTCCCTTTTCTTCCAACTCGAGCAATGTCAGTCTTATGTCCTACAGGTGTGTGGACACACACTCTCCCGGCTTCAGCTATGCCTTATACAGCATTCTAACCAGCAATACCTTATTGCCATTCTCTCAAACATATATGCTGCGTAACCTCTCCCAGCACTCTTTCACAGACTTCACATCTATTATCTGACTATCTTCCAAGGCAAGGATTATGCTGGCTAAAGCCTTTTCATTTTTCCTCCAACCCCCATCATTCATAACTGCTGGTGGATCAGAAACAATTGTCCACAACTCCTCCCTCCACAGGTACATCTCCATCTTCACATTCCAGGACAGTTAGTTAGTCTCATTCAGCCGAGACACCAGGAAATCTCCTCCCATTACACTGACCGAGGCCATGCTGCTTGCTGACCATGATTTTAAACCACTTAACTCTGGTGCAAGCTCGCACTGGGATTCTCATCTAGGCTTACTAGTCGCTGGTTACTCTGGCCTTCTCTCTGGACTGAGCCCATAACCTGTCGGAGCTTAGGCAGCAAGATTAGTATTATGAGATAAACCCAGGAGCAAAAACACAGCACACAGAGCCTTTAGATAATAGTGGTTAATTAATAGTGGGTTTTATACGGCTAGTTATTTATTTATTGTTTGATTAATTAATTCATTGTTATTAATTATTTATTAGTTTATTAATTGTTCTTGTATGCCGCCCAACTCCCGAAGGACTCTGGGTAGCATACAAACTTACACATGCTTAAATAGCTTATCATACAACTTCTGATACAAAGAGAAGAGCAATGAGATTACATGACAAGAGAAAATATAAGGAGAAGGGACACACCCTCTAATGGCTCCCCTTAAACAGACAGCTTCTTTCCCAGCTTCTTAAAATGGCAGTGACCCTGCTGCTTCACTCCCATTTCATCAGCTTCCGGTTCCCTCAATTTACAATCTCTCATCATTTTACAGCTATTAAATTTACTTACCTTGACACGGTGCTTGCCAAACCTTTCCCTTTGTTACCCCAAAGAAAACCAAAATCATTTGTCAGGAAGTCCTTTTCACTACTTATTAGAAAGTTTTTGTTTAAATGTATCTGTGGTGATTAGATAATGGGTGTTGCATGTTGTTACCCAAAAAAAGAGCCACTTTTACCCAATGTTGGGTAATTTATCCAGGTTTGGGAAGCACTGCTGTAAGGCTTGAAACAAACTGGCTCACATGTGTCTCTATTATCAAGTTATGTGGTTTGATGTTCAGTAGAAATGAAATGGCCTGAATTTTATTCCACAGGTAGATATGATGCTGAGTTACCTACAAAAAGTGGCAAGTGTTAACATTAAAATAAATGATGATGTTGGAAATCCTGGCTTTTCATTGGCCACAAGGGTTTGTGGCCAGTCTGCTTTTAACTAGATTTATACTGTATTAAAAATGATGCTTATGGCAAAATATCATTTACACAACAAGCCTATGCAGATCTCCTACTGGTAGGGTGAGTTTCTCTCTCTCTCTCTCTCTCTCTCTCTCTCTCCCTCTCTCCCTCTCTCTCCCTCCCTCCCTCCATCTCTCTCTCTCTCTCCCTCCCTCCCCTCTCTCTCTCCCTCCCCCCCCCCTCTCTCTCCCTATTATGAAAGAAAAGACAAAAGGCTTATTTGCTCACTCATCAGTAGGAATTCTGGTAAAGGTCATTCTGAAGGGGCAAGTTTGCAAAGGAGTTTGTAGACCTTTACAGTTGGTGGAACATTATATGTGACTAGGCTTCAAATACTTTGCCCAATAATTAACAGCAGATGGTTATCATGCAGAAGATCTCAACTTTTGTTCATTGTTATTCATGAGCACGGTGGGAAAATTCACCTTGCTTAAGACTTGGAGGAATCACTGCCAGCCAAGTTTGAGATTACGATATTAGATTTTCTAACACATAAGGGAGCTGATCTTTCATAATGAGGTGTATTTGACAGACACCTAAACTGAGAGATAAAGCAATCATGTGCAATATGACATCCTTATTTTTTCTCCTAGACTTTAAAAAAAATAATTACATACTTTTTAAATGAGAGATTTCCAAGATATTAAAGCAACTCATATTAAAGGAAAATGATAGGAAGCATATTTTAAATTGGATTGCTTATTTGTAACTGGACTATCATTAAGGGTTGTAGCTTATGATTCCTGACAAATCTATCTTTCTTTTATGTACACTGAGAGTATGTGCACCTAGACAAATTCCTTGTGTGTCCAATCACACTTGGCCAATAGAAAATTCTATTCTATTCCATTCCATTCCATTCTATTCTATTTTTTACATTTTAAAAACTAAAAACTATCAATGGATGCACAAAGAAAGCAAACAATAACCCCCACTCACATCCTTCCTTAAATTGGATTATGACCTACCGTAAGTGAGAAAAGAGGTATCAATCCAGCCAGAACTTCCCATCTTCAGTAGCTATCCTCTCCCTTCCCAAAGCGCTTCAAAAGTTCTCCCCAGGAACAGATATACTCTCCACTCTACCTTTGACTTAACAGGCAAAAGAAAATATCACTGGATTGAATTGTAGCATTGACTTATTTTATTTATTTATTTATTTTGTCAAACAACTATAGGGTGGTAATTTGTACAAATAAAGCATTAGATAAGTAATGATAAAAAGTAACAAAAGAAGACAATAGGACAGGGACGGTAGGCACAATGATGCGCTTATGCACACCCCTTACAGACCTCTTAGAAAAGAGGAGAGATCAATTGTAGATAGTCCAAGGTTAAAGGTTTTGGGGTTACGAGTAGAAATCACAGAGTCAGGTAAGTGCATTCCAGGTATTGATTACTCTGTTTCTAAAGTCATATTTTTTGCAGTCAAGTTTGGAGTGGTTGACATTTAGTTTAAATCGATTTCGTGCTCGTGTGTTGTTGCAGTTGAAGGTGAAGTAGTCGTTAACAGGTAGGATATTTTGGTATATGATGTTATGAACTATAATTAAGTCGGAACGGAGACGATGGAGTTGTAAGTTGTCTAATCCAAGAATTTCAAGTCTGGCAGAGTAAGAGGAGAGGAGTGTGTTGTGAGAAGAGGAGTGAACGACTCTTCTTGTGAAATATTTCTGGACTCTCTCAATTGTGTTGATGTCAGATATGCAATGTGGGTTTCATACAGGTGAACTGTATTCTAGGATTGGTCTGATAAATGTTTTGTAAGCTCTGGTCAGCAGTTCAAAATTACCAGAGAAGAAGCTGCCAAGGATTAGGTTAACAACTCTTAAAGTCTTTTTGGCAATGTTGTTGCAGTGGGCTCTAGGACTTAGGCCATTGGATATGAGTACTCCAAGGTCTTTGACAGATTGAGGGTTATCAATAAGTTCAATTCCTCCAAGTTTATATTTAGTATTCTGATTCTTTTTACCAATGTGTAAGACAGAGCATTTAGTGGTGGAGATTTGAAGTTGCCAGGTTTTAGACTATTCTGCTACGTGGTTTGTTCTAGGAGGACACTAGAGGGAGAGAAGAAAACTGCTTCAGTTTATGGGTCCATTCAAGAAGACTGCAGGGCAGACAATGCATTCAGCCACCTTTGTACAGAAAACCTTCCTGAGTAGGTTATCCAAATATTTTATTTCTCCATATCCACAGGATTCATTCCCGGAATCGTCCTTTCTGTCCTACATACTACATTAGAGCTGGCCTACAAACATTTATTTTTTCAACTTCCTTTGAGAGCTTTGAACAGAAGGCTCAAAGCAATATTTCTAGGGCAACTTGTTTGAACAACTCTATTTTACTAGAGCCTGTGAGCTCCTTGGAGAGAATTTCCTGATCAGGTTCCCATCTTCTTCCCAGGACTGTTTCCCTGTGATGTTTTATTATTCTTCCCTATCTTCCCTGCATGGAAGAATCTCTTATATGAAAATGATCCAAGAGGCAGAAAGTTCTCTCCAGTTTCCCTTTTATGATACTGTCTCTGTTGTGGTTAGCTTTGGCCCAGCTCCTGCCACAAGGAATGTGCAGGTGGATGTGGGGGAGACATCGACATGCCGCAGGCCTGTTTTGCTCCCAATGGAATCTGACAATGAAGCCTCCTCTGACCAAGGAAGCATGAGTGACAGGGAAGAGGGGAGTTTGGCAGACAGCCCGGGAGGAGATCAATTATCTGTATCATCCTTGGATTCTGAACAAGAATTAATGACACATCCACGCATGCATAGAATGATGCATAGGAGACAACAACTGAAGGATTATTACAAGAGAAAATGAGGCCACCTGTGGTTGGGTGGGGCTCCAGTAATTAGGGCTACTGCTATAAATAGCAGCATGTGGGTTTGGCCGTTGTGAAAGAGTATCTGATCGCAGTTCTTCAGGAATCGTGTGTTGCTGTTTTCTGGACTTTGTTTGTTGATTTTTCATGCCTTTGAAGCCAAAGCAGAGCAATGTGTATGTGTGTGTGTGTGTGTGTGTGTGTGTGTGTCTCACTTTGTTGGAAGAAGAAAGGGTGTGAAGTTTCTTCACAGCTGCAAGCTAAGTATTTAATGACCGCTTAAGGGAAATTGTACAGACTACCCGGTTGAGTGCTCTTTGCAATACAAAAAGGGTGCTTTGTTTCTTTTGAATTTTGTGATAAAGAACATTGTTTTGAATTTTCAAACATGTTTGTGTCTGAAATTTGTACCCTTGAATTTTCGGGAGGCTCCTACCAGAGAGCCCAGCAGAACAGTCTCCAGTATACAATTTTTAAAAAGCCAATAGAAGAGCTTAATAAGTATTCTATTTCAGACAATATCCCAGTTATGCAACACTTTCCCAGGGCAGAAAGATGACACTATGTTATCTTATTGAGACAACAGTTGAATCTACATTAATTCTCTGAGGCATATATAGGACAATAATCTGTCCCAGGAACAAATTATGATCTATTCTCAGTTAACTATTATGCTTTAAAATAATAATAATAATAATGACCCTGCTTTATTATTTGTATTTGTTGCTTGAGATTAAGAGCAACACAATCAGGAACTTATTTTTTACTTTCAATAAATGTAGACCTCCATGATGAGATAAATAAAAGAGTAAGACACTGAAGGAAGTAGCTGATCATCATTACCGGTATATACTATATACATCATAGTATCCAGCCACTGTATCCTCTGTCAAAATTATTTTTGTATGCCCTCATTTTTTCCAATCATTGGGGTTCTTCTTCATGAACTGTTGCCGTTACCTTATGAATCCAAAATAGAAACATAGAAACATAGAAGTCTGACGGCAGAAAAAGACCTCATGGTCCATCTAGTCTGCCCTTATATTATTTTCTGTATTTTATCTTAGGATGGATATATGTTTATCCCAGGCATGTTTAAATTCAGTTACTGTGGATTTATCTACCACGTCTGCTGGAAGTTTGTTCCAAGGATCTTCTACTCTTTCAGTAAAATAATATTTTCTCATGTTGCTTTTGATCTTTCCCCCAACTAACTTCAGATTGTGTCCCCTTGTTCTTGTGTTCACTTTCCTATTAAAAACACTTTCCTCCTGAACCTTATTTAACCCTTTAACATATTTAAATGTTTCGATCATGTCCCCCCTTTTCCTTCTGTCCTCCAGACTATACAGATTGAGTTCATTAAGTCTTTCCTGATACGTTTTATGCTTAAGACCTTCCACCATTCTTGTAGCCCGTCTTTGGACCCGTTCAATTTTGTCAATATCTTTTTGTAGGTGAGGTCTCCAGAACTGAACACAGTACTCCAAATGTGGTCTCACCAGCGCTCTATATAGCGGGATCATAATCTCCCTCTTCCTGCTTGTTATACCTCTAGCTATGCAGCCAAGCATCCTACTTGCTTTCCCTATCGCCTGACTGCACTGTTCATTTAAGCTTCACATTTATTTCATCCCACCCACAATCTGATTTTTTTAAATCCACTCTGAAATGATATGTTCTTGTAGAAGAACATTCTCAACTATTTCTCCAGCATCTACAGCTCAAAAGCTTCCATTTTGCTTAATTCTTTTCACTGATCCAACTATTAAGGCCATTTGTTACAATGGGAATGAAACCATTGATATTATATGTCTTTGGGTCAAGCCTCTTCAGGTTAATATTTCCCCCAGATCCAGATGGAATCAATATTTCTCATTCTTAATCACCCCAAAACAAATAATTGTAAGGAGCTGGCATGTGATCCACCCATCTGATTAAGCAACATTTAAAAGCAATGCTCTCAGTTGCTCTTTCTTTAAAATAATAATCAAATAACCCTCATACTTATGCTAATAAACAAACCTTGATTGTCAGCACTGCTCCTTCAAACATACCATAGAAGATGTGCTACACCAGAGACCTCAAGAGCCGGAAGGCTTATAAGACAGTCAAGAAAAGCTGAAGGGAGAAAACATCAACATGTTATTTGAAATGGTATTGATGGCAGCCCAGAAAAAGGAATAGCTTGTGGATTTTGACAGCTGGCAAGTTGCAGTGCCTTGAGACGATAGTTCCTGCTGGAATAAAAACAGTGGGGAAAAAGAAAAAATAATTCTTTTTTATTATTATTACATACTGCTCCAAAATAATAAAGGGAACACTTAAACAACAAATATAACTCCAAGTAAATCAAACTTCTGTGAAATCAAGCTGTCCACTTAGGAAGCAACACTGACTGACAGTCAATTTCACATGCTGTTGTGCACATTCAACTTTGTACAGAACAAAGTATTCAATGAGAATATTTCATTCCTTCAGCTCTAGGATGCGTTATTTGAGTGTTCCCTTTATTTTTTTGAGCAGTATATTTTGTCATGCAAAAGGCATCAGAACCCACAGAAGGGAAAGGGGTATGGGAAGCACCCCAGAAGCGACCCTCCTTGTAGTTTTATGGAGGGGATAAATACTTTCAAACTTGAAATATTCTGTTACTCTGATCTTACAACAAAAGCAGTGCTAATACTCATGGTTTATGTTTCTTGTCTAGACTTTCTTTTTTAATTATTTTTCTAGTATCATATATATGAATGTTATTATATCTTTACATACCCCCAATATGTACTTGACAAAACAAACAAATAAATATGTATAAGTTGTACTACTGTATTCTTAAAGTTTAAACTATTTTTTTTAAAGAAATAAGGGTCTTGAATCTTATTTCATCTGCAGCTCCCTTGGGAGTGATGAATTAGGGTAAGAACAGGTCTTCATTCAGTTGCATTGCTTGTATTAAAATTACCATAAATCCAGAACTCCTATGACAGGCTAGAATCTGGCAGTTAGATTATTTATTTGCTGCAGTGCAAAAGGTTGTCTCACTGCCATTCAACTATAATTAGCCTCAATTGGCCTTTAGTAATAACAAAACTTTCACTTTGCCATGCTGCTTCCAGAAAATGATTTATTGGGGAAGTAACATACAAATTGTCCTTGACTTACAACTAGAATTGGGACCGGAACATCTGTTGATAAGAATGGTGGTGATGAAGTGAGCCATGCCCAATTTTATGATTTATTTTTTACTTTTGCTTAGATTCTTAAGTGAATCGTACAGTTGTTAAGCAAATCTGCCTCTTTTGTTTCATTTATCTTGCTTGTTGGAAGCCAGCTGGGAAAGTTGCTGGGAAAGTCCTTGGAGAGGGGTGGCATAAAAATCCAACAAACAAATAAATAAATAAATAAACAAACAAACAAACAAACAAACAAACAAACAAACAAATAAACAAACAAACTAGATAGATAGATAGATACATACATACATACATACATACATACATACATACATAACAACAACAACAACATCCACTATATGTCCTAAATCTTCCTAAATTGCAAAAGAAGCATTTTCCACCTTGTGCTTCATTTCAAAGCTCTTCTCTGCAAGCACCATCCAATACTGTGGCAAAAATGTTTCTTTCTCTGGAAATCATTAGTCCCTGTCATTCATGACATTTTATTTTGCACTGAAATACTGGTGAAATTATTAATCTTTACCCAGTCCACTCCTGGGGAAATGGTGTACTGATCTTTCCTTTCCTCTTTCCTCTTCTTTCCTTTCCTTTCCTTCCCCTCCCCTCTCCTCCCTTCCCTTCTCTTTTCCTCTCCATTCTTCTTATTCTCTCCTTTCCTCTCCTCTCTTCTCTGTCCCCTTTCCCTCCCTCTCCCCCTTCCCTCCTCTCCCCCTCTCCTTTTCTGTTTGTTTCTGATGCAGGAAAACCCTAAGAGTTATCCAATCTCCAACAATTATTGTTTTAAAGCTTCACAAACAGGGGGTCTTCTTTGATTTCCAAAGTCACCAAATCTGGAAGGAAAAAAAACCCCCTCACTTTCTCTCACTTAAGGAAGGGTCATAGAAACATAGAAACATAGACGTCTGACGGCAGAAAAAGACCTCATGGTCCATCTAGTCTGCCCTTATACTATTTTCTGTATTTTATCTTAGGATTGATATATGTTTATCCCAGGCATGTTTAAATTCAGTTACTGTGGATTTATCTACCACGTCTGCTGGAAGTTTGTTCCAAGGATCTACTACTCTTTCAGTAAAATAATATTTTCTCATGTTGCTTTTGATCTTTCCCCCAACTAACTTCAGATTGTGTCCCCTTGTTCTTGTGTTCACTTTCCTATTAAAAACACTTCCCTCCTGGACCTTATTTAACCCTTTAACATATTTAAATGGAGAATGCAGCACATTCCTGACACCTGGTGGGAGGGTGAAAAGGAGCCACAAAGTATGGTGTTGCCTGGGCTCTGGACTATCCATCCATCCATCTGCTTCTGCATCTTGATGGGATGGAGCGAGTGGTGAAAAGCAGCTGCCTGCAGTTGGTGGTGGGAGGCGTTCTTTTCCCCATGGAGGGAGTGGAGGTGGAACAGCTCTTGGCTGAGAGGCATGGCCATTATTCAAACACCTGAATTCATTGCAGCTTCCAAGCGGATACCAAAGCAGGACAACAATATAAGGGGACAGAGTGGATTGAAGGGGCCAGTTCTGGGAAAGAGAAAGTTGCAAGGAGAAAGGATGAAAGAGGAGAGGACTGAATTTGTGTATGAGTGACGTATGTATTTGCACAACAAGGAAGCAAGCAAACCAACCAACCAACCATAAACCTCTTTCTGACAAGTATAAAAAGGAGGGGGGGAGGGAAACGGGACAAAATCCTAGTTGAAATCTGGAATGAATTTCTGAAACCAACATTTCCAGCTGGTTTCTGTAGAGGTTGAGCAGTAGATGGCTGCTTGGATTGAATGCTGGTTGGCTAAGGTGCTCGCTACACTTTGCAAATATTGTACCTTATGCCCAAACGACTGGAGATCTGCAGATGGTGAAGGCAATGTAGAAAAATCACAGGGCAGATTTTAAATGGCTATTTAGCAAAAAAGAAAGAAGGCTTAACGTGGCAGACCTCAAAGAGGATATTGTAACACAGATGTTAATGTTTCAGGTTTTCAGGTTTTGATAAAGGCTGTATTCTACTTGGCAGATGGACCGCTACATAGTCAGCTTTTGCTTTCGCAATGGGGCCTGTTTTATTGCCCATTTTAAACAATTTTCTAAATTAAGACAGTTATATACTGATTATTATAGTGTGATATCCTATAAAACAACATGCTCATTACAAAATGATGCGAAGCTACAAAGGAGCAATGCATCTCGAAAAGGAACAGGGGATATTTTTATCCTTTTTGCAACTTCTTGTTATGCTGGATCTCCAGCTTCTGAGCAGAGAAATGTTATTTTATATCAAGATAACACTCTTGAATTAGCCATAATATATCTGGCCTGCAAAGCCCTGACTGACCATTAGATGGCATGAAAGAATTTATTTTTCTCAGTCTCCATCTATTGGTCATCTGGATTGTTGCCTCCCCAAATAAATTCCACCCTGGTTAAAACTTCCACAGCACAACCAGAAAAGAGAATTTCCAAAATAAGTAGAAGAAAATGAGAGATTATTTCTCAAACGGACAGTCCCAAGAAAATGTTGACCCCTCACACCCTGGACAGAAATTGTTTCAACCCTTACTCTCAAAACGTCACTACAAAGTACTGCACACCAAGACAACTAGACACAAGAACATTTCCCCCTGAACGCCATCACTCTACTAAACAAATAATTCCCTCAACACTGTCAAACTTTTTACTAAGTCTGCACTTCTATTTCTACTAGTTTTTTCTCATCATTCCTATCATCATTTCCCTCCCACTTAGGACTGTATGACTGTAACTTGTTGCTTGTATCCTAAGATTTCTATTGATTGCTTCTTCATTGCTTATTTGACCCCTATGATAATCATTAAGTGTTGCACTACATGATTCCTGACAAATGTATCTTTTTCTTTTATGTACACTGAGAGCATATGCACCAAGACAAATTCCTTGTGTGTCCAATCACACTTGGCCAATAAAATTCTATTCTACTCTATTCTATTCTATTCTATTCTATTCAAGGAGCAGTATATAATTCAATTTTTATGTATGTCAAAATCGCAACTTCATGAACACCATTTGCCTTAAAGTGGGAAGGAAGGTTTCGGATAAACAACTTCTTCAAAGGTTGACCCCATTTTATTCCAGTGGGGGATTTCAAGGCCTATTTCTAACATCCTCCCTGCCAATATTTGACCACCCTTCTTTCAAAAGAAAAAGCTCAAATTCAGAAGGATGGGGAACAACAAAAAGGAACTCCCCTGCAGGTTCTGCCTCTACAGCAAATCTTTAGTTTTTCTCTAACAAACCCCACAGCCATTCAATACTGTACTCAGTACTGTACTTCTTTCCCTTGGCAGTTCTCTAATAATCCAGAAGTAAATTACTGAATGACCTACTTCCTAGTGTTGTTTAAGGACTCTTCAGTGTGATGGCATTATTTCATGTTTTACAAAGGACAGATGGATTTCATGTTGAAGCATAACCTCTTGACAAAGGAAGCGGATTGAAGCAATGTGAGGATGAGATATTAAACAGCTGTTGGTTTCTTTTAAGTTACAGTGTTTTTGTTCTGTCTGTTTTGCTTTAAAAACAATATTGTCCTGTGATCATGGATTAAAATGTTATTATTGAGTCTATCAAAGAAAATGAACATACAGTTAACTTCAGCACCATATTATTTAGCTGTGTGCCCTCACTGTCTATGTCTGACTACATGTTCTAATTTTGGGAGAATTTTCTTTGGAGGTTTTTTTTTGGCACTACAGTAGTTGAAATTTGACTGAAGAAATATCTATTAACATTATAGCAGTTAGAATAATGATGAGGGAATCACAAGATTAAAAAATGGAAGGCCCAGTTGGATTGTACAGAGCCCCGCCTACCTGTGTGATTATGTATCATACGCATTATGACTATCCACAAACTAAGAGGGGAGGGATGTTATGTACGGCCATATGTAGCACAGATTTGCATATGCACCACTGATTGGCTAATCTAGCGGCGGGAGAAATGGTTTCCCTACAGCCAGACATGTTCCTATGTCTCGTCTCTTCATTCCCACATAATCTAAAGCTCCTATTTCCTTATTCTTTATTTATTTTATTTATTTATTTATTTTGTCCAATACATAATACACATTGAAGAGAATAGATATGTAGTAATATAAATAAAGAAAAGGGTAGAAGAAAAGATATAAAAATATAGGAGAACATATATGAAAGGAAGAAAAGATAAATGAGATAAGGAGAGACAATTGGACAGGGGACGGAAGGCACACTGGTGCACTTATGCACGCCCCTTATTAGGTTTTAACACAGCCGGTTAATAATCCAAAACTCAGGTATTTTGAATGTAAACTAACCAGCCTGTTGCATGATTAATAACTTACTGGCAAACGACTTTCAGAAAGTTAAACTATGATCTGCTGGTTCATACAACATACTAAGCCATAGCTTGCTGATTTTTGAGTAATGGTAAAGAGCGTCCGAAGTCATTGTGGTACATGAACTATAATTTATGACGTTACATTGTTCGTTAACACTAGGAATTTAATGAATAAATCATGAAGCCTTGACCCAGCTGATGGTTTATTATAATTGTAATAAAGATATTTGTTTTAATGTGCCATAAGATTTTGTCATTTCAGCATGGACTAATCCCGACTCTTGTAACTTTTTTTCCTCCTGGCTTTCTAATAAAGATCCATTAATCTATCTATCTATCTATCTATCTATCTATCTATCTATCTATCTATCTATCTATCTATCTATCTATCCATCCATCCATCCATTAAGATACCCTTGATTCTAATTAGTTGCCAATCCATCTGAGTCGCTTTGAATACCATTCCGAGATGCATCTCTCTCCTCTGATGCTTTGTGACCTCCTTTTTTCTGACTCCCCTGCCTGCAGTTCCTGTTCATCTTTGTTGGCTTGAGCCAAGGGTTGTTTGCCTGTATTGTGATTCTTGCCAGGTCTATCATAACAAAATCCTCATGAATTCTGACAGAATGGGTTGCCTCGACTTATTTCCAAGGCTGCTTTGTGTGAGTGCATGAAATCATGGCAAAAAGATTGCTCAGTCCTTCATTCAATAAGCAAATGAATACCTGTGTTACGAGTTTAGCTTTTTGCTGTGTTCTAACAACTCCAGCATGTCCTGCTGAGTTTTAATATGTGGAAGGGGTTGGATTTAAATGATGAGGACAAACCTAGTGTTGTGCCCACTTGTGTTTCACTGTTGTTGACCAAGGAGTTGTTGGCTACATTCTGTACGGTGAATTGGCCAGGGTGTGGTCCCTAGTAAACAGGATATAAAGCTGAACTTGTGCTTAGTGGAGACCTATTTCTGGAAACATGTAAAACCAGCCTATTGACTAAGCAAATGAGATTCCCTAGTCAAAGAATATACAACTGTAACCTAGACTTTCTATCTCTATATTAGTATTTTCTCTTACCATCAGTCCTGTAGTGTACTACAGTATAAATGCAGAACTTATAAATGAAATCTGTAAGTGTATTGAAAAAAATCATCATCATTCTTCTTTGCCAGAAATAGCACACGTAGAACATTAAGAACATTTCAGAGCACTTGGGGAAAAGGAATCCTCAATCTGAGTATTGCATTGGCAGTTCTGTGTTAGTAAAAACTTCAGAAGAGAAGGATTTAGGGGTAGTGATTTCTGACAGTCTCAAAATGGGTGAGCAGTGTGGTCGGGCAGTAGGAAAAGCAAGTAGGATGTTTGGCTGCATAGCTAGAGGTATAACAAGCAGGAAGAGGGATATTGTGATCCCCTTATATAGAGCGCTGGTGAGACCACATTTGGAATACTGTGTTCAGTTCTGGAGACCTCACCTACAAAAAGATATTGACAAAACTGAACGGGTCCAAAGACAGGGGACAAGAATGGTGGGAGGTCTTAAGCATAAAACGTATCAGGAAAGACTTAATGAACTCAATCTGTATAGTCTGGAGGACAGAAGGAAAAGGGGGGACACGATCAAAACATTTAAATATGTTAAAGGGTTAAATAAGGTTCATGAGGGAAGTGTTTTTAATAGGAAAGTGAACACAAGAACAAGGGGACACAATCTGAAGTTAGTTGGGGGAAAGATCAAAAGCAACGTGAGAAAATATTATTTCACTGAAAGAGTCGTAGATCCTTGGAACAAACTTCCAGCAGACGTGGTTGGTAAATCCACAGTAACTGAATTTAAACATGCCTGGGATAAACATATATCCATTGTAAGATAAAATACAGGAAATAGTATAAGGGCAGACTAGATGGACCATGAGGTCTTTTTCTGCCGTCAGTCTTCTATGTTTCTATGTTTCTAAAAAGCAACCCCCAGCCATCCTGAGGACTAATTTTATCCCTCTTCTTTCCCGAGAAGAATCCCCTTTTACTGATAAAAACATGCACTTACCATCCCATAACTTCACTTATTGGTATATTGTTGTTTCCCTTCATAATTTCCTCTGCATTTTATTTCTGGAAAAGGATGGTTTTGCTTTTAAATATTCTTTGGTACTGGACTGCAATATGGAATGAATTCTGGAAATAGCCGATATATTTTTGGATTTGTTTGGGGGGGGGCAATGTTTGCCTGCTTAACCCTGTATCCGTTTAACTATCTGTTAAAAGTTTTGGTTTTTGTAGAATAGGGTTTGTCTAGCACAAGTATGCTTGAATAAAGTAAACAGACGGAAAACTATCTCCCTTGCATTTTTAAAGCTTTTAAATCACCGTTTCTTAGTCTTGGCAACCTTAAGATGTGTGTATATCCAGAATTCCCTGGTCAGCCTTTTCTTTGCAAGCGGAGGAATTCTGGGAGTTGAAGACCACCAATCTTAATGTTGTTAAAGTTCAGAAATACTGCTTTGAGTGTTACAAGACTTCCTACTGCCATAGATCTTTTTGAGACTTTTTTGTTTTCTTGTACTTAAAAGTTGTCTGTTTCCTCCTTCCTGCAACTCAAAACAATCCATTCTTTTAAAGACAAAACATAGTAATGTAACCTCTCAGATCTGATGATACAATGTTGTTTTGAAATGTTCATGACATTAAATTTAACCTAGAGAAATTCTAAATATGCTTGAAGGAAATGTATTACATATTCAAAGAGGCAAAGGAAACATTAAGAATCCCACTAAGGCAGTGTTTCTCAACCTCAGCAAATTTAACATGCATTTAACACGGATCTCAACCCTGCAAATTACCCACCCAGAAATTTGGGAGTTGAAATCCACACCTCTTAAAATTGCCGCAGATGACAAACACTGCTCCAAGGTATACAACAGTATCCTGTATAATCTGATTTGTGGCTATTAAAGGGCCCCTTCTCAGTGCTGAATTAAGCTCCGCCCATCCTTGAGGAGCTGAAAAGCTGTAATATGAAAAGGGGGGGGAGGAGAATTGTACTTTCAAACTTGCGAGATTCTGTCTGTGTAACTTTACCGTAAAGTAGCATCATCTCCCCTAGTTGTGATTCCTATCTAGTTTTACCTCATGAGGCTGGCATCCATCTTGAGAGACTGACATTGCGATTCTCTCTTTACAATCTGAGAAACTAGGGATGGTCTCCTCTTCCGAGCCTCTTGCCTTGCTCGCCTACCAAGCTGCAGGCTATGCTGTCTCTTATCTGACCTTCTTGTGACTATCCCATATATCCTGTTCTGATATAAGACAAACCAAATGGAGTATAGTCCAGTGAAGGCTGCAAATTTTTTTACTACCACACTGTGGGTGTGGCTTATTTTGTGGGTGTGGCTTGCCAGCCATGTGTCCAGGTGGGAGTGGCTTGATGATCATGTGACCAGGGGGTGGCTTAAAGGTCATGTGACTGGCTTAAAGATGGCCAACTTGACGTCACTCATGTCAAGGGTTTGGATTAGGGTTAGAGTGCCTGGTCTCTCCTCGCCCCAAAGAGATACAATTTCCCTATCTATTTACTATTACTGAAGACCCAAAATATACTATTTAATTCTATGTACATATATATGCCATATATGTACATACATATTACACACAGGCACACAAAATATACATACATAAACTATGTGTATGTACACACACACAGAGTTCTAAAATTATGCACATTCAACCTCATTTACTGTGATAGGAAAAACATACCCAGAACCAGTAATGGGCAGCCAAAATTTTACTGCCACGCTGTGGGTGTGGCTTGTTTTGTGGGTGTGGCTTAATGGTCATGTGACTGGGTAGGAGTGGCTTTCTGGCCATGTGGCCAGGTGGGAGTGGTTTGAATGATCATTATCGTTCAAGTGAACTGTTAAGTCCTCGACTTACAACCTTACCAGTGTCACTTCTGCCACACGAATCCCAGCAACCAGTTAGGTCCCACAGATTTGGCCTTCTCCGGGTCCCGTCGACTAAACAATGTCGTCTGGCGGGACCCAGGGGAAGAGCCTTCTCTGTGGCGGCCCCGACCCTCTGGAACCAGCTCTCCCTGGAGATTAGGATTGCCCCCACCCTCCTTGCCTTTCGCAAACTTCTTAATTTCTCAGGCATGGGTTTTTAGCTTTAATTATTAGATTTGTATTGTATATTGTTTTTCTATTACTGCTGTGAGCCGGCCCGAGTCTACGGAGAGGGGCGGCATACAAATTTAATAAATAATAATAAAATAATAATAATAATAATTTGCTTTGCGTTTCCGGCACTCTCCTTCCTGGGTCGCCCCCCCCCCCCGCCTCAGGCTGGATAGGTAGGCAAACGGGTGCTACCAGAAGTATAAATGCTGCCAGCGCCGCTTTCACCCATTCCTTCTGCTTGCACCTCAGGCGGGAGCTGGCCGCGTGAGGCTGGAAGGAAGCTCGTCCGAGGCCACGAAGGAGGAAAGAAGAAAAAAGCAAGGAGTGCAGATGCAGCAGCAGCAGCAGCAGGGGAAAAAAGGAGAGCCCAGCTGAGACCAGTAATCCAGGAAGTGAAAGCCGCCGATCAGCTGGAGCTGCACATGCAGCTTCATTTCTGCCAGTGGAACTGTGTTCCAAGCCATTCGGCCTGCTGCCCACCCCTGCCCAGAACCCAGAAGGAGAAAGAAAGGGGGGAAAAATCCAAATTTTTCTACCGGTTCTGCATACCTGACTGCACCCATAGGAGCTCATCGCTGGTATAGTCATGAAAGGTATTTAGCTGCAAGTAGCATTTTTACCCAGAATTTCTCTCACCTCTCCTTTCTTCATGTGGCTCATAAATGCTGGCTTTCAGGTTCCTTCCATGCTCTGCTTGGGAGGCAAAGGGTGGAGCTGCTCCTGTTATTCCACACTTAACGCTGGTTCAGCCTTGCGCTAACCCCATAAAAGCTGTAGAATTTAAGCACTTACAAGATTCCTCAGAATAGTCTCCTTCTATTGCGCAGTTCCAAGAAGAGAGTATTTAAATTTACCAGCTGTCAATTGCTTCTTTCATTTCTGAAGAGGACATAAAATGACAATATCCACTTGTGTTATGATGCTATGCGATACAAGTGTGCTTGTGGCAGCGAAGTGCTTTCACACAGCTAGAGCAGCATTGCCAAAGGAAAGCACAACAAACACTGTGTTAAAAAATGTACTCTTGCTTCTTGGAAATCCAAAAGATGACTGACAGAGAGACAATAGCCAAACGGAATGGGTGGGGGATGAGTTTGACTAGAGACTGGAGGGAGGTTTGCTCACAGTAGTCTGTAATGCGCAGTAAATTCTGTTTTGAACTCACTGGTGGCAAAGCATAACAAATTTCGCATGTGTTATGACTCAATACTATCAATTTAAGCTTAAGGAGAAAGCACTGCTTTAATACAAGCACAGCTAAGGACACATAATTTATGGACTAGGGATGAAACCAAGGCCTCCTCTTGGGGACAAGGCACAAAAAGGAAAGATTGTCCTGTGGTTAGCTACAAGTGAGGTCTCAGAGAATTCCATGGAGAGAAATAAATGGAAAATTATGAAAGTTGACCATCCTGAATCTTTGGAACTTGTTTCTTTATTTTACGGTAACCTTTATTAAGAATTGCAATTAAAATGAAAAAAGAGGGACTAAAAATAAAGGAATTAAAAAAAATAGAAAATGAAGAAGAGGAAAAATGGAAAGTAAAGTAGAAAAGAAAAAAATAAGAGTATAGCAAAGACAAAGGAAAGAAATATATTAAAAATGAACCTCCATCACAAGTATAAACAATTTTAGCATTTTATCACCTCTTAAAATACAATAAATCATCTCTTTTCCCTATATCCTATATCTATAACTGTGTCATTCAGTCCTGATCAGTAAAAGTCCATTAAGAATTATTAGGGACAATAATATATTTTAACCTTGATCAAATAAACTAACTAGATATTCTTTCTTTTTACTTTTCACAATCTTGATGCTTAATCCCTTCAAATAATTTTTTTCTTTTCATTTTTTCTTTATCCCTTCTCACGAGATTTTTCAGGACTTTAAGAAGTCTCTTTTGTAAATCCAATATGGGAAAGTTATCTGGGTCATTCTTCTGGTTTGTTATTTCTATATTTTTTACACTATTGAGACATCAGCTGGTTTCATTTGTATATTCAGTGTAGCATTTGCTTCCATCTCATGTTTAAAAAACTATTTATTTGTTTATTTTCACATTACATACATAAGTGCTTAGTGAGCAGTGTATTGTCTGGATCACTTTATTTTTATGCAATAATACTCCTAATTTCTACCTCTGCTATCCAACATGTATAAAATAAGTCCCATGTTTGAAAATACTCTGTACAGCATCTTCTTTTTCTTTTCTTTTTTAGTGTCAGTGTGTCTATTTCTGCACAATCTAATTTTTTTATTACACCATCCTCTGTAGGTACTTCCTCATTCCAGTACTGTACAAATACAATTCTTGCTACTGTCAAGACATGTAATATTAAGTATAAGTTCCCTTTATTATATTTTTCAGATATTAAGCCTAGCAAAATAATTTCTGGGTTAAAATCTGTGTTGTTTTAACATTTTCTCCAACCATGTATATATTTTTATCCAATGTTTCTTTGCTTTTACACATGTCCACCACATATGATAATACGTCCCTGGTTAAATTTCCAACATCTGCATTAAGGTTTGTTGCAGAAATATCAACTTCTAGAAGCCCTCACAGATGACTGATTCAGCTGGATTCATGAACTTATAAACATAGTAACAGTTGAATTTACAATACCATTAGCAGAGTTCTTCTTCAAGCAGTTACAGACGGCAAAGAACAGTTAGTTTCATTTCAGCAGAGTTCAGAGTGGACAACAGAGCAGAGTGGACTGAGCCACACGCAGCCTTAAGCTTAAG